>NW_011494635.1:5589290-5608061 GCF_000754665.1 Bison bison bison | reverse complement strand
GATGAGATGGCTGGATGGCATCACTGACTCGATGGACATGAGTTTGAGTGAACTCCGGGAGATGGTGATGGACAGGGAGGCCTGGCGTGCTGCGATTCATGGGGTTGCAAAGAGTCAGACATGACTGAGCGACTGAACTGAACTGAACTGAAATGTGAGATAGCAAAACAAACCACGGGATAGCCGGGGGGGGGCGGCGGAGAGGAAAGAGAGAGAGAGAGAACTTCCCCATGAAAAGCTCTAACCTAAGGCAGGATTGAGAATATGCAAGAAAAGTTTAACAAGGACCTAGAAGAAATAAAAAAGAGTCAGTCAATAATGAATAATGCAAGCACTCTGGAGGAAACCAACAGTAGAATAACTGAGGCAGAAGATAGGATAAGTGAGGTGAAAGATAGAATTGTGGAAATAAATGAAGCAGAGAGGGAAAAAGAAAAAAAGAATTGAAAGAAATGAAGACAACATCAGAGACCTCTGGGACAATGTTAAACGCCCCAACATTTGAATCATAGGAGTCCTGGAAGAAGAAGACAAAAAGAAAGGCCTTGAGAAAATACTTGAGTAGATAATAGTTGAAAACTTCCCTAAAATCGGGAAGGAAATAGCCACCCAAGTCCAAGAAACCCAAAGAGTCCCAAACCAGATAAACCCAAGGTGAAACACCCCAAGACACATATTAATCAAATTAATGAAAATCAAACACAAAGAACAAATATTAAAGGCAGCAAGGGAAAAACAAAAAATAACTCACAAGGGGATCCCCATAAGGATAACAGCTGATCTTTCAATAGAAACTCTTCAAACCAGAAGGGAATGGCAGGACATACTTAAAGTGATGAAAGAGAAAAACCTACAGCCCAGATTACTGTACCCAGCAAGGATCTCATTCAAATATGAAGGAGAAATCAAAAGCTTTACAGACAAACAAAAGCTCAGAGAATTCAGCACCACCAAACCATCTCTTCAACAAATGCTAAAGGATCTTCACTAGACAGGAAACACAGAAAAGGTTTATAAACTCAAACCCCAAACAACAAAGTAAATGGCAACGGAATCATACTTATCAATAATTACCTTAAATGAAAATGGATTGAATGTCCCAACAAAAAGACAGAGACTGGCTGAATGGATACAAAAACAAGACCCCTATATAAGTTGTCTACAAGAGACCCACCTCAAACCTAGGGACACATACAGACTGAAGGTGAAGGGCTGGAAAAATATATTTCACGCTAATGGAGACCAAAAGAAAGCAGGAGTAGCAATACTCATATCAGATAAAATAGACTTTGAAATAAAGGTAGTGAAAAGAGACAAAGAAGGACACTACATAATGATCAAAGGATCAATCCAAAAAGAAGATGTAACAATTATAAATATATATGCACCCAACACAGGAGCACCGCAATATGTAAGGCAAATACTAACAAGTATGAAAGGGGAAATTAACAGTAACACAATAATAGTGGGAAACTTTAATACCTCACTCACACCTATGGATAGATCAACTAAACAGAAAATTAGCAAGGAAACACAAACTTTAAATGATACAATGGACCAGTTAGACCTAATTGATATCTATAGAACATTTCACCATAAAACAATGAATTTCCCCTTTTTCTCAAGTGCACATGGAACCTTCTCCAGGATAGGTCACATCTATCTATATATCTAGATACCATATATATCTAGATACCATAAATCTAGCCTTGGTAAATTCAAAAAAATTAAATCATGTCAAGCATCTCTTCTGATCACAATGCAGTAAGATTTACTTTGCCAACAAAGGTCCGTCTAGTCAAGGCTATGGTTTTTCCAGTGGTCATGTATGGATGCGAGAGTTGGACTGTGAAGAAAGCTGAACGCCGAAGAAGTGATGCCAAAGAACTGTGGTGTTGGAGAAGACTCTTGAGAGTCCCTTGGACTGCAAGGAGATCCAACCAGTCCATTCTAAAGGAGATCAGTCCTGGGTGTTCTTTGGAAGGAATGATGGCAAAGCTGAAACTCCAGTACTTTGGCCACCTCATGTGAAGAGTTGACTCACTGGAAAAGACTCTGATGCTGGGAGCGATTGTGGGCAGGAGGAGAAGGGGGCAACAGAGAATGAGATGGCTGGATGGCATCACCAACTCAATGGACGTGAGTTTGAGTGAACTCCGGGAGTTGGTGATGGACAGGGAGGCCTGGCGTGCTGCGATTTATGGGGTTGCAAAGAGTCAAACACAACTGAGCAACTGAACTGAACTGAACGGGATAAAACTATTAAAAATGCAAACATATGGAGGCTAAACACCACACTTCTGAATAACCAACAAATCACAGAAGAAATCAAAATATGCATAGAAACAAATGAAAACACAACAACCCAAAACCTATGGGATTCAGTAAAAGCAGTGCTAAGGGGAAGGTTCATAGCAACACAAGCCCACCTCAAGAAACAGGACAGAAATCAAATAAATAACATAACTCTACACCTAAAGCAACTAGAAAAAGGAAAAATAAAGCACCCCAGGGTTAATAGAAGGAAAGAAATCATATAAATTAAGGCAGAAATAAATGCAAAAGAATCAAAGGAGACCATAGCCACAATCAGCAAAGCTGAAACCTGGTTCTTTAAGAAGATAAATAAAATAGACAAACCATTAGCCAGACTCATTAAGGAAAAAAGGGAGAAGAATCAAATCAACAAAATTAGAAATGAAAATGGAGAAATCACAACAGACAACACAGAAATACAAAGGATCATAAGAGACTACTATCAGCAACTATATGCCAATAAAATGGACAACTTGGAAGAAATGGAAAATTTCTTAGAAAAGTATAACATTCCAAAACTGAACCCAGAAGAAATAGAAAATCTTAGCAGACCCATCACAAGCACAGTAATTGAAACTGTAATCAGAAAATCTTCCAACAAACAGAAGCCCAGGACCAGATGGCTTCACAGCTGAATTCTACCAAAAATTTAGAGAAGAGCTAACACCTATCCTATTCAAACTCTTCCAGAAAATTGCAGAGGAAGGTAAACTTCCAAACTCATTCTATGAGGCCACCATCACCCTAATACCAAAACCAAAGATCCCACAAAAAAAGAGAACTACAGGCCAATGTCACTGATTAACATAGTTGCAAGAATCCTTAAAAAAATTCTAGCAAACAGAATTCAGCAACATATTAAAAAGATCATACATCATGACCAAGTGGGCTTTATCCCAGAGGTGCAAGGATTCTTCAATATTTGCAAATCAATCAATGTGATACACCACATTAACAAATTGAAAGATAAAAACCATATGATTATCTCAATAAATGCAGAGAAAGCCTTTGACACAATTCAACATCCATTTATGGTAAAAACCCTCCAGAAAGCAGGCATAGAAGGAACATACCTCAACATAATAAAAGGTATATATGATAAACCCACAGCAAACATTATCCTCAATGGTGAAAAATTGAAAGCATTTCCCTTAAAATCAGGAACAAGACAAGTATGCCCACCCTCACCACTACTATTCAACATAGTTTTGGAAGTTTTAGCCACAGCAATCAGAGAAGAAAAAGAAATAAAAGGAATCCAGATCAGAAAAGAAGAAGTAAAACTCTCACTGTTTGCAGATGACATGATCCTCTACATAGAAAACCCTAAAGACTCCACTGGAAAATTACTAGAGCTGATCAATGAATATAGTAAAGTTTCAGGATATAAAATTAACACACAGAAGTCCCTTGCATTCCTATACACTAACAATGAGAAAACAGAAAGAGAAATTAAGGAAACAATTTCATTCACCATTGCAATGAAAAGAATAAAATACTTAGGAATAAATCTACCTAAAGAAACAAAAGACATATATATAGAAAACTATAATTGATGCTTTTGAACTATGGTGTTGGAGAAGACTCTTGAGAGTCCCTTGGACTGCAAGGAGATCCAACCAGTCCATTCTGAAGGAGATCAGCCCTGGGTGTTCTTTGGAAGGAATGATGCTAAAGCTGAAACTCCAGTACTTTGGCCACCTCATGTGAAGAGTTGACTCATTGGAAAAGACTCTGATGCTGGGAGGGATTGGGGGCAGGAGGAGAAGGGAATGACAGAGGATGCGATGGCTGGATGGTATCACTGACTCGATGGACGTGAGTCTGAGTGAACTCCGGGAGATGGTGATGGACAGGGAGGCCTGGCGTGCTGCGATTCATGGGGTCGCAAAGAGTCAGACACGACTGAGCAACTGAACTGAATAGAACTGACGGATAGAACACTGATAAAAGAAATCAAAGATGACACAAATAGATGGAGAAATATACCATGTTCATGGATCAGAAGAATCAATATAGTGAAAATGAGTATACTACCCAAAGCTACCTACAGACTCAGTGCAATCCCTATCAAGCTACCAACAGTATTTTTCAGAGAACTAGAACAAATAATTTCACAATTTGTATGGAAATACAAAAAACCTCAAATAGCCAAAGCAATCTTGAGAAAGAAGAATGAAACTGGAGGAATCAACCTCCCTGACTTCAGGCTATACTACAAAGCTATGGTCATCAAGACAGCATGGTAATGGCACAAAGACAGAAACATAGATCAATGGAACGAAATAGAAAGCCAGAGATAAATCCACTTACCTATGGACAGCTTTTCTTTGACAAAGGAGGCAAGAATATACAATGGAGAAAAGACAAATCTCTTTAACAAGTGGTGCTGGGAAAACTGGTCAACCACTTCTAAAAGAATGAAACTAGAACCCTTTCTAACACAATACACAAAAATAAGCTCAAGATTGATTAAAGATCTAAATGTAAGACCAGAAATAATAAAACTCCTAGAGGAAAACATAGGCAAAACACTCTTTGACATAAATCATAGTAGGATCCTCTATGACCCACCTCCCAGAGTAATGGAAATAAAAGCAAAAATAAATAAATGGGACCTAATTAAACTTAAAAGCTTTTGCACAATGAAGGAAACTATAAGCAAGGTGAAAAGACAGCCTTCAGAATGGGAGAAAATAATAGCAAATGAAGCAACTGACAAAGAATTAATCTCAAAAATATACAAGCAACTCCTGCAGCTCAATTCCAGAAAAATAAGTGACCCAATCAAAAAATGGCCCAAAGAACTAAATAGACATTTCTCCAAAGAAGACAAAGAAGACATACAGATGGCTAACAAACACATGAAAAGATGCTCAACACCACTCATTATCAGAGAAATGCAAATCAAAACCACAATAAGGTGCCATCTCATGCCAGTCAGAATGGCTGTTATCAAAAAGTCTACAAACAATAAATGCTGGGGAGGGTGCAGAGAAAAAGAAACTCTCTTACACTGTTGGTGGGAATACAAACTAGTACAGCCACTATGGAGAACACTGTGGATATTCCCTTAAAAACTGGAAATTATAGAAAACCTTTACAATTTCTAATGTTTATTAACATAAACATACATGAACTACCTTTATAATAGAAACAGTTGTTCAAATGTTAATAAGGTGCTATCTGTGGTCCTAAAAGTTTAAGAAACTACTAAAAAATTTGAACTTGTTTATATAGATTTAAAATAGTGCTATAAAAACTTATGTCTAACAATTTGGGCAGAATGAGTTTTATTCATGATCTTTCTCAGATGTTCTCTCTTAATGGATCTACTGAAATGAGCACTTTGTGTATTACAGAATAAGTCTACATTTCCTTACCTCTTAAAACCTTTTGCTGGCCTTTCTTGGTTGATGTGCTTATTAAATAGGGTCACTGAGACCAGAGACCTGAGATATGGCTCACAAGAGGAGTTCCCTGGGTACATCCAAACATTTTTGGTTAAGGCTTGTCTTGTTCCAGAGCTTTGGTTTTTGCTTTAATTTGTTGAATGAATATTCTGTACTGGTATCTTTAATATTTTTATTTACTGATCTATATCTTAAGCATATCACAGTATTGGTGTAAATAAAACTCTAATAGGACAACATGGAATAAAGGACATGTCAGTTACCCGAAGGTGTGTTATCCTATTTTGTACTCCATTGTATTGAGTATTGTCATTAAACTTATTGAGTGTGAGTGTTGTCATTAAACTTATTGAGTGAAAGCAAAAAAAAAAATGGTACCTCATAGTGGTTTTGATTTGCATTCCTCTGATAATGAGTGATGTTGAGCATCTTTTCATATGTTTGTTATCCATCTGTATGTCTTCTTTGGAGAAATGTCTATTTAGTTCTTTGGGCCATTTTTTGATTGGGTCACTTATTTTTCTGGAATTGAGCTGCAGGAGTTGCTTGTATATTTTTGAGATTAATTCTTTGTCAGTTGCTTCATTTGCTATTATTTTCTCCCATTCTGAAGGCTGTCTTTTCACCTTGCTTATAGTTTCCTTCATTGTGCAAAAGCTTTTAAGTTTAATTAGGTCCCATTTATTTATTTTTGCTTTTATTTCCATTACTCTGGGAGGTGGGTCATAGAGGATCCTACTATGATTTATGTCAAAGAGTGTTTTGCCTATGTTTTCCTCTAGGAGTTTTATTATTTCTGGTCTTACATTTAGATCTTTAATCAATCTTGAGCTTATTTTTGTGTATTGTGTTAGAAAGGGTTCTAGTTTCATTCTTTTAGAAGTGGTTGACCAGTTTTCCCAGCACCACTTGTTAAAGAGATTTGTCTTTTCTCCATGCATGAGACAGGGTGCTCAGGACTGGTGCACTGGGATGACCCTGAGGGATGAGATGGGGAGGGAGGTAGGACGGAGGGTCAGGCTGGGGTACACATGTATACCCATGGTTGATTCACGTGAATGGATGGCAAAAACCACCACAATATTGTAAAGTAATTAGCCTCCAATTAAAATAAATTTTAAAAAATAAAGAAGCATAAGGATAAGTTGTTGTTCAGTCACTAAATCATATCCAACTCTCTGCGACCCCTGCCTCACTCCTCTGTTCATGAGATTCTCCAGGTAAGAATACTGGAGTGGGTTACCATGCCCTCTTTCAGGGGATCTGCCCAACCCAGGGATCGAACCTGCATCTCCTGCATTGCAGGCAGATTCTTACCACTGATCCACCAGGAACACCCAATAATAAGTTACCACATTATGTTTGGAAAAAGATAAGGTCAGTGTCAGATGCAGGCCCTCTGTCCTCCAGACTCAAGGCCTGACTGTCCACTGGACTTTGTGAAGTGTCTGGTGTGTTCTGGGTGACTGGCTTCATCTCTCTGGGCACTCAGATGTGCTCACTTCCAAAGTCATAGGACTGGACCACCTCAAACAACCCTGTACTACCTTTGTTCCCCAAAGAGCAAAAACAAGTGAAAAAGAAGATGAGTGAGTCAAGTTCTCCCTTCAACTAGTTTTAAAATGATCACCTAAGGCTTACAGATCTGGAGTTGTTTTCTATGAATCAGTGAATTAAAAAAAAAAAAAAAATCATTGGAGAAAGGGGAAAAATGATTTAAGGAAAGCAACAAAATCATTATCTCATGTTGAAGCTCCAGGCTTTGTGGGTTTTGAGTAGAATTTAAAATTGGATGAGTATTTTGCTTTTTACCCATGCATTAACCCATTCTTTAAAAGTGATTTCCTATCTTTCAAAGAACCAAAAAATCTCACATATCTTTCAGATATTGTACTGTGTTATTAACTGCAAGCAAATTTCATTTTTAAAAGTAGGAAATGAAATGATTCCTAAGTTCTTACCTGAAGAGTTGAGAACATCCTACATAAACTAGTGAATCCAGTTAGAATGAATTTCACAATGAGTAAATGCATCCATAGTGATTATTGATAGAAATAAAATAAACCCACCCACTTTATGAGTGCCAAATGGTAATATGAGTGACTCGAGTTGTACCTGGGTGAAATTAGCTAGAAATATCATTACCAATTGTTTATAAATGTAGACTTTAGAAAGCAATTTTTATCTCAAATCATTCTCTCTGAATAAGCCATATCTCCTAAATTATCCCCAGTATCAGTATTTCTGCCCTTTTAATAATATGTGCAGCTCAAAGATGATAATGATATTTGGTGTTTGATTTCCTTAAAAGGTAATAAAATCTACTTAGTGAGATAAAAGCAAAAAAAAAAAATAGGAAAGGAGGTGATGATAAAGCAGTATTTGCTTTATCTACCTAGCTATCTACCTAGGAGGTATTCTCGACATCACATTAGAATGTTCTTTATCTACTTAGTCAATTAGTCATTCATTATAATCAGATAAATTGCTTAAGCCTTTACTAGTAATAAGACTTTAAATGAATCCATAGGTCTACTCTTTCAGGATTTAGCAAAATGAGGATTCTTCCTCACCCATTAAAAGAGAGTGTCTTTGAGAAGGACATTTCAAGACACCAAAAAAATGGATATGCACTTCAAGGGTATGATAAATGGTGCCTTTCCAAGGCAGTTTTAGGGACTTTTAGGTGTTATTCCCACTTTGTTCTCTCCCCAGCTCACGAGTGAGCCCCTTGGCCCCACCACAAAACTAGCCTGTGCATCTGTCAAACGGGTGGGCCAAGGCATTATCCACAACCCACAATTTAGTTTTATGAAGAAGACCAGAGAATTGCTCATAAAAGGTGGGTGCTGGGAAAGGGCCAGGGGACCCTGCTAATCACACTGATTATTAACAATTCTTCGTTCACAACCCTTTTAGTTAATTTGAGGAAAGAGCAAAGGAGACACCCAACTAAAACTCTTAACTAAACGAGGCACCAAGAGATTGCATTTTTCAATGTTTTCTGATAAAAACTTACAACAGAAACTTACACAATCTCCTAACAAAGAGATGTTACAGATTTTTAATTTCTCTCTTTCTTTTTACAGAAAACCTGTGTGAGAGAGGTATATAGATCTTGGAATAATTTACTCAAGACAAGGCTCAACACCAATTTATCCTGATTTTATTTTTTTTAAAAAGTCACATTATAACATGCTGACATTCCAATGACAACAAAAGGTGTGTGACTAGTCAGTCTTCATAGCAGTATGATGCATATTACAATGAGATCTTCTACTTTATATATGTGATACAAGAAAAAGATTTGCCTAAGTAAATGTTAGAAATTTCTTATCAATTCTGTTACTGGAGGAACAGAATCTATGGCTGCTGATTAAAACTTTTTTTTCCTGTGCCATAGCTAACACACAGAGAAGGCAATGGCACCCCACTCCAGTACTTTTGCCTAGAAAATCCCATGGACAGAGGAGCCTGGTAGGCTGCAGTCCATGGGGTCGCTAGAGTCAGACACGACTGAGCGACTTCATTTTCACTTTTCATTTTCATACATTGGAGAAGGAAATGGCAACCCACTCCAGTTGCCAGGGAATCCCAGGGACGGGGAAGCCTGATGGGCTGCTGTCTATGGGGTCACACAGAGTTGGGCAGGACTGAAGTGACTTAGCAGCACCAGCAGATAATACATGATCAATGGTGCCTTTACAAGGCAGTTTTTGACCTGAGACTTACAGTTCATGTGTCGTACTGGTTTGGAGGATTATTTGTGAGAATAAGTAACTCATGGATTGGAACCAGTGACTTACTAGAAAATTGTATCTTCCATCCTCGACTTGCTCATTTTTTTACAATGAAATTTGAGAAATAGCCTCACTTGGCCAAAAGAACAGATTTGCGGTTCAAGGCAAATTGCTGGCCATTGTTTTTCCAGTGGGGAAAGAAAAAAAAAATGAACATCATATATTAACTTTATTGTACAGAGCAGCTGGGATATTAAGATCCAACCTCCCAATTTAATCTATTGATAAGGACATTCTTTTGAGTATAAAGAAATTAAAGATGTAGAAAGGATTTAAAAATCAAGGTTTCAGAGGATTCTTGCAATTTGATAAAATCAAACACACTTCTTTTGCTGAATTGGCAAAATCATAAATCAGTTGGTTGAGGGTATCCATATTATGACTTTTTTTTCAGTAGGAGGATTCTGGTGGTTGGGATAACAGTTTTTAAATCTGATCTGGAGATGAGACCTAGAAGTCTCAAAGTCAAGTTGAATTCTCAGCAGATTCCACAATGATGGAAAATGCTACCGTCTTCCTGACCACCTCCCCTGCAGGGTTTAAAGCCTCCCAGTGGGTGTAGTTGGGGCAGGAATTGTTGTGCCTACCTGATTGTTTCTGGAGTTTCTGGTTCTTTCCACTTAGCTTCCTGCTGTCACTTTCTGAAAGAGCTTTCTTCACAGGTGTGTTAGCCCATGGACAGAGGTTTACTGCTGAGCCATTCTCTGCTGAAATGGGCCAGTAGCCTCTGTCTAACTGAGAACCAAACATGTGACAGTGGAGTATTTTCACTCTAACCAAAGTCAGAGGCCATGGATTTATTTAGCCATCGATCTGCACGTTCCCATGGGTATTCCCTTGAAAAATACACACAGAGCCTTAGAGCCCTTAGGGCAGATATTCCCTAAACTCCTGGTTACTTATGTTAGTTTAGCATATTGAGTTCTTTAAAGGACACTGTCCCTTGAGCCTTCCTAGACCACATGCTTAAAATCCAAATTGCTTCTACATTATTTAGAACTAATACATCACAATAATATTAAAAACAACTTCTTAAAATTACATACCTATCTTCTAAAGGCAAATGCTTCCAACCCACTGGCTCCCTTATTTACCAAAGTGGAAGTTTGATTACCAATTACCAAATGGTAATTGTTGGTTATTGTGTGATGGGAAAAAACCACAAAATCACAATTTGTGTGATCACTACAAGGCATTCATGATACCGGTGTGAGCCTTAAAATTCGTATCAACAGCATATTCATTCTCAAAAGTCATGAAGGCATAGAGGAAAGATTGTTCAGTTGCTAAGTCATATGCAACTCTTTGCTGCCACATGGACTGCAGTTTGCCAGGCCTCCCTGTCCTTCACTATCTCCTAGAGTTTGCTCAAATTTATGTCCATTGAGTCAGTGATGCTATCCAACCATCTCATCCTCTATCCCCTCCCTCCTCCAGCCCTCAATCTTTCTCAACATCAGGGACTTTTCCAATGAGTCAGTTCTTCGCATCAGGTGGCCAAAGTACTGGAGCTTCAGCTTCAGCATTAGTCTTTCCAATGAATATTCAGGGTTGATTTCCTTTAGGATTGATTGGTTGGATCTCCTTACAGTCCAAGGGACTCTCAAGAGTCTTCTCTAGCATCACAGTTCGAAAGCTCATTTTTTTTGGTCTCAGCCTTGTTTATGGTCCAACTCTCACATCCATACATGACTACTGGAGGAAAAATTAAGGCTATATTATTGATGAATGATTATATAGCAAGCGTTAGTAAAATTGCATGGCATCTATTTTTGACCTGAGACTTACAGTTCATGGGTGGAATCACATTCTCAAAATATTTTATTTATTGTGCTCTGAAAAACTGTCCCTCAATGAAGATATGAATGTGGGGTTGTGGCCCTTCCACCTGTCTTTGCCCCTCTGAGAATCAATTGTAAATGAAGAGAAAAGCACGTTTTTAATAATTTTCTCTATCTAATAAGCTTATTGTATGCCCTGGAAATTAAAGAAATTTCTTATATTTCTACATGTGAAATGACTCTCAAATTCAGATAACATTTAATTTTAATTCATATAACATTTTATGTAATTTTACATTTTATGTAATTTTATGGCAGAAAACGAAGAAGAACTAAAGAGCCTCCTGATGAAAGTGAAAGAGGAGAGTGAAAAAGTTGGCTTAAAACTCAACGTTCAGAAAACTAAGATCATGGTATCCGGTCCCATCACTGCCTGACAAACAGATGGGGAAACAATGGAAACAGTAAGAGACTTTATATTTCTTGGGCTCCAAAACTACTGCAGATGGTGACTGCAGCCATGAAAATTAAAAGATGCTTGCTCCTTAGAAGAAAAGCTATGACCAATCTAGACAGCATATTAAAAAGCAGAGACATTACTTTGCCAACAAATTTCCATCTAGTCAAAGCTATGGCTTTTCCAGTAATCATGTATGGATGTGAGAGTTGGACTATAAAGTAAACTGAGCACTGAAGAATTGATGCTTTTGAACTGTGGTGTTGGAGAAAACTCTTGAGAGTCCCTTGGTCTGCAAGGCTATCAAGCCAGTCCATCCTAAAGGAAATCAGTCCTGAATATTCATTGGAAGGACTGATGCTGAAGCTGAAACCCCAATACTTTGGCCACCTGATGCGAAGAATTGACTCATTGGAAAAGACCCTGATGCTGGGAAAGATTGAAGGCAAGAGGAGAAGGGAACTCAGAGGATGAGATGGTTGGATGGCATCACTGACTCGATGGACATGAGTTTGAGCAAGCCCCGGAAGTTGGTGATGGACAGGGAAGCCTGGCATGCTGCAGTCCGCAGGGTCGCAAAGAGTCAGACACGACTGAGCAACTGAACTGAATTGAATTTTACCCAAAAGAATGCACTATGATTTGTTGTCAAACAGCCTAGCTATAGGGATGTATTAAGGCATAAACATGGACAGAATAAAATGCATGGAATATGCTGTAATTTTTCATGTGAATATCTCAATTTCACTGGCTGGAAAAGATAGAGTTGTTATCCATCCAGAAAATAGAAAAAACAAAGCATAATATACTCGAACTTGGATGCCTGCCAGCATCTTTTGTCAAATTATTAATACATAGTGACTGAGCAACTAACACTTTCACTTTTCTCAGGCAACTTATACAAACTGATTTTTCTATACTTGATATTTTAGTAAAGCTACTTACTTTCTCACAATGTTAAAATTTTTCTTTGCAGTTCCCTGCACTAGATATTACCAAAGCTGTGACTAAAGTAAAATAGAATTTAGAATTATATAAAAACTCAAAAGCTTGGATTGGGTTTCCCAGCCTCCTTGAAATCAAGTACCCTAACATTTTAATTAGACAGAAAAATGTCAAAGTACTGAACTGAATCCTATCTGCCTAGTCAGAGAAGGAGGTTTTAGAATGCTAGACTTGCTCAATTATACTGGTTTGGTTGTACATTTGACATATACATTGGATAATCTTCCAGGGGAAAATTCTAACAATGGGAAGAATATTTTAGTCTCATAAGCATGGAATTTGATATTCAGCTATGTTGGTAACAATTCAAGTCTCTTGTCTGATCCTTCAAAAAGAACAAAGATGAGGATGCTTCCGGTGGTGAAGGTAGTGTTATGTCCTCTGTTAGAGCCTTCTGTTACCTCTGATGGATATCCAACAGCCTTGGCACACCCTCAATTACATTACCCAAGGTCAGAAAAACCATATGGCTTTATAAAGATCAAAGAGTGAAGTCAGAAACCCCACACTTTGGAAAGTAAAAAACTCCCAGTGCATATTTTAGCATCAAGCGCATATGGTACACACTAACTGAAAAAAATGTATGTGGCAAAGTTAACCCATTTAGAAGTGGAGTAATGTGTCCTTTAGGGCAGAAAGGACAGCCCATCTTCCAGTGGGAAAGTGGAACAGTTCAGAGACATCAGGAAAGATATGAAAGAAACTCCAAAAGAGAGGGACAAGCAGGAGAAAATGGAGAAATTAAGTGAGAAATTAACCCCAGCCTCTGAGGTCATTCTTTGTATTGAAATTCAGTTGTTTCAAGGAGTCTTTATTACTCAAGACATGATTTTCTCATAGCCAAGGGGGAAAGTTCAATTACTATACCCATGTAATCGTCCATTTTAAATCATTTTTGTGTAAAGATCGGGTGTATTGAATGGATTTGTCATACTCAGAATGAACTGGTGCAAATGAAATTTTTGTTAAGGGGCATTAACTTTACTATTTTCTCATTTGCTGTAAAAGCCTTGTAAGTACCAAGATTTGGGATAGACAGCGGCTTATTATCAACCGAGTTGGGGAAGGAGGAGCTTTTTGATGGTTTTAAAAGCAAGTCATTTTTTAGTTTATAGTCTAGGGGAAAAGTCAGTCTTTCTCCTGTTTTTAGGGTTAATTAGATACTATTCTTTGGCTGTTATAACTTGTTGTCTAGATCCCACTGCCAAACATATTTTAATGTTTGTTAATGTCAACTCCATTTTCCCATCATTACCATCCATGTGCTAACCAAACAATTATCTTGCCATTTATTTTATAAGACATTCTGTAAAAATCCCATAGAATCCTTTCAGAATTAAGGGGATGCCATTATATAGATCATAAACATTATTTTAATGAACACAGATAATTTGAGTAAAGAAACAAAAGTTAACGTAAATGAAAGGAGTATCTAAAAATTATTGAAACATTCCTGATAAAGTGATCTGTGAGCAATTTCAAGGTTTTTGTTGGAGGATAATTCCTTTACAACATTGTGTTGGTTTCTTCTGCACAACAACATGAATTAGCCATATGCATACATACATCCCCTCCCTCTCCAGCCTCCCTCCCATCCCCATCCTACCTCTCTAGGTCATCACAGAGCACTGAGCTGATCTCCCTGTGCTATACTCCCACTAGCTATGTAGTTTACACATGGTAGGGCATATATATCAATGCTACTCTCTCAATTCCTCCCAACCCCTCAAACTTCCCCTCCTGTGTCCACAATGTGGGCAATTTTAAGCTATGTATTTCAACAGTTGCTCAATATTCGTTCCTTAGATTGTGATCAGTAAATTATCATTTGTTATTTAATGTGATAATTCAACATTATTATTGCTTGATGGAAAAAATTTTCACATATTGAGGTATGGGAAAGTTATCCTGGCTTATACACTATTGGACTTGAACTTTATGTTAACCAGACTTCCATGGTGGCTCAGACAGTAAGAGTCTGCCTACAATGCAGGAGACCCGGGCTCAATCCCTGGGTTGGGAAGATCCCCTACAGAAGAGAATGGCTACCCACTCCAGTATTCTTGCATTGAGAATTCTATGGACAGAGGAGCCTGACGGGCTACAGTCTATAGTGTTGCAGAGTTGGACATGATTGAGTGACAATGCTTACTTTATGCTAACCGGAACAGGCTGTCTTATGGCTTATCAAACATGCATTGTGCATCTGCTTTCACCATTAAAGAAAAGAATGCGTTTTAAAATCAAAGTGGAGTAACTGTGGTTTGGACACACAGGATGGAGCTGGGTGGCCATTGTGGACATGGCATTGGACATGTCCCCACATGCCTGAGCACTTAAATTTTCTGAACTGTGTCAAACTGAAGGACACCACCAGCTGTCTTGTGAGCAGCTGCCAGCTGCACCCTCACAGTCTCTCCCTGTAAGCGTGCAACCATTTTAGACCCCAACAAATCCTGGCTTGAGAAGCACACTTACTTCTTGCCAGCTCCAATACGACTCTCAAAAAACAATTTAGGCAACTCTGTGGTTTTTGCCTTTATAAGACTCACCTATTTTTCATCTGGGGAACACAGTTCATGTGCTTGTTGAATCTGTGTCTCCTGGGTTATCTTCCTCAGCTTGCCAAGAGAAAAACCCTTTTCTATTCCTAACATAGATTATTTTAATTGCTTATTTCCATCAACACAACTAAACTTATTCTCTTTGACAGAAATTTTGTGGGGTTTTTTTCTGATTTATTTATTTGTTGATGAATACAGGCATCATGCATTTATTTCATCTTATTTGAGATATCAAAGAACTTACCCTTGTTTCAAGGCACTATGATGGCTTTGGCAAAATTTTAAAGAATTAAAGCATGATGATTAAGAGACAAGGACTTCATCTCCAAGCAGCCAGATTTTAATGGTCCTGTTCCTCTCTGAGGAAAGCCCTTTAGCTTTTCTCTCCAGCTATGCTGACTAAGGGCAATGTACCACTTAGGGAGGAAGTCTGCTCCACTGGAAGCTGGCAGTTTTGCCTCCCCAGAATGAATTTCTGCTTGGGTCAAAGACCAGAGAGCTGTCTGCACTCCCTTGGCTTTGTTTGGTTTTATACACAACTTCTACCATCACCAGTCCATCGAAACTGAAAGGACCAAAGTGCTCCACCTACAGTGTGTCCCGTAACTGTGGTCTGTGTTGGCTTCCTGCGTGGGCCACCTGCTGTATTTGTCTGAAAGTCACATCATGATCCGTTTCGCAGTTTCTTCCTCCCTTGAACTTCTAATTTTCAGGGCTCTTCTGTGTCCTTCTCTTCTTACCACTCAACTCTGGTGTGTTCTGGCTTCCAAATCAAGTATCCCCAGTCCTCATTCCCTGCCAGTTTCAGTGCTGAGCCATAGATCAGCCATGGATCCAAACACCTGCACATCTATCCCATGCAACTCAAACTCTTCTTGTTCAAACAAAACCGCGATTTTATTGCATTTTTAATTTTTAACGTATTTTATTGAATCAAAGGCTTCCCTGGTGGCTCAGATGGTAAAGAGTCCCCCACCTGCAATGTGGACTCTTTGAATCGAAGTTGATTTTTAATGTTGTGTTAAATTCCTGAGTGGTTGAAAAGATTTGCCTGAGGGTAGAAAATCTCTAGGTGTCTCATATCCTGCGAGTGAGAATGATACAGGTGTGTGCATGCTCAGTCATTAAGTTATGTCCAACATGTCACGACCCCATGGACTGTAGCCTACCAGGCTCCTCTGTCTAAGGGATTTCCCAGACTATCAAACCCACGTCTCTTGCATTGGCAGGTGGGTTTGCCTTGCAAAGAGATTGACATGTTTTTAAACAAATTAAACACACAGTAACCACAGGAAGCAGCCCTTCTACTAATATTTACCCAAAAGAGAAGGAAATATTAATACATGTCCAGAAAAAAGACTTATACATGAGTGCTCTCAGCAGCCTTATTTGTAAGAGCCAAGCACTAAAGACATCCCAAATCAGATGACAGGTAAATAAAGCATAGTATATCTGTTCCATTGAAAACTGCTCAGCAATAAAAAGCAACAACCTCCTGATACATGTAATAGCTTGGGTGGACCTCAGAATAATTACTCTGGGCACAAGAAAACAGACAAAATCTCGTGGATGCTTTACAATTCCATTCATATGAGATGCTTGGAAATGAAATCTAATCCAAGAAAAGATCAACTGGGATGGAAGTGGGGGTGGGATGTAGAATAGGCCAGGGGCATGAAAAAAGTTTTGAGATGAAAATGTTTGATGTCTTGATTATGATGATGGTTTCACAGTACATACGTAGGTCAAAATTCTTCAAATTGTGGAATTTAAATATGTGTGGCTTACTGCAAAATAATAATATCTCAATATAGTAGAAAAAAGGGCTTCCTAGGTGGCTCATATGGTAAAGAATCTGCCTGCAAGGCAGGAGATGTGAGTTTGATCCCTGGGTCGCGAAGATCCCCTGGAGGAGGAAATGACAACCCACTCCAGTATTCTTGCCTGGAGAATCCCATGGACAGAGAAGCCTGGCGGGCTACAGTCCATAGGGTCACAAAATGTTTGCCACGACTGAACACACACACACACACCAGCTCAGTCAGTTCAGTTGTTAGAAGGAGAGCTAGCCGGCTGCACACTGGCCCCTCCCACCTGGAGGCAGACAGGCAGGCTTGCAACAGCCAGAACCAGAAGGCAAGGGGCTGCTGCAATCTCAGCCCCAGAGAAGGCATCTTCCACCAAACTGTGAGCAGGCTCCAGCTGCTAACCATGTCTTCCTGAGATGTTGGATGCTTGACATCTGCCAGGAGGGTTGTAGCCTGAGATCAGCTCTCCAGAGGGGACAGACAGCACACCCACATAGTACAAAAAAAAAAAAAAAAATTAAATTCATGTACAATTTAATCCACTGAAGCAAATTATAGTTTTAGCCCACGGCTTTCTTTTCAATATTTGAACAAAGCTCAGATCATGAAATTAGCTCAAGTATAAGATTATCACTGAGTGCCACACATTCCTTGGGGTAACTTGTGGAATTCTTTCCCATTATGTAGTACCATTCATCTTATCTAGCAAGGTCAATGGCTGCTCAGAGAGGTCATGTATTTTCTCAAAATTCCTATCACACTTTCTGTAATAAAAGTTTCTGGTTAGAAAAATATCATTTGGAATGTCACTAGCAGGCTTTAAAAACCAATGCTGAAGGAAACATTTTTAAATAGGCACATTTTCAGCTAAAAAAATTCAGAAAGAAGAGTCTTCCCAGGTGGTGCAATGGTAAAGAAACAGTCTGCCAGTGCAGGAGATACAAGAGATATGGGTTCCATCCCTGGGTTGGGATGATCCCCTGCAGCAGAATATGGCAACCCACTTCAGTATTCTTGCCTGGGAAATCCCATGGACAGAGGAGCCTTGCAGGCTACAGTCCACGGGGTTGCAAAGCAGACATGACTGAGTGACTGAACACACACAGGACTAGAAATTAATTGATCGCAATTTAATATTTGGCATTGTTCTTTACTTGTACATTAAGAGCCTTGTCTAAGGGCCAAAGATGATTTACACCTGGAAGATATTAGCTGAATCCATTGATATGAAAGTGAAAGAAGAAACTTTTTTTTTTTTTTAAAGTATGGTAACATTTGTTGAACAAGATCAGAAAAAGTGGAAATTAACTCTTAGAGTCTTTTTTTTTTTCCCCCGAAAACTTGAGAGGCAACAGGTAGATCAATTTCATATTTCAAAACAAATGTCTTGACCATGATGAAGGCAAGTGTCAAGTGCCATCTCATTAAAACTCTTCTGTAGGGCAAATACCATTTATTTGCACAAGTTCAGTTCAGTTCATTTCAGACACTCAGTCGTGACCAACTCATTGAGACCCCATGAATCACAGCACACCAGGCCTCCCTGTCCATCACCAACTCCCGGAGTTCACTCAAACTTATGTCCATCGAGTCAGTGATGCCATCCAGCCATCTCATCCTTTGTCAT
>NW_011494635.1:5547082-5589017 GCF_000754665.1 Bison bison bison | reverse complement strand
CACCATGAAGAGATGGGACCAGATGCCATGATCTTCGTTTTCTGAATGTTGAGCTTTAAGCCAACTTTTTCACTCTCCACTTTCACTTTCATCAAGAGGCTTTTGAGTTCCTCTTCACTTTCTGCCATAAGGGTGGTGTCATCTGCATATCTGAGGTTATTGATAGTTCTCCAGCAATCTTGATTCCAGCTTGTGCTTCTTCCAGCCCAGCGTTTCTCATGATGTACTCTGCATATAAGTTAAATAAGAAGTACAAGTTAGAGACAACTTAATTTTTAAAATCTGAAATTTGGTGGGAAAAAAATCATACTAACATCTAGGAAATTTTTCTGGGATCCAACCATTTATATATAATATCCTCTGGAAGTCACATCTGACATTTGGGGTCTTAAAGCAGCATTGACTTTATTATTAGAAAAATTAATTGCTGAGCTACCAAAAGCAAAAAATTAAAACTGATAAGATGAATTACTAAGCTTTGCAACCCAGTAAACACACACATACACACAGCCTTTGATAACACTAATAACTTCTCAAAATAAATGAGAATTCCTCTGAGGTAAAATTTTGAGATAGATTAATAGTAAGTGCATCAGTTAACTGCTACAGAATGATGTTGCATTATCACCTCAAAACCAGTGGCTGAATATATAAGCTTTTATTTAGCTCAGGGCTTTGTGGCTTTGTGGTTTATACTGGCTTTGGGGACCTGTTTTCTTAGCTGGGCTCACTATATATGTGTTGGGCAGTTGGCGGGCTCTGGGGTAGGGGGTTGTCTGTGCCCGTGGTCTTCACTTTGGGTATGTTCTCTCAGTCATGGCAGAGGTGCAAGAGTAAGGGAAGGCCTCACCCTGACACCTTCAAGGAACTGAATGTGATAACAAAGACCAAGTATGGAAGCAGATCTTCCCCCAGCAGCCTCAGATGATACCACAGCTATAGCTGATGCTTGATCATATCCTATATGACATAATTCTCCATCAGATGAGCCAGAATCCACACCAAGGAAGGACCAGGGCCATGAGAGCTGATAGCCAGGGAGGTCTTTTGAAATCTGAGACCTAAACATCAACACTGTAGCATCAAGTATCTCAAGACCCCCTTATCTTTCCTGAAAAAGGGAAAGAACACATTTTAATTGATTTTTAAAATTTTCATGCCATTTTCCCTGGGCTTCATTTTTGCTACAGTAATTAAGGTCCTAGGTCATATTTTTTTGCCATCACATAGGTCCCTCTTGCTTTCTGTATCTGTCTTTACTCATGACTTATATGTTTCCTGGTGCTGCTCCTTGCCCTGCACTGGTTTTTGTTTTATTGTTATACATATAGTTCATCATCAGGTTGCCAATAAATAGTCTGGATCTTTCAATTCTTCTGACCCCTCATGCAAAACTGGGCTCAAGCTTATTAGTGTCCCTAGACACTCTCACACATAAAACCATTCTATATTACTTAATGTAAAAGTGAAGTAAACATGATAGCCCAAAAGAAATTGGATTTTTTTGTTTATTTGTTTCTACCTTTCAATTTTCAGGAAGTGTCCCTCACAACTTATGTCTTCACCATAGAGAGTAGAGCAGGCTTGTCTCTTCCTCCTGAAAATTTCAGTACTTATACTGTCAGTCCTTAGTAGCAGGATCAAGAGTTCCGCTCACCATTTCTCTCAAGAGACTAAAGATGCTGACTACGTAAATATGCAGTGGCCATCTCTGATTGTCCAAAAGTTTTAGGATGGACCAACAGGATTTTACAGCAGACTTTTGCTATACATGAAATAAAAATAATGTTTAGCCTAGAATTTGAGGCACCTTAATAAACATGAAGATATTTATTGAACTGTTTCCCAGTATCTTTTACAGTAAACATTACATCAAAAAAAAAAAAAAATCCATGAGGGTTTGGTGACCTTTCAAGCCTGCGTTTCTAACCCTGTTCTCCTGAAATATTGGGAACTGGGGAGCAGAGGGTAGCTACTGTTCATGATTAGGGTTGAGTTGCAGGTTCAATAGCATTCACTAACTGCAGCAACAGCCATCATAGCCATGGCAATAGAAATGATCAATGACCTGCCTTCAGGCTTAATGCCACTGATAATTGATCCCCTGGTCATCGTTGAAAAAGGATGTTGATTTCTGTTTTGTATAATAAGCTCTTTTGAAGGTCACAATATTAAACTTTTACAATCTGTATTTTGTGCATGTATGTGTGTGATTTTAACATTAAGCATTTCATGCTTCCAAAGAATGCCTGCTTTTTTATCAATTTTGTTGAGAATCCTTTCTCTGACATATCAAAAGATGCAGAAAAAACTAGAAAGTTCCTCTTTAGATTCACAAACCCTAATTCTAAGACTGTAGCTAAAACATAGATCAGGGTTTGGTGTTTCACTGTTTTCCATTTCTACTGGTATTAGCCTTTTACTAAGATTAATGATACTTACAAAACATTATGCTCACTATTGCAAAATGTCCAAGTCTTACTAAAATAAACCCTTCTCTTACCATTTATTGGGATTAATTTTACCATTCTTTCCTACCTAATTCTTATATAGGTTGCTTCCCTTGTTAATTTAATGCAGGAAGTCCTTTTGTTTAATACAGATGAGTCAATGCAGTGAGAGTTAGTCTCTATCTAACCAATGTCTACTAGAAATAAGCTAGAAGTAATATTGCTGTAAATTCTAGTGCAATACATTGCCACAGGCCTGCATTTTTTCTAAATTTTCTTTTGCTTCTATTTTATACAGAATATTGTACAAAGTATATATAAATTAACTGAGAAAATATATTGAATAATAACAATGACACAAATGTGGTGTCACCAGTAAGAACTGTAGTGAGTTTACTGTATTGTACCATCAGAACTAATACAGTGATGTAGACCAATTACATCTTTTTTTTTTTTAAAGTAGATACTGGGAGGAAATGCATTAAAATGCTAATACTGATTTTTTAGGGGTAGGGTGAGCATTCTGGGTGATTATTATTAAATTTTACTTTGTGCTTTCATGTATTTTTACCTATCTACAACGAACACGCATTACTTGTAAAATTAGGAAGAAAATAATAAATGACATTAAAAGCAAAAGAAAACCTCAATTCAGCAGGGTTTAAAAAACCAGTGTCAAATCTGCAATTTTATCATCAATTTTCACATGCTATCTTGCCGTAGTTTATACATTCTTACCATGTGAAAGTCGCTCAGTCATGTCGGACTCTTTGCGACCCCAGGAACTATACAGTCCATGGAATTCTTCAGGCCAGAATGCTGGAGTGGGTAGACGTTCCCTTCTCCAGGGGATCTTTTCAACCCAGGGATTGAACCCGAGTATCTTGCATTGCAGGTGGATTCTTTACCAGCTAAGCCACCAGGGAAGCCCATACATTCTTATAAGCTCTTACATAATTTTCATAATCAAATAAACAACACTGCATGATCAATTTGAACAGAGAAGATTATGCTTAAGAAGAAACTCAGCTTTGGATCTTGAACTTGGAATACACAACACAAAAATCTCTATGCTACCTTATCTGTCAGTAAATTAATGTAGAAAATAAATAATTGCATATTTATTTCAGTTTTATGTTGTCATTTTTTGTGCTGCATAGTATTTATTAAAATCTAAAATAAGAATACAAAATGCCATCAGGTACTTCTTAATAAAGATTGCACTTATATAATGTACTAAAATGGAGTTGATCAGGATAAAATATCTTACACTTAGTAATTGAAGCAAGAACAAATGTGCAAGAACTCAGGAAAAATAGTCTCAATTATTTCTTCTTCCTATACAATAATATTTTTGGTACTGCATAAAACCACAAATGCACTCTCTTTACCCTAAATCGTAAGTCAAGAATGCTGCAACTAACAGAACATAAAATTCATGAGGGAAGAACTTTGGTCTAAATTTTCACTGAAAGATCCCCAAAATCTAGAGGAGTGATTTGATAGAGTAGATGCTCAATAAACCTTTATTATATCTGGGATGCATAAAAGCCCTAGATGAGGAAATATAAACACAGTAGGTGATTCTTATTTTTTAATCCAGATATTCACAGATATAGGCATATAAATATTTATGCTTAGATGTAACATAAAAATAAGCATATAAATATTTATGCTCATATATATATAAATATTAAAATCTAAAATATGTAGCATAAAAAGTAAAATATGTAAAACCTAAAGATGTAAATATTTATGCTTAGATGTAAAATAAATATAAGTACCTATATGTGTATCCACACATAGGTAAATAGATTGAAAAATAATACTTATCCAAATTGGAAAGAAATATAATAAATTCAAAACTAATTAATTCTATAACATGGAGAAAATGAGATTAATGTATTTCCATCTTTTCACAGGTCTTTATTACTATTCTGCTTTCAAATAATAGAAAAAATTCTATATGACAGTATGAATTGTATTGCATAACTTACAATTTTACCATAACATGTATACTAGTCAAGTAAAATAGTTAAAGAATTATATTCATCCACTGATGTTATTTTTAAAACGATATTTGCATGAAAAGAGGTGGAGAAATAGTAAGATTCCATTTCAGGCTAAAGCCTGTTTTATAGTCAACTGCCACTTCATAGAGAGACCTGGTGTTGAAAGAGCAGAAAACATTTGGAGCTGGTCACAGTTCACCCCTTAATGGACCTGAAATGCCGAGCATGCTTTACTCTGTTCTTGGGAGGCTTCCAGAATGCCAATTTAGGCAAGCTTCACTTCTAATGCAATTCTGCCGTTGTTTAACTCAACTGCTGAGAGAGTTTTGGAGTACTGTTTCCAAAATAGAAAAAGAAGCAAGGAAAAAAAACAGAAGTGAAACAGTCTGTTATTTTTCATTTTGTAATTCTTAATTAACGGTTCCTTTATGGAAAACTTGCACAGTCAACAGTGTACTACCCTTGTGTGTTTGATGGAGTTGCCCAAAACATAAAATGTGAACCCAAGAAAACCTTACTTGGGTGCGTTATCACCCCCAAACACCTCAAGCAACCTCACCACAAATGTCTGTCACCTGAGAATTTCAGGCATGCCCTTAGAGAGTCTAAAACTCCCATGAAAATCTGCAGTACTTAGTAATACCTTGTTGGGATGGAGGACTAACTCCAACTTTTGTCCTAAATAGAGAGCTGGGCACAATGCTTTTCTTTCCAGTCAAACTGAATGAATCAACATGCAGACCTGACCTCTACTTCAGAACTCATCCACAGGCCACATGAGAGAAATAGGTTCCAGACATGGAGGTAAAACTGTGCTTATTCTCAGTAATCATTACCCTTTATATTAATAAACACAATCCTTAGAAACCTACAAAATGGCTATGAGAACTAATAGATCATAATAGTATGATGCCTGATCAAAAGACAAAGCAATTGAGTTTCTGTACTATAGCATCAAAAATGTGGAAAAATGAATGCAGATATAGAGGGATTTTTAAAAAGTGTGACTTAGGGTAGCATAAAAATCGTAAAGTACATGCTGCTGCTGCTGCTGCTAAGTTGCTTCAGTCGTGCCCAACTCTGTGCAATCCCATAGACGGCAGCCCACCAGGCTTCCCCATCCCTGGGATTCTCCAGGAAAGAACACTGGAGTGGGTTGCCATTTCCTTCTCCAATGCATGAAAGTGAAAAGTGAAAGTGAAGTCACTCAGTCATGTCTGACTCTTAGCAATCCCATGGACTGTAGCCTACCAGGCTCCTCCGTCCATTGGATTTTCCAGGCAAGAGTACTGGAGTGGGGTGCCATTGCCTTCTCCAAAGTACATGAGTTAAATTTAATACAAGATTCATGTAACCTTACAAGGGTCAGCTTTTTTGTTTATAAAATTTAAATAGAAAGACTGCCTGCTTATTGGATGGTTCTGAGAATGTGAAGAACTTGGTAAGTACCTCATACATACACTCAGAGTAAATGTTAGCTATTATTTACATTATCATTATTATTATGAAGCTATTTTATCCTTTAAAATACCCTGGACAAGATGGTTTAAAACAGGCTGTGCTTCACTTCTCAAGTGTATTTCAAGGATTGGGATTTTTTCCTAAATAAAAGAATCTAAATTTTTATCTCAGTTACTTGTGCACAGACTCTACCAATCGGCTACTTCCTGATCTTTAGTATGTGTAGCTTGCCCCTGAGTGAATGCTCACAATACAAAGTCTAAAATGCACACAATACCATTGTCCTTATTCTTCCTTTATTTAACTTCCATGTAAGTCAATGAGAAAAGTGTCAACACTACAATAGAAAAAGGGGCAAAGTATGAACAGATGATACATACAGGGAAAAGCAAACACATGAAAATATTGTATCATTTTAACAATAAAAGATTCTAATTTTAAAATTCCAAACCAACGTGATTGAAAAGGGCAATATTCCTTGTTAGTAAGAATGTTGGAAAATGGGCATCTTTATACTGATGACAAAGCTGCAAAGTTCTGCAAACATTATGGAAGGCAATTGTCAATATAGATCGAAACAGTAAATATTTATATCTTTGGACCCAGCAATACCATTAGGAATATGCCCTAAAGAAATAAGAAATAAATGTAATGATTTACATCAAAATATGTTTATCACATTTTATAATATGAGTGGAAAATAAACAATAAGCTAAATGTCTAACAGCTGAAAACTGCCATATAAATGATGATAAAGTCAGAAAAATGAGAATTTAGAGGACATACAACATGTATTAGCAAGGACAAATGTTCAAGTAATAACAGAATGGAATGTAGAATCCTAGTTTTAAAGTCTGTACATAGGTGTTCATTCTATTAATGTTATCTCTGGGTGGGGAAATTACAGGTTGCTTTCCTTTCTCCTCACATGTTTAGCATTTCATAATAAACATACATTATCTTAATAACTGAGTAGAATATGCACACAAATTTCTTTCAAGAAGTGGGTTAGTATAGTAAGAATTTTGCAGGCTTAGGGAGTCTGTCTCAAGCATAACAATTATTTTAATTTCTATAGTATTCATCTTGCAATAAATCCTTATTAGGGAAGATGTTTAAGAAGACCAATACCTGTAGCTAATGTCTAATTGGGGTGAGTAAGTAGTTTCCCTATAGTGACGAGCATTATATAAAATAAACATGGAAGGTGCTTTGCTAGCCTGCAGGAGTGATTCATTAATTGTGTGTTAGCAGCTTCAGTTCAGTTCAGTTCAGTTGTTCAGTCGTGTCCGACTCTTTGCAACCCCATGAATTGCAGCACGCCAGACCTCCCTGTCCATCACCAACTCCTGGAGTTCACTCAGACTCACGTCCATTGAGTCAGTGATGCCATCCAGCCATCTCATCTTCTGTTGTCCCCTTCTCCTTCTGCCCCCAATCCCTCCCAGCATCAGAGTCTTTTCCAATGAGTCAACTCTTCACATGAGGTGGCCAAAGTACTGGAGTTTTAGCTTTAGCATCATTAGTCGTGTCCGACTCTTTGCAACCTCCTGGACTGTAGCCCACAAGGCTCCTCTATCCATGGGATTCTCCAGGCAAGAATGCCGGGGTGGGTAGCCATTCCCTTCTCCAGGGGATCTTCCCAACCCAGGGATCAAACCCAGGTGTCCCGCATAGCAGGCAGATTCTTTACCATCTGAGTCACCAGAGAAGCCTGGTTCATTAATTTGACCAACAGCTTCTACTGGTCAGGCAGAGACTCAGAGACAAACAGCATCTGTTCAAATGACAAACCAGTGTGCATTCACTTCATAAGGTAATGGTTCAGTCTAGTTCTTTTAAAAGTTTCAGTGCCCTCCAAATTAACCTCCTGGCATCGAGAATCTGATAAAGAACTGTATTCCTGTGTGTCACAGCTTGTATTATTCTGCTTTGGTACTGAATTTCATGATATATCATTAAGAACATAAAAGAGGAGACCAATAATAACAAACATGCATTTACGGGTGATTTGAGTACTTCATATATATTTATAAGTTACATATACAGATATAATATGTAAGTTGCCTATTCAAAGTATTATTGATGTTTTTAAGAAAATTGTGTACCTTTACAAAGTCAGACAGTGTTTTCTTTGGCAAGTAATAGGTATTAGAATTCATTACCTCTTAATTTCCTTATGTAAGGATGATTGTGCATATATTACAAAGCAGTGGTAGGAATTAAATACAATCACATTCATGTAAAGCTGTTATAGCACAATATCCTTCAACCAAATTTACAAGAATAACAACTCTTTTGAAGTCATTTAATTGGAATTTTATAACATTAAATGATACTTTCCAATCTTTAAAATTGCCCATTAAATATAATGAGAATTATCCTCATGCAAAATTTGAGTCTCAGTTCTACCATGCTAGTAGAAGAATGGATTTCCATAAACTAAATAACATTGACTGTATATATTTATTAAGGGTGGAGGTCTCTCTCTTTCTCTCCGTCTCTCTGTCTCTAGTTCTCTCTGTGTCTCTCACACACACAAGCACACACACTATTTCAGTGGGCAGTAATACCCACCACACCCTTCAAGATTTTCCAAAGCCTTTGTGATATTACTGTTGTTATCCATATGAAGTAGCATATTGGCAGACACCATGATTCACACAGTATGAATCTTTATTTGTATAAAGCTTTGTCTAGAATTCTTCAAATGTATCTACTCTAGACTGAAATATGACCTCCGCTGGTTATTTTGTTTTCAGAATTTGGTCTTAGATTTGAATGTTTAAGAGAAAAGGGACCATATATATAGTGTTATCTCATATAGTTTCTAATTTGTCATGTGTGAATAATCATGCAAAAATTTTTAAAATTTAGTCAACCCAAAAGCATTTATTAACATCTGTTGCAGCGCTTTTCAGACTTTGGCAAGCATTATATATACAAGGGGAAATTATTCAAAATACAAAAACCAATCTACTACTGTAGATGCCCATCTTGCTGCTGCTTCATGATGTTATTAAGAGCACTGTCTATTGTATCTCACAATGTCCCCACTCTAATTTCCCATAAGAAAGATGTGTTTCAAAATCAACTGTCAAAAGTTTTATTTTGCTTCATGAAAGGGTAATTTTTCCCTCTCTACAAGTTGTGATTCTTAAGGATTACCTTAGGGTTGCTATAAAAAAGGAAATAAGCAGTATATTTTCATATTGTTTTCAGTCTTGATGCAGAATAGTAAAATAGTCCTGAATCCGTTTCTCCAAGACAATGGTTTAGACGAGCTGATGGGGAAGTCAAGGACTTGCCTCCTTTGGGATAATACTGCTTGCCCAGGCATGATGGAATGTAGGTGGAATGTATACTGAAGGACCAGTATACACACCTGCCTTCAGCCTTCTTTATCACAAATGAGGTGAGTCCCCTTATGAATTCCTGTGCCCTCCCCCCAAATATCATATTGCAATACATTTGCATGAAAGGCATTTTACGCAACATAAAATCATCATTCTACCTAAGTTGAAAAATTCAAAGTTCCATTTAATAATAAGGCATGAAATATGATAATTGCTTAGAGAGATTTATGGTGCATTTTTATTATTATTACTTTTGCAGCCTACCAGAGCTCTTTGATTCATGAGGCAATTGCAGAGGTGGAAAAGAAAGTTGTCATTGTTTCCAGGGGCAGTGAATGGTATTATATCTAACAATTAACCAGTAGACTCAAGTGCCATAATAAAAAGAAATAGCTATCTCTAGCTCCCAAATTTCTTTTGTGTGCATTTTCCATCATGAATGAATAACTGAGTAGGGTGTCATTTTTACCACAAAGCTAATTGCAGGTGGATAAGGGCTACACTTTTAACATGACTGTGTCTCTATGCGTTGGCTTATATAGGATAAATGATCATTTGGTTGCTTGAATAGAATATTTTTGTTTTAGTTGAGTTGTTTCTATAGTTTGATCAAGATAGGCATTTATTCTAAATATATTAGCTATATAATAATAATTTTTCAATGATATATTTTAGAGCAAGGTAGATTTTACTTAAGAGAAATGTCATACTTCTCAAAATACATAGAGTAATAAAGTGAATTTTAATTCTTTGTGAGCAAGACACTCTATCCAACCCAGTATAATACACTAGTTTTTATTCTACTGTATAAATGACCTCGGAATATCTCTTTGGTAATTCAGGTCAGGTTATTTATACACCATCCTTCAATCCTTATCAGTCTTTGCCATTTCTTCCTAATATCATCACTGATGTGAAATTAGATGGCCTGCAATGCATTTCTTTAAGACATTCAGTACATGACATAAATTCTGGAAACTAAATCTTTTTGTCTATCTACAAATGTCACCTTACAGGAGGGAGAGAGAGAGAGAATGTGTGTAGAGTGGGGAGAGTCAGGGAGAAATCTTTTGCTTTAGAAATGACCTTTAACTTGAAAAACTGTGGAACTCAATACATATTCAATTCACACTTCCACTAACACAGTCTTCAAAAGCAAACATAAGTGTTTACTAAGTTCATGACTTGATCCTGAGGCTTCTTCCGGGTTTCTCTAACAGTGGGCACCTACGTTCCTTTCATTCTTGATCGTGTTGAGAATCCACTGGTGAATTGTCTGAAATACAGAAGCAAAATATTCCCAACAGAAAAGAAAAGACACAAAAGAGCCATGCATCCTCGTTCTCTCTTCTCCTTCTTCATCTTTTCTCTTTCATATAAAAACACTTGTCCCCTTAAATAAAACAAGACTTTTGCAATAAGCAAATAAGTTTTAGAGTTTTAAAATAACACAGTGATCCAAAATCTTGTTGAATGTGCCTCAGGTACTCAACATTGGTGGTTGTTTATTTCATAAATTCTCTCCCCCCACACACAGGAAAACAGGTTCAATATTATTTAACCTAAGGGCTTCCCTCATAGCTCAGTTGGTAAAGAATATATAGTCCATGGGGTTGCAGAGAGTCCAACACAACTGACCAACTTTCACTTTCACTTTTTTATTTCTTCATATCACAGGACATGCCAGTGCCCCTTGTAACTTGCTGTATAATGTCTTGTTATTTAGCTACTTTTTTTTTATGTTGAAGGACGCTTCTCTAAGTCAATGTCCAAAGACAGATAGGAAACCAAAACCCAATACAATTAAAATATTTAATAGAAATTTCAAATATTTCTTCCTTGATTTCTATTTCACAAACATTCTTCTCACAATTATTGGATTAGAAAACTATATATTCATATATTTTTCCAGGCCTCCATAATTTTTAATTTTCCAAGTAAAAAGTAAAACCAAACAACCTATACACAAATTCCTGTAGCTATAAATTCCTCATCTTATTTGCTCTACAGTATTAAACTGCTCTTCTTATACTTCGCCTTGGGTGTTTTTCCACCCTTTACTCACTTTAAAAGGTTGATTACATGGTTAAAGTCTTTGCCAAATTTATCTTTATTGTCTATGTTACTGTATCATACTTGATGAATGCAATGCTAAAATTTAATTGAGTGTTATTTATTGCTGGGTATTGTTGAGTATGGGCCTCCCTGGTGGCTCAGTTGGTAAAGAATCCACCTGCAAAGCGGGAAACCTGGGTTTGATCCCCAGGTTGGGAAGATCCCCTGGAGGAGGGCATGAAATCCCACTCCAATATTCTTGCCTGGAGAATCCCCTGGAGGAGGTGCCTGGCGGGCTACAGTCCATGGGGTAGCAAAGAGTCAGACACGACCAAGCAAGCAAGCACAGCATAGCACATTGTTGAGTATGATTTTAAAAAGCTTATTTGCTAAGTGTAAATATTTTATGTAAATTCTTATGGCCATAATAAGAAAATATTTAAATATTAATACTATTCTAAAGCACAGGGAAGGAAATGGCAACTCACTCCAGTACTCTTGCCTGGAAAACTCCATGGATGGAGGAGCCTGGTGGGCTGCAGTCCATGGGGTCACAAAGAGTCAGACATGACTGAGTGACTTCACATTCTTTCTTTCTATAGTTTCTTTTAGAGGAGGAAATGGCAACCCACTAGAGTGTTCTTGCCTGGAGAATCCCATGGACTGCAGTCTATGGGGTTGCAAATAGACACGACTAAGCAACTAACACACATTCTAAAGCATTTCCAAATGTAATAATCTTAGGGAGATAAAAATGAGAAATTAAATAAACATTTTCTCCATGCTTTGTCCTAAGGGAGAGAGTCAGTTAAAAGATCGATTTTTACTTTAACTCAGAGGATATCCTATGAGAGATGACTTGACATTATAAATGATTGATAAGTTTATCTCAAAAAGCTGAAGTAAGGATAGGTTCAAAAGCCATGAAATTGGAGTGGATAATGGATTGTGCCTACTTTTCTAACATACTCAATTCCCTACTTGGATATTGAAAGAACTGCAGCTCCGATGTGACCTAAAATGAGGTTGCCCAAGTATTTGCTTTTCAAAATAGGACTCCTTGGGGATAAAAAGGAAGACACCTAATTATACTAAGATACTGAGCATCAGTGCAGATTGTCTCAGACAATGTGAGATCAGTCAGTCAGTCCGTTCAGTTGCTCAGTCATGTCCAACTCTTTGTGATCCCATGGACTGTGGTATGCCAGGCCTCCCTGTTCATCACCAACTCCCAGAGATTACTCAAACTCATGTCCATTGAGTCGGTGATGCCATCCAACCATCTCATCCTCTGTCATCCCCTTTTCCTCCTGCTTTCAATCTTTCTCAGCATCAGGGTCTTTTCAGATGAGTCAGTTATTCACATCAGGTGGTCAAAGGATTGGAGTTTCAGCTTCAGAATCAGTCCTTCCAATGAACACCCAGGCCTGATCTCCTTTAGGATGGACTGGTTGGATCTCCTTGCAGTCCAAGGGACTCTCAAGAGTCTTCTTCAACACCACAGTTCAAAAGCATCAATTCTTTGGAGCTCAGCTTTCTTTATAGTCCAACTCTCACATCCATACATGACTACTGGAAAAACCGTAGCTTTGACTAGACTGACCCTTGTTGGCAAAGTAATGTCTCTGCTTTTTAATATATTGTCTAGGTTAGTCATAACTTTTCTTCCAAGGAGCAAGTGTCTTTTAATTTCATGGCTACAGTCACCATATACAGTGATTTGGGAGCCCAAAAAAGTAAAGTCTGTCACTGTTTCCCCATCTATTTGCCATGAAGTGATGGGACCAGATGCCATGATCTTAGTTTTCTGAATGTTGAGTTTTAAGCCAACTTTTCACTCTTCTCTTTCACTTTCATCAAGAGGCTGTTTATTTGTTCTTCTCTTTAGTTCCTCTTCACTTTCTGCCATAAGGGTGGTATCATCTGCATATCTGAGGTTATTGATATTTCTCCCGGCAATCTTGATGTCAGCTTGTGCCTCATCCATCCCAGTATTTCGCATGATGTACTTTGCATATAAGTTAAATAACCAGAGTGATGATGTACAGCCTTGATGTACTCCTTTTCCTATTTGGAACCAGTCTGTTGTTCCATGTCCAGTTCTAACTGTTGCTTCATAATCTGCATGCAGATTTCTCAAGAGGCAGGTCAGGTAGTCTGGTATTCCCATCTCTTTCAGAATTTTCCACAGTTTATTGTGATCCACACAGTCAAAGGATTTGGCATAATCAATAAAGCAGAAGTAGATATTTTTCTGGAACACTTTTGCTTTTTTAATGTTCCAACAGATGTTAGCAATTTGACCTCTGGTTCCTCTACCTTTTCTAAATCCAGCTTGAACATCTGTAAGTTCATGCTTCACGTATTGCTGAAGCCTGGCTTTGAGAATTTTGAGCATTACTTTAGTAGCTTGTGAGATGAGTGTAATTGTGCGGTAGTTTGAGCATTCTTTGGCATTGCCTTTCTTTGGGATTGGAATGAAAACTGACCTTTTCCAGTCCTATGGCCACTGCTGAGTCTTCAATTTGCTGGCATATTGAGTGCAGCACTTTCACAGCATCATCTCTTAGAATTTGAAACAGCTCAACTGAAATTCCATCACCTCCACTAGCTTTGTTTGTAGTGATTCTTCTTAAGGCCCACTTGACTTCACATTCCATTCTCAAGCAATGTGAGATACTTACATACATCCCTCCAGCTGGAGAACATGTATTTGTTTGGTGGTAAATTAAGATAATCCAAATAAAACATTTATTAATATGAAGTGAAGAAAACACAAGGAACTCCAAATAACTAAAACCACGGTGGAAAAGGAGAACTAAGTTGAAGAACTCATTTCTTGATTTCAAACAAACTATAGCAATTAAGAAGGTTGGAGCTGGCAAAAGGATATCCATACACATAAATGGAATGGACTCACAAGTCTATGAATAAATCTTTGCATTCATGGTTAATTTCAATAAGGGAGCCAAGACAATTCAATTGGGAAACAAGAGCCTCTCGGGCAAACAGTGCTGGAATAAACGGATATCTGCATATAAAATAATGAAATTGGACCCTTGCCTCACACCATATTTTTAAAAAATCCTTAAATGAATCAAGGACATAAAGGTAAGAGCTGAAACTATAAAATTCTTAAAAGAAAGTACAGATGTTAATTTTTGTGACTTTGAATTAATCAAGGGTTTCTTAGATACAACACCAACAGCACAAGCAACAAAAGGAAAATAGATTAATTAGATTTCATAATAATTAACAATGCTTGTGCATCAAAAATACTGTCAAGAAAGCAAAAAGACAACTCACAGAATGGGATGAAATACTAATAAATCTTAGAATTTGCAACTATTATAATTTATCAGTAAAAAAGACAAATAACCCAATTTTTTAAATGGACAAAGGATTTGAAAATACATTTTTAAAAGTCAATATATAAATGACCAATAAACATCTAAAAAAAAAACATTTAGTATTATTATTTGTTGGAGAAATGAAAACCAAAACCACAGTGAGCTACTACTTTACACTCACTGTGCTTACTTGCTCAGTCATGTCTGACTCTTTGCAACCCTGTAGTCTGTAACCTGCCAGGCTCCTCTGACCATGGGATTCTCCAGCAAGAATACTGGAGTGGGCTACCATGACCTTCTCCAGAGGATCTTCCCAACCCAGGTATTGAACCCGCATTTCCTGCATTGTCAGGCATATTCTTTATCACTGAGCCACCAGGGAAGCTTTACAATCAGTCGATAATAAGTAAAAAAGACAGTAACAAATGTTAGCAGGGACATGAGAAAATTGAAACTTCATACATTGCTGATGGGAACATAAAATGGTCCTGTCATTTTGGAAAGACAGTTTTTCAGTTCTTCAGATAGTTAAACATAGAGTCACCATATGGCCCAGTAGTTCCACCCCTAGGTACATATCCAACAGAACTAAAAACATGTCTACATGAAAATTTGTACATGAATATTCAAAACAGCATTCATTATTCACTGTAGCAAAATAGTACAGTTAAAGTGTCTATCAAGTGATAAATTAATAAAGTAAATGTGAATATTTTATTTAAAAAATAAAGCTAAAAAGTGTACACTTTGAACAATAACAACAGCAACCATGACACTGTCAATTACCTCTTGCGTACTTATCCAAGTCAGGCATTGCACTAAAAACTCAGCATATTTCCAATAGATAATAAACTTTCCTCTGATATACAATGTATCTTCTTATCTGTTGTCTTAACTTTCAAAAACCATTTGAATTTTCTATTTTCACTCTTTTGAAATAAATTATTTTCATTCTTTTCTACCCCAAAACTATCAGGATCCTGTATACATATGTGCTGAGTTGCTTCAGTCATGTCTGACTCTTTGTGACCCTATGGACTCTAGGCCACCAGGCTCCTCTGTCCATGGGATTGTCCATGCAAGAATACTGGAGTGGGTTGCCATTCTTTTCCAGAAGATCTTCCTGACCGAGGGATCGAACCCATGGCTCTACAAGTCCTGCATTGGCAGGTGGGTTCTTTACCACTAGTGTCACCTGGGAAGCCCTAGGATCCTGTATATTTTTATTCAATAGATTTAATGGATTGTTTACATACAGCTTTTAATCCCAAATTATTGTTAGAGGTTTAAGGCTGACTTCTCACCTCCTTTTTTGACCTCTTCATCCTCCTCTGATTTATAAGCTCCCCATTTAAAAATTAACATTCAATATTAATTAATAATATATAATAGTAATGATAATATTCTCTGAGTGCAAAACTTTAAGTTCCTATAATTATATCATTTTTCCTTCTTCCCCATTGCATGGTCTTGCTTGACAATATGTTTTTGTTTTGTTTAGTGCAAGCAATTGGATTTATTTAGGTGCATATTTATCCTATATTGAATCCCATATTCAATAAATGTGGTTGAGAAACAGTCTCACCTTTTCTTTAAAAAAACACATAATTGGATTTATAGTTCATTTTTTATATGAAAATAGATTTCAGGAGAATTAAGTAGCACAGTTTTAAAAATAAAACCACAAAGGTTTTAGAAGAAAATGTGGTATCATTTTATCTCTAAATAAAAAGATGGAGTGAAGCACTTTCTCAGCTTGACATTAATACACATGCCATAGACAAAATATATAACTTAAATTATAGAAACATTTTAACTTTAAAATATCTCAAAGTCATAAGAGAAACAAAAATTGTAATAAATGCAATATAATTCTTAGGCAAAGAGCTAATGCTCTTATTTAAAATTAATAAAGAAAAGATTAAACCAGTATAAAAATGGGCCATGGAGTTGATCAAGATGTCACAAAAAATCTGTAAAATTTACTTTTACAGAAAATCATGAAATTTACACTTTACATTATGCTTGAAACAATAGGGCAAGACAGTGAAGACTTTCAAGCAATAGAAGAAAGAATGAAGTTTTGTCTACCTTTTTTTTTTTTTTAATCATTCCCTACCACAGCCAGAGACACAGTGGGGTTTGTGGATTCTCCTTGCAGAGTTCATTTCCTCCTACTTCATTTTTACTGCAAAGTCTGAACCAGACCAGGCTATAGAATCCAGTATAGGTTTTATGATTGATGAAAATAATGATCCAGGTTCTGTATCATTTTGTTTGCACTTCAGTTGTCAAAACCAGTAGGGGCCCAAAGCACACACACCAATCAGAGTCTGAGGTAAATGGATTCAGCTCTCCAGGGCTTTTCTACCTCCTCAGGATGCACATCCCAAATTATGAGCCTCACAGGAGGAACCTGCAGGCTCAGGGAAGGTGGATCCTGGCTTTGCTCCCCTTTAAATGGAGAGGTCTGGGCAGCGGTCACCTCCAGACCAAAAGGTCTGCTCACTGTAATTGGAAGTGTTCTGTTTTGAGCATGATGTGTTTCCCTCTGTGATATGAGGCCTTGGGCAGGCTTGGCCCTGACCTGGGCAGCATCCCCTTGCTCCAGGTGTCATCAGTGGTCCTTGGAGATCACAGAGGCCTCAGTGCCTGCCTTCAGGAAGCAGGAACCAGTGTGGCCCATGATGGAGCCTGCCCAGCACCTGCCTTCCCTGAGTGAAAACTTCCAAAGCAGCTCCCTCCACGCCTGTGCACAGAAATGGTCACCTCCCCTTCTATCCTGGAAGATGGGTTTCTTATCTTCCCCTGAGTAGTGGGGGAAATGAAATCTATCCCTTGTGAGCACATAGCAGTATTTTGCTTTAGGTCTTTGCTGGTTGAATAGTGGCTGGTCGGAGCATTAAACCACAGGAAGAAATCCACGTCTCCACCAACAGCCACTGAGTCTCAGCTTCTGGCCTGTATTATAATTCTCTTGTGGACATAACTGCCACTCAAGCTTTCCTTATTACATTAGCACATTCTGAGCAAAAAATGTTAACACAGGAGCCCACTAGAAATATGGCTTCCGTTTAGGATATTTTCTTGTTTGCTTACGATTTGGCAGGCTTGATAATGAACGATTAAAAGAAATCATGACTCTTCTCTGGAAGAAGGGTGGCAATGCTCTCCTAGCCATTTTCTAGATCCTTCCGATTAATGAATGTCTACAGCTTATAGCCACTGGATTTATAAGTGAGAGGCCTGAGTATTAACTATGGATTCCTATTGTTTATTCCTAAATCAATACCCATAAAGCATTGAAATAGTTTGTACATTTTCTGTCCTTGAATTGACAACAGTGTTCACAGCTCTGTGAAAACATGGTGCTTTTTGACATTTGTAGAAATAGCAATTACCCATAGTAAGGAACATGGAAAGGCCCCTGTCAGCCTGTCTGACTTGAACCATGTCCAGTGACATGACCAAAATTGCTTCAGAAACACAGGTACTCAAGTGAATAACTATTTAAGTAATAAACCTGGAGAGGAGAATCCATCTTTGCTGAAACAAGTAGGAGTTAAACCCAAGACCAGCATCATGGCAACAAAATAGAGCACATATTTACCTTTTTTTTTTTAAAAGTGACAAAACAAACAAAAACAAAGGCTTATAGCATTTTACCTTATTTCCCCATTTTGTCCCTTACTGAAATATAAAAGTTAAACTTTTTGGAATAGCGGGGAAACAAATATGATGTGTTTGACTCCCAAAGCCTGGTCTGATCCCTGCGCTAGAGTCTCTATCAATTAATGTAGATGCTCACAGCCCAGAGGTTGGTACCCAAGTGATAAAAAAATACCTGCTCAGGCTCTAAAGTTCAAGTCCTGCCACTGACTTACAAGGCAATTTGAGCCATTTCACTTACCTGCTCTCTAATCTATTCTACTAATCTGTTGAAAGGATTGAACTATTTCCCTCTCATTCATTCTTCTCATCTTATAAGGGGATTAAAATTCTCAACCTTACAGGCATGCTGCTAAAGACCATTGTTCAACTTTAATAACAGCAAAAGAAATGACAATAAAAGCCATTGCTATACCAGCACCTTGACTGTTCATCACTTTTTAGTCTCTTACAGACCTGGCAGTTTTGAAAACACACTGTAATTAGATATTTTCAGGGCTTCAGAACATGCTATCAGTACTATGTACCCTAGTTTGTTTGCCTTCTGTCCTGTGTGTGTGTGTGTGTTTCTGTCTGCCTGTCTGTCACTCTCATTCAGCAAATTACACCTGTGGGACTCACACCTGTTTTATCAGTGCCTGAGAGAGGTTCACCAAGAGTGACCTTCCCAATAAATCCTGCAGAGACAGGGCTCCCCTTCTCAGCCTCTTCACTGGGGACCCCAACCTCACAGGGGATCACAGGATTTACCCCTAAGAAGGGGATTAAGTCACTTCCACAGCAGACAGATTCTTAAGCAGTGTTCTGTCAGTAAAGAACAATGCAGAAATGAATTGGAGGTAAACAACAAATATCTGACATTTTTCTAAAAGCTAATCTATAGGACTTGCTGGCGGTCCAGTGGTTAAGACTCCAGGGGTCACTAGTTTGATCCTTGGTCAAGGAACTAAGATCCCACATGCCACATGGCATAGTCACAAAGAAAACAAACAGTAAAAGCTAATTGGGTTTATTCCTGACAAAGTTATACCCCACAGCCCTAAAAAACAAATTTTAATCACAATATTAAAGACATTTAGTAATGAGTAATGATCATCAAGTCTTGGGAGAACTATTATAATCATAGGTCAGGTCTGAAAACCTTGCAAAGGTTTATTGTTACTATTGCTCTAGGTCATAATCTACTTTATATCATTGGAAACGTAATCCCGCTTTTGACAGGTGGAATAAAGAAGGGATAATGTTTGGGTGATTTGTTCAGGGATGAGTGTAGGTTGAGATGGTGTCAAAGCCACAAATAAACCTAGAGTTGCTCACCTGTGTCCCTGTGCCATCTAATCAGGCATCACTACCTGTTGAAATTTAGAAACATGGGCTGGACCAAACTGGATAATAAGTGTAAAACACACACTGGATTTTCTCATAAGTTTTTTTGGTTGTTTCTTGAAATGCTCTATTTTGGATATATTGGGATAAGTAAACGTTATCATTACAATTCATATCACCCATTTATCTTTTTCCCTTTCATTCATGTGGCTAATAGAAAAACTAAGATTAAATATGTGGCTTTCCTTTGCAGTTCGCTTTTTTTTTTAGTGGAAGGTGCTGTGCTATGTGTTTATCTCATGCTCTAAAGATGTTTATCTCATGCTCTAAAGGCATTTACCTCCTGTCTAACAGACATGCACACACACACACACACACACACACACACACACAGAGGCCTCTTCAGAATTAGTCTGCCAAGAGAAAATTATACATTGTTTCTTCCTCAGGCTGAAATGTCAGGTGCCAAATCCCTGGTGTATTTAATTTGTCTACAATTAGAATTGAAATGTTCCTTTCAGTCACAGCCAAAAAGACATCTTTGTAATCAGTTACCTCTATTACCATTGTTGCTGCTGCTGCTAAGTTGCTTCAGTCGTGTCCCACTCTGTGCGACTCCATAGACGGCAGCCCACCAGGCCCCGCTGTCCCTGGGATTCTCCAGGCAAGAACACTGGAGTGGGTTACCATTTCCTTCTCCAATGCATGAAAGTGAAAAGTGAAAGTGAAGTCGCTCAGTCGTGTCTGACTCTTAGCAACCCCATGGATTGCAGCCTACCAGGCTCCTCCGTCCATGGGATTTTCCAGGCAAGAGTACTGGAGTGGGGTGCTGGCACTCCAGTGTTCTTGCCTGGAGAATCCCAGGGACAGGGGAGCCTGGTGAGCTGCTATCTCTGGGGTTACAGAGTGGGACACGACTGAAGTGACTTAGCAGCAGCATGAAATTAAGATTTACCATCTTCAACTCTTTCCCCTTTGAATGAAACAAATACAATGAATAAATCAAATAATCCCCAAAATTTACATTTAACCAAAGTCCAAGCCTACTGTTTTTCCCCATTATTGAATTGATGCCTTTAATGACAGTACCAGGAAGGATAAGACAATAGTTTAGGTTCAAGATTTCACCTTTTTTATTGATGGAAGCAGGTACTAGCTTTATGTGAATTGATAAAACATACCAAAAGGCATTTGAACTGCCTTCACCTCTGATAATCAAGTAACTGGAATATTTGAGTTGCTACCCGATTATACATAAGAATTTAAATTTGAATTTCTGATGCTCACAGAATACATTTTCTCTCTATCTTCATGGCACCAGCATTCGGAGAGTTGAGCTGGTAACTGGCTGAGTACACTGCCTGGTTTAATAATAGCTGGATTTGTCAAAGAAGGCTGTTGGTTCACTCTCGCAGACTGATGAAGTTGATTTAATTTAGCTCCCTAAATTGCCTCATATTGTCAATTTCAATATGCATGTGTAAAGGCTTCCTTTCTAGTAAATTTTTTTTGTAGAAGTCATTGTTGCCATTGGATTTGGGGGTATTTTCTCTTCATTTTTCATTCTCAAAGTTTCTGAGTTTATGCTCACTTAAAATTACATGATTAATGACACTGTTAGCTCCATGATAAAATTCAAAAAGAATAAGCAGAAACCACTTAACTAAAACTTATAAGACTTTTTTTTTGGTTAATTAACAGTGACATATTAAGGTCATAAGCTCCCCAGTTGCAAAATCACCCTTTATTTCTATCTGGCTTAAAATTCGTTGCACCACTTTCATTTATTATTAAGGAAATTAAACACATACACACATATATATATTTTTTTCTTTTCTTGAGAACTGATAATTTGGGATTTATGTACACTAAGTTAAAAATGTACTTAGATAGTCATTACAACAATAAAATTTTAAAATCACAATGTTTCCTTTCTTCATAAAAATGCAATTCCTGGCACTTCCCCAGTGGTCCAGTGGTTAAGACTCTGCCTTAAATGCAGGGGACACAGGTTTGATCTCTGGTCTGGGAGCTAAAATCCCACATGGTGTGGGGCAACTAAGACACAGCCAAAAACAAATAAAAAATATAATTCCACATCATATCAAAAGACATATTTTATATGTTATTGACAATTGCAATTAGTTTCCCATTGTTCTAAATCCCCAGAAGCTTGACAAAAATGCTGGAGGAGGTGGGGGCAAGGGGCATATATTTTTTTTTTAATTTTTATTCAAGTTTAGTTGATTTACAAAGTTGTGCTAGTTTCAAGTGTACAGCAAAGTGATTCAGACATATATATTTTTTTCAGATTACTTTCCATGATAGGTTATTACAAAATATTGAGTAGAGTAGTTCCCTGTGCTATACAGTAGGTACTTGTTGGTTATTTTATATATAGTGATGTGTATATGTTAAGGGACATATTCTAATCAACCACATGTTCTTTCCCTATGAATTTGATGAGAATGAAACATTGAGCAAAAATAATTCTAAGGAAGTACTGTACTGTCCTGTAAAGTCAACAGAAATAGCCTGGACACGTGCATTCCTTTACATGTATTGTGTAATTTTGTTACCCTCATTGATTCGGTGCAGGAGATGATTTGGGAATATTGAGGAGGAGCGAAGTCTGACACATGTGCTTTCTGGTTGAGGCAAGAATGCATTGTATACATTAAATGTCCTGCAGGACACTCAGCAAATACACAAGGCTAATCACAGACCCTCAGATTACAGAGAGCGTACACTCCAGCGATTTTGCATCTAATCTCTGTTTTTTACCAATATTCAACAAAGATACGTTTTTGCTATTGGTTTTGATCCTGCTTGTATCCATGAATTATCCAAATGGTAGACAACTTAGATTCCTGCTACCTGCAACCCTTATCATTTTCAGTGATTTTTCCACATAAACATTTTCTCACTTAAGACATTTGACTCAAAACAAATGCAATTACAATCTGATGCAAGCACACTTTTAATGACTAATTATGTATCTGTTATTTGCTTGATGCATTCAGCAGATGCAGACTGTGCCAGATAGCTGCTGGTTCAGAAGCAGAAGGACCTCTGAGGCCGACATGTAGAATTCGCATAATGTGCCGATTCATTAAACTAACTGATGCACTTGTTTTTATTTTATTTTCATTTTTAATTGGAGGATAATTGCTTTTACAAGGTTGTGTTAGTTTCTGCTGTATGACAACATGACTCAGCCATAAGTATACATATATCCCCTCCCCCTTGAACCTCCCTCCCAGCCCCGCTCCATCCCACCCTTCTAGGTGGTCACAGGGCACCGAGCTGAGCTCCCTGTGCTATAAGGAACTTCGCGCTGGCTGTCTGTGTTACGCATGGCGGTGTATATATGTGAGTGCTACTCTCTCAGCTTGTCCCACCCTCTCCTTTCTCTGCTGTGTTTACAAGTCTGTTCTCTGCTTCTGTGTCTCTATTCCAGCCCTGCAAATAGGCTCATTGGTCCCCTTTTCCAAGATTCCATATATATTCATTAATATATGGCATTTGTTTTTCTTTTTCTAAATGGACTAATATATTCTTTTCCCTCCTTTCACACTTAACAAAAAAAAAAAGTCATATTGAGTAGCATGTATTTGAATCAAACATATGGTTTATCTAATAAGTGTGTTCTTTCGGTGTAGCATAATATTACAAACTGAGCTTCCCTGGTGGCTCAATGGTAAAGAATCCACCTACCAATGCAAGAGACCAGGGTTCGATCCCTGGGTCAGGAAGATCCCCTGGCAAAGGAAATGGCAACCCACTCCAGTATTCTTTCCTAGGAAATCCCATGGACAGAGGAGCCTGGAGAACTACATTCCATGGAGTCACAAAAGAGTTGGGCACGACTTAGTGACTACACAACAGCAATAATGCAAACTAAAGTTCACTATATTGTTTACAAAATTCTAATTCCGTACAGAGCTTTCCAAATGTATTCAGAAAAAAATCACATTTTCCTACCTAAACTATTAGGAAAATTTAGGATGAGGAAAGTGATGTGTCATATTTTTACTTCATGCATGAAAACTTTGACCGCTGCATGGATTCAAGTTTAATTATGTCTGTTCCAAATAAAAGCAAGAAAACAAGTATTCAAACTCAAATTCAACAAGTTGAAATTTATTCAGCTGTCAAATTGAAAATTATATTTCCAGTGGTCCTTATCTTTAAAGAAATTGTAGCCATATTGATCATTGCAACGCTTATCTTTTAAAGAAAATTGTTTTTCTTCATTATCCCAACAAAGGTTTGCAAAATATTCTCAATAAATCTTCATGTAGTAGTTTTCCACTTTACCCTCTCCACCAGCCTTGCTTTTGAAATGTTAAATTCATGAATAATTAGAAGAAAACTAAAATCTTTTTTGTTTATATTTAAATCATCCAAAGATATTTTTATGAGAGCTGTTTGATGTTCAGACAACCTCATAAACCCCTTATAGATGTTTTTTTTCTTTGAAGAAAGAAGCTGGCTTCTGCCAAGCACAAACAAAATTCAAAACCCAATAGCTTTTAAGTTCAGTTGGCAACTCATAACAATATAATGGCTATTCTTTGACAATCTATGTACTTACCCTTAATATAGAAATGACTCTGGGATTTGGGGGTATTTTCTTTCAAATGGAGAAATGTGTCTTTTCTAATTAATTACCAGAAAGGTATGAAGTCTAGAAAAGGAAAATAGAAATAGGAATCTGGGGTGTTTTTCAAACATTAAAGAACAAAATCTATTTCATTCTGCTAAATATCTAGTTCTGCTTCATTTTCACTCCCTCTGTTTCTGCACATTCTGTCTCCCAGACTTCTACAAATTCAGAAGGACAGAGGCATGCCCAAGTATGGACCTAAAAAAAATCTTCCTCCTATCCCAATCTTCGTTTTGTTTTAACACAATCTAATGGGAAACATGCCAGACCGAGATATCAGTGGAATCCTAACTCTAGCTATTTTACATTAATCAATCTTCAGTCATTTTCACTTGTTCGTATACTTTTAAGGCCAAATTTATATACTGTAAAATTCACCCTTTTAGGCATTAAATTCTGTGGATTTTGCAGTCAACACCACTGTCAAATGTAAGATTATTTTTATTGCCCAAAACAAAAACTACATGCCCACTGGCAGTTAGTCAAGCCCTGTTCACCTCCCTTCCCAGTAGCTGGAAGTCACCAGTATACTTTCTACCTTCATAGATTTGCCTGCTCTGGATATTTCATAAAAATGGAATAAAACAATGTATAGCTATCAGCGCTTGACTGTGTTCACTTAGCATAACATTTTCAAGGTCTGTCCATATTGTCCCATGTATGAGTACTTCATTCCTTTTTATAGCTGCATAATATTTCATCATATTGACACACCATTTTCTGATTTTCCATTCACTCACTGATAACTGCTAGTGTTGTTTTTACTCTTTGGTGATTAAGCATAATGCAATTCACATGCATTATTAGCTTTTGTATGGGCTTATAGTTTCAATTCTATGGATTAAGTCATATAACAACTCTTTAATATTTTATTAAACAGCCAAAATGTTTTCCAGTATAGTTACTATTCCAAGGTTTTAATGCACTGTAACAATTTTATATCCTTCTAAATACTGATGCCAAATTTTGTTCATATATTTTATAAGCAAAGTTATCATACTAAATTCTTCAAAGCCTTTCTTCCACCTTCTAAAATGTCACTGATGTTAGCAATTTTTAAAAGTAAGAGTCTTTTGAATTAGATCAGATTGTAAAAATTGCTTTTATTTTCTAAGACAGTAGTCAGGGAAGTGAATTTCAGTGAAGATGGTGACTATGTCATTAGTATTTCTTGTCTGTCAAATACTGTAAATTTTTATACTCAACAAACAATTTCTACAGCAATATACACGCTTTTGCAAAAGTATCTTCTTGGCAACAATTCCAAAGTGAATTATTTCACTATAATCATTCATTCAGGATAAACCGATAAAAAATTCAGCCCATTTTCCATAATGAGCACAATTCATGAAGACCATAAAAAAGTACATGTCAAGAAATTAGCATTGTGTCATTGACACCAATGTGAAATAGCATATAACTAATGAAACAAGTGACATGAAACTAATGAAATATCAAGGAGAATTAATATGATGCCCTTCCTATTTCTAAAAGCATTTAGGGAAAAAAGGCCCCAACTCTAATGGATCGTACAGGGTGATTATCTTCAGCCTGTAATTCTTAAACAATCATTGATCATATGCAAGAGATTTGCTAAAAGCCTTACCTTCACTGAAGTTAGGAACCTCTCTGCCTGCAATGACTTTGAAATAGATGACATGTCAGCTGCCAGTTCTGCTAATTTCAGAGCAGAAATCAACCAACGTGCATTATTGTCAATTTTTCAGTCTTTGTTCTGATTTTGGATTTAATGAGAACCATTAAGACTCTGCCTCTGTCTCTCTCTCTCTTTTTTTCTCTCTCTCTCCACCACGCATCTTTCTGTCTGTCTCTCTTTGTCTATCTATCCTTCAACCTATCTAACTCTATCTTTCCCTCTTTCTTTCTCCATAACATGCCATTATGAAATCAATGTATTAATCCCTCAAAAGAAATTGCCATTCCTGATAATTTTATACCTGTTCTTTTATAAAAACTATTTTCACATCATTATTCTGTAAGAATGATTACATTGGATCAGTGAGTTTATAGGTTGGAAAAAAAGCAAATATGCTTTGAAGTAGAATATGCTTTAGGATATTTTGGTGGCTCAGATAGTAAAGAATCTGTCTGCAATGCGAGAGACCCAAGTTTGATCCCTGGTGGGTAAGATGCCCCGGAGAAGGAAATGGAAACCTACCTTACTATTCTTGTCTGGAGGAGTCCATGGACAGTGGAGCCTGGTGGGCTACAGTCGATGAGGTCGCAAAGATCAGACACAACTGAGCAACTAACACACACACACATACACACACACACACACACACACACACACGTGCTTTAGGAATCAAACTAGTCTTTTAAAAACGCAAGACGTCTTTGGATCCTTATTTATATGAAGACCAACTGATTTTCTTGCTTGTATATTTTTTAATAAAAGTTGACTTCTCTGGTGACTCAGACTGTAAAGAATTTGCCTGCAACCTGGGAGACACAGATTCAATCCCTGGGTCAGGAAGATCCCATGGAGAAGGAAATGGCTACCAATTTACATCACTTTTATTACAATCATGAACTTTTCTAACTAAAACAGTTTTATTTATCCTCATGTAGGAAAGTGTGTATCTCTTATCTACCCATTGATTTTAACCTTTCTTCTTTTTTTCATGTTTTATATATATTGCTTTTATGTCTGAACATGACTTTTTTTTTTAAGCAGTCATGAAGATTTATTTATTTTTTTTTAATTTTATTGAACATGACGTTTGTGACCAATCTGCCAAATATATATTGAGTTAATTTCCTCTTTGCAGCTCCTGTATCACTTCTGGCTTCTCTACTTTTACATCAGGTAAGTTCCAACAGGAACCAATAACCAAGATTATGAAGCAGTAATTCATTGATTAGGAACCGTGCATTCTAGAAATATCTAACAGCATATTTCTGAACAGGGTGACAATATACAGCCTTGACGTACTCCTTTCCCAATTTTGAACCAATCTGTTTAGCCTTGGCATAAAAGGTTTGAAGCATTTATTTAACATTTCACTTATTATATAATAATTAATAAGTGATCTTCAATACGAATTAAATTCACTAATATTGCTATATACTAAGGGTATGAAAATGATGCCATAGCAGTGTTCCATGAAAGCAGTTACTGGAAGAACTTGCATACTGCACGTCATTGCTGACCAGCTAATGTTGGTTATAATAGAACTTGGACTCAAATGTCATACTTATTCAATGCTAAACCATCAGCAGTTCTCCATTCACTGCTCATAATAATACTAATAAACTAGCAATCTCAGGAGAATACAAGGAGGCTATTGACACTGTTCTGTTGCTGGGAAATTAGTGTCACCATTAACAAAATAAGGGCACGTGAAATGATTGGTTGACCTGGGGCAAGGATTTGATGAGTTTATGTTTAGGTGACTGTGGTCCTTACCGTACCTGGAAATGTTTCTTTACAGACACTTTCCCAATAAACATATATGTAACCCAGACAAAATCAGCCTCAGCCCAACATCACATTCAAAAGAAATCATATTCTAAGACCAATATCCTTGAAAAATCATCTATTTACTGTAGATCTTCCTGAAGTGGTGAATCAGGGGGTGACATAGTCATTCACACATCCAAAATTTCCAAAATTATTCTTCAGACATCTCTCACTCTCCCCCACGTTTCACACTTAAGTGTGAAATTTAACAGCAGCTGTTAAATTTTCTTCCCCTACTTCTGGTTTCTTTGCTTTAAAAATGCTTATGTTTTCTTGTTCTTTCTTGACACCCCTGCCCCCACACCACTCACAAAGGGCTCCTGCTCTGACAAGTGACACCTTATCTCACTAGTGTCTGGGAACTGTCTAATTTTCTTACTTAGATGAATTTTCTCATGGGCACATCTGTGCTGGAAATTTTTGCACCGAAAAAAGACAATGTTACTTGTGATCATTGGGACTATTCTGTCAATTCTGTGCCCTTTTCTTTTCCATTTCCTATAACCTGGGCACTAAGCTACTGAAATCCTAGGGAATGACTGACCTGAGTCAACATTTCTTTGAGTGCTCCTGGAGGTTGCTATTCTGTAACTGTTCTGGGAGCAAACACCTTCTCCAACTCCCAATCTCCTAGGCTTTTCTTCCTGTGCCTTTTACTGGCTTACTCTAACACTGAGACGTAACTTGTTTTGTCCTCTTTTCTGATTACTGCACAGCTCTTCCTGTAAATCAAACTTTTCCAAGGCCTTTGAACAAGCAGAGAATACCTAAGACAAGAGAAAAGCCCAGTCACCAGGGGTCCCAATAGGTAATGTAGAAGCAAGGGAAAGCCTGTCACCCACTTCCCTTCTCTGTCCAGAAAAAAAAAAAAAAAAACACATGATTTTTTTAAAGCAATTGGATGGCTATGACTTTTGTATTAAAAACTTATTTCCTGATTGTGACTTCACAAAATAATTTGGTAGATGTGATCAATGTAGGGGGGTAATATAAAGCATGTTTCATTTTTTGATATGGATCTGGTTCTTGACTATGCATTCTCCTCCAAAAAGGCAATTATCATCTCATGGCAGTCTACACAATTTCTTTCTTCTTTGGATGACATTTTAAGAATTATAAAACATATGGTGAAATAGCTGTGCCAAACACTCCCATCTTGTATGATTGTCAGCAAATAACCTAATTCGACTCATGATCTTTCTAAAGGGTGTTCCTATTCTAAACAAATAGAATGAGGTCTTTTCATTCAGAACTTAATCACCAAGTTATTAAAGTTTGTTAAAATGTATTATTATTGAACCAAAATTAGCACATTTCTGGAATTTTAGAGGATTTCAATGAACTGGTCTACTGGAAAATCTGGCTACTTCACCAATTGGGAGAGAATTCAGTGTTTCTTTGTCAAGAGCATGGAGGAATACCTACAGATGCATCTGCAGGATATCAACAGAAAATACACTGTGGTTGTGTTTGTATCAATAATGTCTTGAGTGAGAGTTTGAAATGATGGCTCTCTTTTTGCGCTAAATAATGTACATTCATCATTTTCAAGTTAATTGTTGTGACTTGGTTAATCCGTATTGTGGGGTGTCATCTTGCATTTTTTCATCATGTTTTATCAGTTTTAATTAACTGCCCAATTAACGTGCACATGTAAGGCAAAAATTATTCATCCTCCTTATCTTGTTATAAAATAAACATTTTAGCATTATCTACCCAAAATGTCTTTGACTTGATATTTTCTTGTGCTTCACTGACATCTTTTTCTAGGGAAAATTAGAGAATCTGGATTTTGCAATATGGAAAGTTTTGCTCCTTGTTAGTGGGCTGCCATTCAGAAAGTGTGAAATCACTGTTTTGGAAAGTGGTCGATTAATAGCATTAAGCGATAAGGCATATTACAATTTTTTTCAAGAGTTTGAGCTTGTATCAGTTCAAATTGTGCAGCACCAAACCAAAGGTGTTTAGGAGAACTCCATAGGAAAGACTTGGGGAGAGGTTTTTATACAGAAGATACTGAAGCAAAGCAAAACAATTATTGTAGCTTAAGCTGTTGCCTCATTTGGAAAAGCTTAGTTGGAGCTTGTGACTGGTTGTGTAATAGAGAGGAACAAGTCTGACTCCATATTGGATCTGTTTCTTTTACTTAAAGCTTTGTACTTTATTGTTTTTGCTACAAGTTAAGAATGTTGCCTATAGCTTGAAATATACAGGGTAGCCCATTCTCAAGGCTCTGACCTTTAAAGGTATAAGAGCTTTCCATGCATACATATATAAAAAGTTACAGAAGGGAGACTCACTTGTTTTGGAGGTTTATAGGAATATTGTGATCATATCTCCCTGGATGGTTGTAAAAACAAAGGATTCCTGCACCAGCAACCAACCACACCCCCTCTCCTTTTAGTATAAAAGAAGCTTGTATCGTAGCACAGGTGAGCTGGTTCTCTGGGACACCAGGCCATCATCTTCTCAGGAGGCTTTCTGAATATAGTCACTATTCTCTTGACTTACTGACCTGCTGCGTGGCAAGCAGTACAAGCTTGCACTAGGTAACAGCTGTCCGTAGGTTTCACTAGGGATGGTGGTGGCGATAGAGTAATAAAAATAACAATGTTGTTGTTGTTTAGTCACTAAGTCATGTCCAACTCTTTTGCAACCCCATGGACTGTAGCATGCCAGGCTCCTCTGACCATGGGATTCCCCAGGCAAGAATATTGGAGTGAGTTGCCATTTCCTTTTCCAGGGGATCTTTCCTACCCAGGGATCAAACCCTCATATCCTGCACTGCAAGTGAATTCTTTACCACTGAGCCACTAGGGAAACCCAAAAATAACAATAGCATATTCTAAATAAGCTTTCTCACATGCTAATAAAGTAATGCTCAAAATTCTCCAAGCCAGGTTTCAGCAATATGTGAACCGTGAACTTCCTGATGTTCAAGCTGGTTTTAGAAAAGGCAAAGGAACCAGAGATCAAATTGCCAACGTCCACTGTATCATGGAAAAAGCAAGAGAGTTCCAGAAAAACATCTATCTCTGCTTTATGGACTATGCCAAAGACTTTGACTGTGTGGATCACAATAAACTGTGGAAAATTCTGAAAGAGATGGGAATACCAGACCACCTGACCTGCCTCTTGAGAAACCTGTATGCAGATCAAGAAGCAACAGTTAGAACTGGACATGGAACAACAGACTGGTTCCAAATAGGAAAAGGAGTATGTCAAGGCTGTATATTGTCACCCTGCTTATCTAACTTATATGCAGAGCACATCATGAGAAATGTTGGACTAGAAGAAACACAAGCTGGAATCAAGATTTCCCAGAGAAATATCAATCACCTCAGATATGCAGATGACACCACCCTTATGGCAGAAAGTGAAGAGGAACTAAAAAGCCTCTTGATGAAAGTGAAAGAGGAGAGTGAAAAAGTTGGCTTAAAGCTCAACATTCAGAAAATGAAGATCATAGCGTCTGGTCCCATCACTTCATGGGAAATAGATGTGGGAACAGTGGAAACAGTGTCAGACTTTATTTTTCTGGGCTCCAAAATCACTGCAGATGGTGATTGCAGCCATGAAATTAAAAGATGCTTACTCCTTGGAAGGAAAGTTATGACCAACCTAGATAGCATGTTAGAAAGCAGAGACATTACTTTGTTAACAAGGATCTGTCTAGTCAAAGCTATATTTTTTCCAGTGGTCATGTATGGATATGAGAGCTGGACTATGAAGAAGGCTGAGTGCCAAAGAATTGATGCTTTTGAACTGTGGTGTTGGAGAAGACTCTTGAGAGTCCCTTGGACTGCAAGGAGATCCAACCGGTCCATTATAAAGGAGATCAGTCCTGGGTGTTCTTTGGAAGGACTGATGCTAAAGCTGAAACTCCAATATTTTGGCCACCTCATGCAAAGAGTTGACTCATTGGAAAAGACTCTGATGCTGGGAGGGATTGGGGGCAGGAGGAGAAGGGGACGACAGAGGATGAGATGGCTGGATGGCATCACTGACTCGATGGACGTGAGTTTGAGTGAACTCTGGGAGTTGGTGATGGACAGGGAGGCCTGGAGTGCTGTGATTCAAGGGGTCACAAAGAATTGGACACGACTGAGCGACTGAAATGAACTGAACCGAACTGAAATAAGCTTTAGAGGTACCTCCCAATGACTTTCTTAGCTCCTCTTATTTGCACAGTATAGTTTTCTAGGCAATGAGCTTTACTGTTGGAAATAGTCAAGACTGTGCCCTTCTAATTGGTAAATTGAAGGATGGGTCTTTATTTGTTCTCTCTCTCCTCCTCACTGAATAGGGAACATTGCTACAAAAAATTCCTCTTATAAAAGTAGCAGAACATTCATTTTGAATTGCATAATTGATTTTTATTTCATCATTTCAGTCTAGCATACAATGTTAGTAATTATGTTTGGTAGAAGATTTCCCAAAGGGGGAAAAAAAGTGAGTCTTAAGCACTTATAAACAAGAAAATACCTTCTAGAAACTTTAATATAAAGCAGGATCACAGGTCACTTGCTTGGAAAATTAAACAGAGTATTCCCTTTTCTTAATCCAACTGGACATTACTACAGCTTCATATTGTACTAGATGAAGCGATGGCTGAAATTGCACTTTCCTTGAAGTGTTATACACTTTCTTTTAAAGGGAAGCTGTTGAGTTTGAGAGTTTTGATTGAGTCAGCACATCTGTAATCCAAGCTGAGCTCCTGCTGAATGTGATTCTGGTCTGCCTGCTGATAATATATGGAACAGGAGTACCACAGAGTGCTTTGAAAAAGATGGATAGACAGAGATAGAGGAAACGCACGTGGTTTTGAGAACTAATGTTGGCTCCAGGTCACTTAGAGGATGTGGCTAGCTCAGAGGACAGTGCTATGCGTCTTTGGGTACATGGTAGCAAAGAGACAGTTAAAGATTTTTACAGATTCCTTATCCAATGGAGCAAATTCTTGAAATTCTCATGTAGGTATTACACAGTTTTCATGAAACCAGCAGATGTACTGAAAAGACTCTGCTGGCCAGTTCCCTCACTTCCTAGTTGAGATCTCCACATTTCTGTCTGTAACCTCTCTGAGCCTCAGCTTTCCTGTCTGTAAAATGTAGATAATGTCAGTGAAATATAAAGTTCCTGTGATCGCTATTCCTCAATGGATAAATGCACGACTGTGCACCTAGCATCAAGCCTGGCATTTGGCAATTGTACCTTTAGCTTTAAGTCAATGAGGTTACTCTACGAACCAGGCAGCAGGCCATCTTAGCACTAAGACAACTGGACATTTTTAAACTCTGGTTAGGGATCTGTCCAAAGCATCACGCTGTTTCTAACAGCCCATGTCTGAGGTCACTGTAAAGGAGGAGCTTCCTGCACATTTGCTAAAGATGCTCACCTGCTGGGAGTGAGGCGTGGGCTGCGGGAGGCTCAGCGCTGGCCCTGAGCCTGGCAGTGGTGTCTCACTGTCAGAGGACAGTCTTACAGAGTGACACTCCTCATTCTGCAATCATGTTTCCCGGATACTGTGACTTCGGCAACCCACTCCAGTATTCATGCCTGGAAAATCCCATGGACCGAGGGCCCTGGTGGGCTACAATCCATGGGGTCGAAAAGAGTCGGACACGACTGAGCAACTTCTGTGTGTGTTCTGTGTGACTTTAGGGCAGTTTATATTCAACAGACAGCTTCCTCTTCTTCAATGGTTTTGAGTTTATGAACAGTTCCACTCTAATGCTGAATGCATGGTTAAGGCCTTTTGAACGCTGTGGTATCAAGTTGTTTTAACACCATCTCATGTGAAAAGCAATACAAGAATTGACCCTCATGATTCAAGGGCTTTATCAGATGAATAAACAAATTCTTAGTATATCTGATAAATTAAATTTTTAATTCTTATTCATGTCTCTTTTGCAATTTCTTAAGTCTGTAATTTAAAAAAAAAAAAAGCCTTAAGCCATAGAGAACATGTTTTCTGGAAACTTCAAATACATGCTAATTATAAACCTAAAGTAACTGTCTAGGCAAACGTTTGCCTATAATTTGTGCTCTGTCTAATCTTCCTTGTGAAAATGCAAATTAGTAGAAAAGTGGAAGTCCACTCTGTCTTCATTATTTAAACCACCCCCTTCCCATGCACAGTTTACTTCCCAGTGACTACAGACAGAGGCTCAGTAAACAAGTTTCTATTGTTTTGTAAATTGCATTTAAAAATGTAGAAAAAAATGTGGTTTGTAAGTAAATAGAATTTAAGATTTCACTTGCCCCATAGTGGCGCTGTACGTATCCAGGAATGTCCAATAAACCTAGACATTGAAAATGTGTTTTGTATAATTGTGACAACTTAACAAAAATGTACTCACAGATAATATACTTCATGCTATGTCACCATCATGGTTTATTGTTAAACCTGTTATTTTTCTTCCTCTTTCACCTCCCAACCCATCCCAAATATGCCTTGACTTAAATGATAAATGAAGTTGAGGTAAAGAACATAAATTGTTTTAAATTTTAATGTTTTGAGGTGTGTGTGTCTGCTCTGTTCAGTTGTAACCCTACTCTGAGACCCCATGGACTATAGTTTACCAGGCTCGTCTGGTGGGCTACAGAGATTTTTGAAGGATCCCTATAGAAGAAAGATCCCCAAAATGGTATTTTTCAGGCAAGTATACTGGAGTGGATTGTCATGCTCTCCTCCAGGGGATCTTCTTGACCCAGAGATTGAACCTGTGTCTCCTGCATCTCCTGCTATAGCAGGTGAATTCTTTACCACTGTGCCACCTGTTTGCTTTTTTTTGGGGGGGTGGGGTGCGGGGTAGCAAATATTTTTGTTAATAATGGAAGCAATTTCATGAGAATTAATTATTCATATGGGTAAACAGTCTGGTAATGTGATCACCAACTGAAAGAGCAAATCTCAAGTCCCATCACTGGAGGCAGTTCCTACAAAAGGATTTGTCATCCTCATATTGCCTGCTGTCATCTCCAAAGACTTCAGGGCCACCCCCACCTGCCTCCTCCAGGAGGGACAGTCTGCTGTAAGTACTAATAAGTCTTAAGTCTTATCTTTTACCTGCAGCCATGTTCCTCTGTACGTGGGATCTGTAAGTGGGCCACAGCAACTTTACGGGTTATGGCTTCTAAACTGGAAGATGATGGAAAAGGGAGTTGACATTGACCTGCCCAGTGGTTTGAGTCCCAGACCCCTAAAAGTCACATTGCATTTTTGGACGTAGTTAATGTCCCCAATGCGGACCTATGCCAGATCATGGAAAAGGAAAGAAAATGCCCAAATTGTTTTATAAATCAAGTTAAACATTGATCCAAAAACTTCACAAAAATTGCATTGAAGAAAATCTCATGATAATTACACTTGTGAATATTGATGGGAAATAATCTTAAATAAAATGTAAGCAAACAGAATCCAACAGTTCAACAAACGTGATTGTAAGCCGTGCTTGTTTTATAAAGCAAAAGTGAAAAACACTTGCCCCTTCTATTCCAGAAAATTCACTCTAATAATAAACTTAATTTAAATAAATTGTTAGATGTTTAATGATTCATTTTTAAACATAGCTAATTATCAGCAATTCAAGAAATAATACTTAGAATCCTTTACTTAGAATGGGGGTATATCAACACACCACTTCCATAGACCCAGCTCAAGCCCTAAAATGCCTCTTTGCACAAAATTTTCCATATTTGTAAATGGGAACTCCATCCTTCCTGTTGCTCAGGTCCAAACCTTTGGATTCTCCTTCAACTCACCCATTATCCATTACCCAAGCCAAGTTCAAAGCCTACCAGGTGCAACACCAAGATGTGGCCCCTGCAGGTTCATCTCACTCCACCCCATGCTCTCACCTTACTCAAGACACGATAGTCCATGCCTGCACTTCACAAATAATCTTCCTAAGCAATCACACTGCATCTGTTCTTGTCCCCTAGAGTCCATTCTCAGAACAACCCCAGTGGAGTCTGTTGGCATACAAGTGTCTGTCCAAAGCCTTAAAAAGGCTTCCCTTCTCCAGTAGCATAAACACCAAGCCCTTCAGTGACTGAAGTCTGAGTCCCACCTGCCCATCTGTTACCCTCCTGACCTCCTTCCACCTCATCCGGCACGCTTCCCCTCTGGGCCTTCTGCCCCAGCCTCTGGCTTCCTTGCGGTTCCCCAGAATACCAGCCACATCCTTGTCCCCACTTCACCTTTGTCCTTTGGTCACTACTGTATTTCCAGCATCGAGAACAGTGCCCTGGGCATAAGCTTGATCAATATCTGCTGAAGGGAAGAACTAAAATATGAATAAATGTTCTTACTTTCCTAAGCATTGATCTCTAATTCTTTTCAAACTCTTCAATATAAATGCAAAACACCCCTTAATAACGTCAAACACATTAGACAATCTATCTATATTTTTCCTCCTGGGAGGGAATGAAGATAAAAACAAATGCAAAAACTCCTGAGTTTACCAAGAAGTCCTTTTTCTTTATCACTATTTTGACTTCAAAAGATTTTATTATTTTATAGAGAAGAAAAATAAATGATGGCAAATGTAAACAGCATTCAGAAAGATTTTCTTCCCATTTGTATAGTTCTGTAAGAGTGGATTCACAGTTTGGTCATCTTACCTCAAACAGAGACAATCTTCCATTTTGCTTTCAGTCTTCAATTGCTCTGTACATTATATTGGGAACAAACAGTTCCAGGAAATAAAAATATTATCCTCCTTTTTACATCACATAACAGTTTCTAGGGGTTTTTTTTTTTTGCTTGCTCATTTTGCACATTACATTTAGAAAATATGTTATGTTCTTTGCAAAGTTTTTAGTTAGGTTTTCCATTAGGGCTACTGTGGCTCAGATAGTGAAGAATCTGCCTGTAATGCAGGAGACCCAGTTTTGATTCCTGGGTCAGGAAGATCCCCTAGAGGAGGGCATTGCACCCTACTCCAGTATTCTTGCCTGAAGAATTCCATGGACAGAGGACCTTGGCAAGCTACAGTCCATAGGGTCACAAAGAGTCAGACACGACTGAAGCAACCTAACATGCACACAATCCTGGTAATTTACTCACACTCTCTGGACCTCCATTTTACATCACTTTACATAGTGAAAAGATTTGAACTATGCTAGTCTAAATTTGCTTCTATGCACAGAAGTCATAGGTTCTGTATCATTCAATTTCTAAAACAACTCATAAAGTTAACACAACAAATTTTCTTTGGTATCTATTTAAACAATAACTATCTGAGTTTGAATATTAAGGGACACAAGGTCATGGGAAAGGCTATATTTAAAATTCAGTTCTTCTAGGAAACCAACTCTATTAGAAAACAAAAATAATCAAATTAACAATAATAACAAACATGAGAAGAGCATTTTCTTTTTCACATCTTTCACATTTAAACACTTGGACTACTTGTTCCAAGACAATTATGTTCAAATGTAGGAAATACTGCATAACAGAAAATTATGAGAAGATTACTTAGAATTACACTGGGCGACAGAGGATGAGATGTTTGGATGACATCATTGACTCAATGGACATGAGTTTGAGCAAAGTCTGGGAGATAGGGAAGGATAGGGAGGCCTGGTGTGCTGCAGTCCATGGGGTCGCAAAGAGTCAGACACAACTTAGTGACTGAACAGCAACATAAACATCAAGTTTATGAATTCTCAACTACTGGATTGATAAGTTACCAGTTGGCCTAGACTGACTACAACCCAGCTACGGAAATCATACAGAAGTCAGCAGCTGGCAGCAACAGCAGGTAGAATAACCAGTACTTACCTAAGAACAGAGGTTCAAGCTTCCAGACCCCCAAATCACCACCAGAAATTACAGTTATGCATGTACCATAATGACCATGTCTGAGTAAACAAATAACACATGGCATCTTATGGAAAATCAACTTTCTCCCTTCAGATCTATACATGATGATATATATATATATACACATACAGTCTGAGGCCATTGGTTCTTCATGTAAGTGTGTAGCATGGGCACATGCCAGGGAGCACAATACCAAGGCCAGTTGAGAGTCATCGATATACACTCACACAACATGAGAATGGCTCCAGCAGAAAGGTAGCACACAGAATTGATAATGTACGAGCAGGTAAGAACTGACTTTTCTCATGTATCATGCTCACCTCCCAGGCTGATACTGCATGCAGTCCAAGCAAAGCTCTGAGCTTGGAATTGCACAATTGAAATCAGTTTGTTTACAAAACTCTCTATAAATCATGCTGACTGGCTCTGGCCCAACTATAGGGCCTGTCCTATTAGAGTTCTCTGATGGCAGGAAACAAGAAGAAACTTGGCTAGCAAGAAAACATGGAATGCTTTGGAAGCACTTAGTGTACCTTAAATAAATGAGAAAGTCAAAACTGACTTCAGAAAGGAAGGGGGACAACTCTTCAACTGTTAGACTCAAGGGCCTTGAGCACTAATGTCCACACAAAAATCTGCACACTAATATTTATAGCAGTTTTATTCAAAATATCCAAAACTTAAAAGCAACCAAGATGTCCTTTAGTAGGTAATGCATAAATAAACCGTGGTCCATCTAGACAATGGATAATTACTTTGTGCTAAAAAGAAATGAGCCATCAAGCCATGAAAAAACATGGAGGAAACTTAAATGCATGTTACTAAGTGAAAGAAGCCAGTTTGAAAAGTCTACGTACTGCATGATTCCAATTCTATGCCATTCTGGAAAAGGCAAAATTATGGAGACAGCAAAAAGATTAGTGGTTGCCAAAGGTTAAAGCAGTAAAGGATGTCCAGGCAGAGCACAGAGGATTTTTAGGACAATGAAAATACTCTGTAAATACCATAGGAACTTCCCTGGCTATGCAGAGGTTAAGACTTTATTTTCCAATGCAGGGGATATGGATTTGATCCCTGGTCGGGAGCTAAGATCCCACATGTCTTGTGGCCAAAAAATCAAAATATACAACAGAAGCTATAGCACAACAAATTTAATAGAGACTTTAAAAATGGTCCACATTAAAAAAATCATTTAAAAAAATGAAAGAAAATATCATTGTGGTGACTATATGTCATTATTCATTTGTCCAACCCATAGAATGTATGGGCTTCCCTTGTGGCTCAACTGGTAAAGAATCTGCCTGCAATGCGGGAGACCTAGGTTTGATTCCTGGGTTGGGAAGATCCCCTGGAGAAGGGAAAAGCTACCCACTCCAATATTCTGGCCTGAAGAATTCCATGACAGTCCATGGCGTCGCAAAGAGAGGGACACGAATAAATGACTTTCACTTCACTTAATTTCACTTCATAGACTCTACAACACCAAGAGTGACCTCTGATATAAGCTGTGAACTTTAGGTGATGATGACGTGTCTGTATAAGGTCATCAGTTGTAACAAATGAACCACCTGGTGGGAATGTTGATGATGGGGGAGGGTGTGCATGTTGTGATAGGGGTAGGGTAAGTGGGAAATCTCCATACCTTCCTCTTAATTTTTACTGTGAGTCTAAAACTGCTGTAGAAAAAGCTGAAGTATTTTTTTAAATAAACATAAATGTAAATACTAAGGAGAGAATAATTGAAAGAACAAACACAGATTCTTCTTGGGTAAACCAGTTTATAAAGGAATGAAATCATTCGATTGGGACACAGAGGAACAATGTGAGCATAAATATAGATTGGGACGTGTGTGTACCTATTTGTTAAGTCCCTGCTGTGTGCACCACTGCGGCAGTTTCCAAGTTTCTACTGCACTTGAACCTGTGCTGGTAATACTGAAAGTCTACAGGCTTCACATATATGACCCCATGAAAAGCAGGGCCACAGAGCAAGGGAGAAAAAAATCCAACTGACATACATATTTATAATAAACTTCAGAGTAGGTATCACCTTTCAGTTATTCAATGGTATTTCCTTTTCTCAGTGAGAAATTCTATTTTTTAACATTGCTATCGTTTCACTGACAATAATCCTGTTGAGATCAATGTGCAAACAGCACAGGAAATTATAGATAGGAACTTTGGATTATGAGTTCACCACACGACAAAAATGAATTTGCTTTCATTTTTTGTACAGTCTATTTCTAGATATTTTTACCAATTGTTGCTGAAATGGTTATGAGAGTAGAATTGGTAATGCAGTGAAACGCAAATTTACCTAAAGTTTATGGGCATTGCTGTTAGTATCATTTACATTTCTGAGATCAAATTTGGCTCAATAATATTTTTTTTAAACCACAAAAATAGACACTTTGCATGCTTTGTAAAACTAATACTCAAAATGTTATGCCATTTTTTTTTTTTTTTTTGTCCCACCACATGTAATCTGATTCTCTTACAGTGAATGAGACAGTCTGACCAGACCCATATTGGAGGAATGTAATTATTTATACGATATTAAGGAAGCCCTACTTAAAACGACAAACAGAATATGGCTACAGAAGGAGCATTCCAGTTTGTGATAGAGCCCCCTTGACAAAATTGACAAATTGAATCTTCATTAAAGCAAGACAAATTATTTAGCTAACACAAATAAGTTCAATTTAAGTAGAACTCCACAGAAACTCACACACATCACATTATACTTTTAGAATTTATCAGTGTGTTCTAATTTTAGTAAACATTGGCTCTGAATTAGAAAGGAGAACCTACCATTTGAGGAAACCTAGGAGAAGGCGATGGCACCCCACTCCAGTACTCTTGCCTGGAAAATTCCATGGACGGAGTAACCTGGTAGGCTGCAGTCCATGGGGTCGCAAAGAGTCAGACACGACTGAGTGACTTCACTTTGTCTTTTCACTTTCATGCATTGGAGGAGGAAATGGCAACCCACTCCAGTGTTCTTGCCTGGAGAATCCCAGGGACAGAGGAGCCTGGTGGGCTGCCGTCTATGGGGTCGCACAGAGTCCGACACGACTGAAGCAACTTAGCAGCAGCAGCAGCAGTTAACCTTTGGATGTTCAGGAGCAAATAACACACAATCCTGCTTTCAAAGTGTGGATAGAACAAATAAGTACACAAGCTGTCATAATTATTAAGTTAATTTCCGGAGGGACAAATAAACAAAGTTTTGCCCAGGTCTGTAACATCTAATATGGACCAAGAAGTCACTCTCTCATTACCACTCAAGCATAAGCCCCTATGAACAGGAAGCATCTCTGTGCTTCTCACCAACCTCATCCAAGTATCTTAACTTTGTATGCAGCACATAATAAATACCAGCTTAATAGACAACAATGTAGAATCAATGGTAAATAGTCATAGATTGGATGTGGGCATCAAGTGGCAGGAAGGAGGGGCTGGGAGGATTTGAGAATGACACAAGCTTCCCATCCTAGGCAAGAATTCTCCCCACACCTTCAGGGACCTCAAACCTCAAACTGGAAAATCACAAGTGCTCACTACTCACCGAGGCTTCCTAATTCATCGTTGGGCTAGAACAGATATGTTCCTTAAAGTTTTTGATCCATCGTCTCTCATTGTTATGATTCTTCTTAAACAATTCTCCTGTAGAAACAGACACAAAAATATCTGCTTTCACCCTCTCCTCCTTCCTGTGTATGTGTGCCCAGTCATGTTTGATTTTTGCAACTTTATGGACTATATGTAGCCTTGCAGTCTCCTCTACTCTTGGTATTTTCCAGGCAAAAATACCAGAGTGGGTTGCCATTCCCTCTCCCGGAGATCTTTCCAACCCAGGGATCCAACCCATGTCTCCTGCATTGACAGGTAGATTCTTTACCACTGAGCCACCAGGGAAGCCTTCTCTTCCATTAGTGTTAAATATTTTGAAAGCTAATTATCCTTTATCACCAGTTTTTTCTTCTTAAGAAAAAGAACTGACTCACTGGAAAAGACCCCAATGCTGGGAAAGATTGAAGGTGGGAGGAGAAGGGGACGACAGAGGATGAGATGGTTGGATGGCATAACCAACTTGATGGACGTGAGTTTGAGTAGGCTGCAGGATGTTGGTGATGGACAGGGAGGCTTGGCTTGCTACAAATCCATGGGGTCACAAAGAGTTGGATACGACTGAGAGACTGAACTGAACTGAATCTAACACATCCCAGTTTTCTTTACGTATACTGTATCTTTCTAAATCTCTTTCCATT
>NW_011494635.1:5504679-5546982 GCF_000754665.1 Bison bison bison | reverse complement strand
TAGTTTTTTTTTTTTTTTTAATTTGAAGGCACCACATTCTATTAGTCATCTAAGTTTAAAGCCTTGCAGTTATTTTAATTTCTGTTCTCAGCATGGACATAAATTATTCTCCAAATTATCTTAATTATGTCCCCACGTGCCTCTCATGCTCTCATCCTGTAGTACAGGGCTTGAGATTTCATGTAAATCCACTCTGTTCTCACTGGCTGTTCTCATCAAGTTTATTTTTTCTTGGCAGGTTACTATGCCCAAGCATCCTCTTTCTTGAATAGTCTTCATTAATAGCTGACATGAGTGGTGCCCACGACTATTACCAGGTACACGTGGCTGAATTATGGCCATGCAGGGAGAGATTATGACAACCGTACCACTCTGGAATCACAGGGGGATTTCCCCACTTGGTGACGTTAGCCGAACCTGAATTTGGCTATGCAAGGGTGCGTTATATTTGTGGGAGCAGAGGTTGAAAAGACTACAGGGATAACATTCCCAAATGACTTCCCATGATAAGATACAAAAATGACATCCAAAGAGAAAAACAAATGCTGTATAGTAACACATATATGGGGGATCTAGGAAAAAGGTGCTGATGAACCTATTTGTGAGGAAGGAATGGAAAGGCAGATGTAGAGAATAAACTTGCGGACACAGCAGGGGAAGGAGAGGGTGAGATGAGCTGAGAAGGCAGCATCGACATATATACACCACCATGTATAAACCAGATAGCTAGTGGGAAGCTGCTGTATAACACAGGAGCCCAGTCTGGTGCTCTGTGATGACCTAGTAGGGAGGGATGGCAGGAGCTTGGGTGGAGTGAGGCTGAGGAGGGAGGGGATATATATATATATATATATATAGCCATGACTGACTTGGGTGGTTATAGCCTGACTCTGATGCTGGGAGGGATTGGGGGCAGGAGGAAAAGGGGACGACAGAGGATTCAATGGCTGGATGGCATCACTGACTCGAAGGACGTGAGTCTGAGTGAACTCCGGGAATTGGTGATGGACAGGGAGGCCTGGCGTGCTGCGATTCATGGGATTGCAAAGAGTCGGACACGACTGAGCGACTGAACTGAACTGAACTGAGCCATGCCTGATTTGGGTGGTTACATGACAGAAACCAACACAACATTGTAAAGCAATTATCCTCCAACTAAAAAATAAATTTAAATAGAGTTTAAGAAAAAGAAATTGAATTCATGTGGAAACATGGGATATATTAAAATGTAAATAAAATATTTGTGTCTGTGTGCTGTCACTCAGTCGTGTCCGACTCTGCAACCTCACAGACTGGCCCACCAGGCTCCTCTGTTCATGGAATTTTCCAGGCAAGAATACTGCCGTGGGTTGCCGTTTCCTTCTGCAGGGGATCTTCCCGACCCCGGGATCAAATCCGCGTCTCCTGGGTCTCCTGCATTGGCAGGAGAATTCTTTTCCCCTGTACCACCTGGGAAGCCCTAAATAAAGTATTTTTAAAAGTTTAAATGTAGTTTTAAAACTACAGAAGGAAAAAGGAAAAAAGACATCCTTGTTCAACACTTGAAAACTTCTTTTTTCAATATCTGAAGGATGTATAATCTGGGATGTGAGAAAAGGAACAGTGTACCCTGGGTCCCTCTGTGGGGCCAGAGGACCAGTGGGACTGGTTCACCCTTGATGTGATGCACTGCGGCCAAGTGGATAGAAGAGTGAACAAACCCGCAGAGAGAGTTTAGTGCTATCTGATAAAGTGTGGCTTTGTGGGCACTTTTCTCTCCAAACAGCAGGATTATAGAAAATAACAGGCTGCAGCGTGTTTCTTTCCTAGAGGTGCCAAAAATAGTTCCTTTGTCATCAGTCTTCCTGAAGCTAAAAAGCGAGTCCCCATAGAAATGAGAAGCAACGCAGAGCCTGTCTGGATTCTCCTGGCAGGAACATAGTTTAGGGCAAACGAACCGTCTCTGCCGCTGATCTACGCTACAGGCAAGATGGGCAGAGGGTGAATTCAGAATAACCCCTTCCTTAGCAAAGACAAAAAGGCAAAAACAAAGAAAAAGAAGAACTTGAAATGAAAGGAATAAGGCAACACTGGCTCTCCCCGCTGCCCTTTCCTTCCATCCTAAACACAGAGAGTGTTTCATTCCCCTGCAGGTCTGGTTTGCTTCCCACTTGCCCACAAGTCTGAGATAGAATCAGAACAATTTAAACAATGTCCTCCAGCAGCGGATCAATGGAATTAGTGAATTTTAAATGTTAATGCATTCCATTCCTGGCAATGGAAAGTCATTCCAGTTGTTCAATTTTTTTTATCCTCCACTTAGATGAACCAAAAGATGGAAATCCTGTCTAACATAGAATGGATCTTCTGTAGAGGCTTAAAAATGAAAATAAGATATAAAAAGAAAAATTTGCTCATGAAGAAAAATCAATTTCTTCGATGGCTTTTGGTGCCAGCATTTTTTTTTTCCCAGCAAACGTACAAGATTGTTGTCTGTGAGAAGGGAGTGGCCAGATGACTCGAGCAGGAAGAAAATCTCTAGACTTTTATTCTGACTGCATTTCTTATTTCATGCATTCCTCTGCCTTTTCTTGCGTTTCCTTTAGAAAGGATTAAAGGGTCAAGGTCTTGAACATGTGTTGGCTTCTTTCTTTTCAAGAACCCAGACAGGTGGGAACTCCACCATCTGGGAGCTCCCCAGCTGCACCCCCTGTTCGCTGGAGGAAAAGGGAGAGGAAGGGGTTTCATTGTTTTACTCAAAAAAGAAACATCCCCCTCCCCCATTTATATTTTATTGTTGGGACAAATCATGTAAAAATTAACATTATTATTAACATTGCCCTCGTCCATTCCACATTGGCCGGGGCTCCCTCAATGAATAGTGGCCAGTCTCTAAGAGTAAGCATTCTGGGAGAGAGGGCGAGACAGAGAGAGACAGAGAAAGAGAGACAGAAAGAGAAAGGGAGAGAGAGATGACTGCCCTCTAGGAGCTGGTGTCAGAAATCACTCAGTACCATCCCAGCTTCATCGTTTTCATCCAAAGCCCAGATCATATTCAAGAAAAAGGGAATCAGATCCCAACTCTTGATGGAAAGACGATCAAAGAACTGGCCGACATGTTTGAATGCAGCACAGCAGAGGTGAAAAGCTACTTGAAAGTGAGAACATTTGAAAATGGAACAGCATCCCAACATATCATCACACACCTTGTGGTATTTTGTTTCACCCAAAGTTGGTTTCCTGGAATTTCTTCAGGGGTAGGGTCATGACCACTTAAGATTTGGTAGAATAATTATTTTCTGCCCATTTCCAAACATTCCAATTCCAATATATCTTAGTCTAAAGAACTGACCATGGCTGCTGTTCTGGAAGCGAGAACATGAGTGGACAGATGGTGGTGGGGATTCTAAGTGACGCCGGCATCCCGCCTCCTCTCTGAGGCCTAAGAAGGACAGTCAGCCCCTCCCTGGGTCAGCTAGAAGCCAGCTCCACGGAGGATCTGGAAACTCTCGACACGAACTTTCCAAATCTGGATGCTTTACAAGAAATGTGGTAGAGGTACTGCCTGTGTTTCAAATATAGAAATTCAAATTAGAGATACCTATCCCAACCATAAATGTTCTGCTGTGTTGTGCTCTGTCGTGTCCCACTCTTCATGACTCCATGGACCGGGGGCTCCTCTGCCCATGGAATTTTTCAGGCAAGAATACTTGAGTGGATTGCCATTAAACACTTTCAAACTATAATTCAGACCCTAGTACACAGACTTTTCCCCAGATTTTGTAACCAAACATACACAACTTATTTCTACTCCTGGAAGTCTCTAGCTTTACATGGATATGTACATGTATCCTTGTGCTATTGTTTTAAGGAACGGGGTTTCCCCAGAGTCTGGTCTTTATTTAATTTGGAATTAGGAACACAAATGGATGTTTAAGAATGGTAATGCTGACTCATGAGTCGTGGTTTACAGGGAGCTGTCTGTAGTTCTCACTGTACCAACTATGCCCCCAGGATTAAAAACAACAAAATCAAATTCCTTTCAAGGTACCATGTAGACATATTCCCTCACTGAAAGGCTATTTATCAAACACCATTGAATCCCAAACCAGGAGTGCAGTCTAAGAGTTGTTGTTATTGTTGTTGTTGTTTAGCCACTAAGTTGTATCTGACTCTTTTGTGACCCCACGGATTGTAGCCCACCAGGGTCCTCTATCTGTGGGATTTTCCCAAGAGTACTGGAATGGGTTGCCATCTTCTCCTCCAGCAGATCTTCCTGACCCAGGGATTGAGACTTCGTGTCTCCTGCACTGCAGGCGGATTCTTTAGGAGCCACCTGGGAAGTCTAGCAGTGGAAACCAGTGAATTGATCCTTATAATACTGGATCCTGATGGTTGATGGAGGAGGCATGTCTGTGAATCAAGGAAGATTTCACAAAGGGCATAATGTCTAAGCTTAAAATGTAGATCACCAGACTGGAAAGGTACAGCTTACTCAAGGACTGTCAGAGGACTGCTGCTTTATCAACAAAGTTCATGTGGTAATCTAAGTCACTTGTGATCATTTCAGCAATCAGCAAGTTAACCATCATTTAAGGATGTAGTTCATGGCCCCTTGGACTTCCCTGATAGCTCAGTTGGTAAAGAATCTGCCTGCAATGCAGGAGACCCCAGTTCGATTCTTGAGTTGGGAAGATCCCCTGGAGAAAGGATAGGCTACCCACTCCAATATTCTGGCCTGGAGAATTCCATGGACTGTATAGTCCATGGGGTCACAAAGAGTCAGACATGACTGACTTTCACTTCACTTCATGGCCCCTCAAACAATCATAAAAGAGCAAAGATCACTGATCATAGGTCATCATAGCAAATATGATAATGATGAAAAAGTTTGAAGTATATCTGGAATTACAAAATACCAGGCTTCACTAGTAGCTCAGCTGGTAAAGAATCTGCCTGCAATGCAAGAGACCCTGGTTTGATTCCTGGGTGGGGAAGATCCACTGGAGAAGGAAACAGCTACCACTCCAGTATTCTGGCCTGGAGAATTCCAAGGACTGTATAGTCCATGTGGTAGCAAAGAGACAGACACGAATGAATGACTCTCACAAATGCAACAGAGACACGAAGGGAACAGATGCTCTTGAGAGAATGGTGCTGATTGCTTGCTGGATGCAGAGTTGTCACCAACCCTCAATTTGTGAAAAAAAAAAAAAGGCAATATCTGCAAAGTACAGTCAAAGAAACACTGCCTGTGTTTTTCTTTATGCAGAAAATGCATGGATTCTTTTTTTAAATATTATTGATGCAGAGTTGATTTACAATGTTGCGCTATTTCTGCTGTACAGCAAAGTGATTCAGTTATAAATACATATATATATATTTTCATATCCTTTTCCATTACGGTTTTTCACAAAATATTGAATATAGTTCCCCATGCTATACGGTAGGACCTTGTTGTTTATTTATTCTATATATAATAGTTAGAAAATGCATGGATTCAGAAAGGAAAGAGCCATGTAGGACTCCTAAGTTTCTTTGCCAACTAATTTTAACCTTTAAAAAGTATTTGCTTTACTTCAATGCACGACTCAAAGTTTTCACCTTCTATCTCATCAGGCCATTTTTTGCACCTGCCCCTGGGATTTTTTTATTATTATTCTTTTACTTCCCAAGTAAGACTGACAGATAGAATTCTCAGGTATCTGCTCAAGATGCCTTTTGATTGCAACTACCATCTTTGAGTCACTTGAGTGGAACACAGATGAATAGATGAATAAGCAGCCCTAGGATTGAGTGACATTTAATAAAAAATACTATTTGTTTAACCTTATTGTGATGTTTTCTGAATCATAAAAATACTGAGCATTCTGGTGGCTGCCAGGCGCTATTATCTGCTACTTGATTTTAAGTGACAGCTGTGGGATTTTGATGGATATTGATGTTTTCTTTTTCTTTTTTTATACAACACAAAGTAAAAGGGCTCAGATTGTTGACATCACTGAGTATTCTAGGAATGAAATATTAAATGATTTTAGGAGAAATGTGACTTTTATGTTGGGAAGCATGACACATTCTAAACCTGTCTGTCACTGTAATCAGTCCCCTGACGTGAACGTAGCAGGGCTGTGCACACTGTCGCTTTCCATCTCAAGCATAATGCTTCAGGTGAAAACAGAAGGCAGCAGGCTTGTCAGGGGAAAGACAGTGCCTTCTGGAAAGATGTTTGCTGTAATATTTGAATTTGCTTTGCAAGGCTGTGCACCCCCTTGGCTAATCTAGAGGGTATTTTGGCAAGACTGTCACCTGAAGTGTATGACTAATCCGGATTCTGCCTCAATAGACAGGGGACGATTAACCTGCTCAATAAATATTCATTTATTCGTGGGTAAGCAGCTCCCTGGATCACCACTCTCTTCTGCTTTCTAATGTTCTCAATATACTACACCATCCAAAAGCTCCATTTCAGCTTATGTTTTCATTTTATTTTCCTGACACTGATTTCCCAGGACCTCCTCCTTCCTCAGGAAGGCAGGGCTTGTTTATGAGCAGGAAGGTATTTCCACCTGAGCAATACTTGGGCATGACTAGTGTTCCCTAAACGCAGCATCTTGACTGTCTGACTTCACCTTTTATCAATGCCCATTGCCCAGGCCACTGAGATGTGTACCTCTGCTGAATATTCCCTTGCTTACCTGCTTCCTCTAGACAGAGAGGTTTTTTTTTTTTCTTCCTTTAATTGCAGTATAATTTTCGTGTTAATTTCAAGCAAAAAGCAAAGTGATTCAGTTATACAAATATTTCTTTTTCAGATTCTTTTCCATTATAGTTTATTACAATATAGTGAATATAGTTCCCTGTGCTCTACAGTAGGTCCTTGCTGGTTATCTATTTTATACATAGTAGTATGTATCAGAGAAGGCAATGGCACCCCACTCCAGTACTCTTGCCTGGAAAATCCCATGGACGGAGGAGCCTGGTAGGCTGCAGTCCATGAGGTTGCTAAGAGTCGGGCATGACTGAGTGACTTCACTTTCACTTTTCATTTTCATGCATTGGAGAAGGAAATGACAACCCATTCCAGTGTTCTTGCCTGGAGAATCCCAGGGACGGGGGAGCCTGGTGGGCTGCCATCTATCGGGTCGCACAGAGTCAGACACGACTGAATCGACTTAGCAGTAGCAGCAACAGTATGTATCTGTCCATTCCAAACTTCTAATTTATCCCTCCTCCCTCTTCCCTTTTGGTTACCCTAAGTTTGCTTTCCATGTCTGTGAGTTTATTTCTGATTTGTATATAAGCTCATTTAAACAATTTTTTTTGATTCCACAGGTGAGTGATATCATATGATATTTGTCTTTATCTGACTTACTTCACTTAGTCTGCAATCTCTAGGTCCATCCATGTTGATGCAAATGGTATTACTTCATTCTTTTTATGGCTGAGTAGTATGCCATTGTGTATATGTACCACAACTTCTTTATCCGTTCCTCTGTTGATAGACACTTTGGTTGATTCCATGTCTTTGCTGTTGTAAATGGTTCTGCAATGAACATTAGGGTGCATGTATCTTTCCAAGTTAGCAGTTTTGGTTGTTTTGTTTTGATATATACTCAGGGGTGGAATCACCAGGTCATATGGAAGTTCTATTTTTAGTTTTCAAAGAAACTCCATATTGCTCTCCATAGTCAGCCAGCTTTCACTACCTTATACAGCTAGAATCTATCCTCCAAACTTTCATCCAATAGTCTTCTGTTTCCATAATAATACAAATTAGGAAACAAAGCAGTCTCTGGGGATTGACAGACCAAGGGTCTCTCAAGCCAGTAAAGCGTGAAGCTCTCAGCTCAGTTTTTGTGACAAAAGGGAGGCTGGCTATCCCCCATGTAGCGGAGGTTGCTGGGGAGAAAAGCACCTATTGCTCTCATCAGTTTTTATTTACCAATTTTCTCTTAGGAACTATGTAAAAATGTGGAGTTAAAATTTAAAGTGAAGGGTTCTTCATTAATAAAAATTAAATACAGAAAATGAAAAAGAAATTTGCAGCTACATAGTGGAGAAATAAACTCACATCTTGCTTAATACACGCATATATGTTTTCAAACAGATTCGATAGATTTTGCTTCTGAATTCTGTAAAGTGTTAAGGTTGTACCTCACTCAATAGAGGTTCATAGATTGATAAGATGTCCAATTTTTACATTGTTTTGCCTGTAATATAAAAACATTTCAATGCAACACAGCCTATTGCTGCTGCTGCTGCTGCTAAGTCACTTCAGTTGTGTCCGACTCTGTGCGACCCCATAGACAGCAGCCCATCAGGCTCCCCCGTCCCTGGGATTCTCCAGGCAAGAGTACTGGAGTGGGGTGTCATTGCCTTCTCCGAGCCTATTGCTAAATGGCACCAAATAATCCTTTTGTGAAGTTAATGTTATTTAATCTGAAGACTAGATAAATTTAATAAAATAATCCTGAAAAGCAATCTCAGCACTATCACTACCACCACCTGAAATTCTGTGCAGCATGGTAGCTCGAGGACACAATGGCATTGTGAAATCACACGCGATTCCCTTCGGCCACTGATCTGCTTCACAAGCAATAATTAAAAGATGAGGAAATTCCATCTGTCGTCACTGGTCTGGCATGTCCCGGGTCCCACCCTGAGGTTTTAGGCTCTGCACAACACTGAGTCATACACAGGATCCAGGACTGGAACCTCCTATATGAATTTTAAGGTATTAAAAAGATTTACCTATGAGTTAATTGTAAGGAGCTATTTTAAATTTAGATGGAATCTCAGAGCCATTAGCAACATCATCTTTTTGCCCACTATATTCAGTGAATGCTAGAATAGCACATAAAGTATCCAGAGAGGAGGCAAAGGGCAGAGTCATACAAATGATCTATGCCAAAGCTTTGGAGTCACAGTAATAACTTTTCAGTCTTACCAAACTTGCTCTGGAAAGAGTATGAAACCAAAAATATAAGCAATTGGGCAAAGCTATTGAAGGCGAGTAAGATCAAATCTGTATTTTTGGAAGATGGTAACTGGATTTGTTTTTTTTCTTCTGCACTCAGTGGTCTGGACTTTTTTCCCTAATCACCTTCCTCACAGCCCTTAAACTAAAGGGCTTGCCACCTTGCCTATCTTCCAAACAAGTACATTAATATCATCTTGTCCCTTCCTTCTGGTTCATATTTTTTTTCCTGGGAATTACCTTTCTTCAGATCTTAATATTCCATGAACTCTCCACTCTTCGCTGAGATTAGAGTTCACTCAAACACAAATGCATGATTAGAAAGCAACTTTCCATTTAGATCTCTCCTCCTTGGGCAGAAGATACCTAAGATTTCAGGGCCATCAGGCTGTTGATCAAAAGCACACATTTTCTTTTGTATAAATTTAGTTCAATTCTTTTGTTCTTAAAATCATATTCCCTGAGAAATTGTAAACAAAGTTATACTAAATCCACTTCTCCCCATTGGCACATACATTTTAACCTAAGTGGCTAGCACCAGAACCTTTTAGCGGCTCTGTTTATAAATTGTTGGAAGAAGGACCAAGACTAATTTTTTATATTTTCTTTTTTTTATTTTTTAAACTATGAAAGTATGATAACACATTTACAGGAGACTTGGAAAATATAGAACAAGGTTACAAATAGTTCCACTTAATTCTACTACAATTATTTTTTAAATAGATAAATTAAGATTTTTAGTTGAAGTTTCTATATCAAACTCTCAAAAATTATTAGAATGAATATACAGAAAAGGAGAAGGATATAGTAGACCTGAAAAGCACTATGAACCTATTCAACATAATCAAGATTTATACAATTTTTAAACACAGTAGAATACAAATTATATTCAAGTTTCCATAGACTATAAACTCAGAAATACTAGAACATATCCAGGGACATAAAACAAGATGAAAAAATTTTATGGCGACCAAGACTATTTTAATAAACAATTTCAGGAACACAAAAATTCAGGGAATAACATAGTTTACAAATACGAAACTATACTCATATATTCTGCTAGTCAACACTCAGTTTATTTCCTTTTTTTTTTCACTATTTTAACACTTCTGAATCACTTTATTGACTGATAAAAATTCTTCTTCTGTGAATTGCTCTTCTTATTCTTCACTTTTTCCCCTCTTTCCTGTTCTTTTTCTAAGAACTGTGTTAGAGAACTTCAAATAGTTTGACTGCTAGTTTTATTTAGAGATTACATGCACTGTCAATCTATTGATTCTTCCCATTTGTGGCTTGTTATTTGGGGACATTTAATCAAATATTTAATATATTGCTGTTGTTGTTCAGTCACTCGGTCGTGTCTGACTCTTTGTGACCCTGTGGACTATAGCCTGCCAGGCTCCTCTATCCATATGGGACTTCCCAGGCAAGAATACTGGAGTGGGTTGACATTTCCTTCTCCAGGGTATCTTCCTGACCCAGGGATTGAACCCGCATCTCTTCCATCTCCTGCATTGGCAGGTGGGTTCTTTACCATCTGAGCCACCAGGGAAGCCCATTTAATATATTAACTTTTGTTTATTGATAAATTGACTGCATTCATTTTTTTTTTTTTTCCTTTACAGTTGGTTTAAGTAATTGTTTTTTCCCTTCTGGACATAAAGAGATTTTTATACTTTTCTTCTACATTTTTAAAGTTTTGCTTTTTTACATCCAGTTCCACATAAAGTACGGTTTATTTCCTAATATCATTTACTTTTTGCACATGGGTATCTGATTTCCAGTAACATTTCTTGAATGAGAAGAAGATCTTTTTTTAATCCACAAGAATATCTAACAAATTCTCTCACAGAATCTGATGTTAACTGAATTAAGTTAATTTTGATTAAATTAATTGGCTTGGTGTTTATAGGAAAGCCTTACAACTCTTCACTGGGCCCCAAGAGTACAAGGCAGGTGCTCTGAGGTGTAACCCTGGGACTAACTACATATCCAGCCTCCCTGTAGGCCTACAAATTCTCAAAGGCTTGTGTCCCTGAGTCAGTAAAACTCAGAATAAAGTTTTTCTAAGCGTACATAAAAGTTATGGGGAAAACACCACTTTGTTGCCATGACTGACATTTCGGGTACAGGCTAGAACATTGGCAGAGTCCACCTTGTTTAATATTCGTCCACAAATCAGATGGTAGTAGGATTTCACAAAATATTTACTAAGAGAAAGAGTAAGTTTAGCTGATCTAATTTCTGACTGTTGACTCTTGGCAGTCTAAACAATTATATTAGTCAAGCTTTCCTAGTTACTCAATAGGGAACAAAAAAGATTAAAAAATATTTTAAGTAAAAGCTGAAGGAAACATCTCTTCAGGAGGGTAAAATATCCAAGACAGACATTTCTAAGGCACAAAATTCATACAAGAGTAGTGAACATCACACCAGAGCTCGTAGACAATAGGACGTGCTAAGATTTTGACATTCTCAAGCAACTTGAGGCTTTCTGGAACAAATATAATAGAATGTGACTTTATAATGAACTGGTGCCTGGGTCTCAGTGACCCAGACATTCTGAAAAAAAGAAAAGGGAAATACATCTTCTTTTCCCTTCATGTGACCTGAGGTCACTACAGTATTGAACTCCTTTTGTTGAGTGCTTAGCCTGGTATATTTTGTAAGGAACCTTATCTGTTGGTCACCCAGACACAGAAAAAGTATAATTTAGGTGAGAAAGGAAACAAAATGTAATTGAATATTTCAAAGCAACCTGCATTTTTGAAAACTGTATGTGTGTGAATGAATATGATATATATAATATGATATAAATAGGATATATAAAATGTAATTTGATATGTTATTGTATGTATTATGTACATAAGCTTCCCTGGTGACTTAGATGGTAAAGAATCTGCCTGCAATGAAGGAGACCCAGGTTCAATCACTGGGTCAGGAAGATTCCCTGGAGAAGGAAATGGCAACCCACTCCAGCATTCTTGCCTGGAGAATTCCATGGACAGAGGAGCCTGGTGGTATACAGTCCACGGGGTTGCAAAGAGTTGGACACAACTGAGCAACTAACACTTTCATTTCACTTTCTTTCACTTCATTATGTACATACTATAATTTTGCATATGTGTACATATACACACACAAGTATATGGCCAACTAAATATTATCAAAATATTTATTCTTTGACGATGGAAATTTCAGTGGTCATTTTTGGTTTTGTTTCTATTTTTGTATCTTAGATATTTTTCAAATTTTGTTCGGTGAACTTGTTTTACCTTCACCAAGATAAAAAGTTATTTGTTTCAAGGCTGGAAAGAGAACAGACAAGAAATCTTCACCTGAAAACTCTTGTGTGGTAAGTAGTCTGAAGTCAGAGTTCCTGGCCTCAGAGAAGCAGAGCGGGCAAAACAGAATTGTGGACACCTCTGCCCCCTACTGTTCACCTTCAGTAAGTACCTGGTGATCTTTCATCCGTTCTTAGTAGGAATCTCCAAGGAGATTGTTGTTTACAAAATCACAAAATCCTGTGGTTCCTCCTCTCCTCAGTGATCCCCAGCCTGGGGACCTTCGGACTGCACTGAGAAATGCGTTCTCAGATAAAGAATATCGTGACCACAGATAGATAAACCAGGCAAAATATGGATGTCACACATAGGGACACGCAGAGAACCTAAGTTTCTTTCCATTTTTTAAAAACATACTAGTATATAGTACGATGTGCATTGGAAGATTATACATTAATATAGAATATATTTTAAAATATATTAGTCTATATACTGAGTATACACTATTAATATTAACAATGTTACATTGTATGTGTTAAAACACTATATGTATTAATAATATTAATGTTACATGTGTACTTTTATATTGCATATATACTTTACTGTACTTGTATATATCTTATATACTTCATAAGCTTTGGACATATGTACTTTTCCTAGTACTATGCTTTTTAAATGCATGTCTATGTTTGTGTATATATTTATATAGATGTAGTTTTCTATATGAAGAGTACACAGTATGTATATATACTATATATGATGTATATATACTATATATGATATATATATATGTATGTATGTATGTATGTGGTGGCTCAGACTGTAAAGAATCCACCTGCCAATACAGGAGCTGCAGGAGATGGAGGGGGTTCAAGCCCTGGGTTGGGAAAATCCCCTGGAGAAGGGAATGGCTACCCACTTCACTGTTCTTGCCTGGAGAGCCCCATGGACAGAGGAGCCTGGCGGGCTACAGTCCATTCAGTCACAAAGAGTTGGACACGGCTGAGTGACTAACACTTATGTAGAATATACACAGCATTCACACACACACATACTTTTACAAACGATTTTGCATTTGTCAGTGTTTTATTTTAATGAAGAGCCCAAAGTGTAACTAACATCTGCATTTTAATTCTACAGCTGGTAAAAGCATTTCTTCCTTGGGAAGTTATTCGAAGTCCCAATTTGCTTTAGAAGTTGACACATCTGAGTTTCTTTTGGCTGTTATTATTTATGAAATTCAGCATTTCCTCAGAGCCAGCTTTGATATAATAAAGCCTTCAGATCTCCAGTCTCACAACCAATTTATTTACAGTCAGTAAAAGACATTGAAGCCCAATGCCTTTCTTAGACATGCTTTCAATAGTACCCATAGAATTCAGTTACATGTGCTGGTCTGAAGGAAAAATGTGGGCAATGTGATAAACACAGCCTTGCCTTGGCCATAACCAAATTAAAATATCTGCCTCAACAGTGGTAGTTAGGGAACCAAATAGACTGAAAAGAAAACAAGGGGAAAAATTTAAATTTGAAAGCAAACAGGCTTACACAGTATTTCCTGATGGCAGATTCTGAACCGTGAGGCATGAAAACCAAGCATTAATAACCTCAACAGTTGTTGTGTTATTTTACGAGATTTCATCATCAAATATTAAAACTTAGTCTAGACTTTTTTATACCATATCATATTCTTAAATCTGCTTTTAAAACCTGGGATAATTGCTTTAAAATGAATCCATATATATGTAGAACATATGATTCAGAAATACATAGGATGAAGTTTTGTGACACTTATAAATAAGAACTTGTCATTTCCAAGCATAAGCATTTTTGTTTTTCATTTAACACTTGCCTGGTATTTAACCTGTCCATCCCTCTAAGAGTGTGTAGAGTGAAACTATACAAACATTTGATTCCAACCCTATGATATTCTGGAAAAGGCAGAACTATGTAGAGAATATAAAGTATCAGGGATTGCTTAGAGAGTGGGGAAGGGGGGGACAAGGAAGAAGACATAGTATACTTAGGGAAGTGAAACTACTTTTTAACACTGTAATGGTGGATACATGTCATTATATGTTTATCCAAACCCACGGAACGTACAACATCGAGAGTGACCCATGTCAGCTATAGGCTCCGGGTGATGATGACGTGTCCATGTAGGTTCATTAGCTGTAACACAGGGACCATCTGGTAGGGATATTGATGGGGAGGCTTTGGGGAGTACAGAGGGAATATGGGAAATCTCTATACCTTCCTCTCAATTTTTCTGCAAATCTAAAACTACTCTGAAAAAAAAAATCTTAAAAAAACAGTTAACCTAAAAGCAGTATTAAAAAAAAAAAAAAAAGATAAAATCATGTGACTTCATTTATAATGCCTTCTATTTAAGAATGGCACCAATAAACATGATTTATACTACAAGTATATCAACCACCCCACACACCATCCCAACCAGCTCTTCCCTCACATTGATGACTTCTATCTTTGTTTCCTGGATTGTTATATTCCCTCTAAAAGCAAATCCCCATACCAGCCCAGGGAAGTCACATGCGACTCTCCAAAGAGCCTCATAATCGGGAGAAAGCACACATTCTTGGTCACATTTTGTTCTCACTTTAGTTGTTGTTTCTTCAGTTCAAACCAAAACAAGGCAAGAGTGGCAGGGTGAAGTAACCGTGGAGAGTAAACACTTACTTGGCATTTCCCCCAGAGGCTGTTTGCAGATAGCAGCTGGTGAGTCATGAGAACAGGTCTCCAGGGATGCTCCACCTCTGACTCAGGGTGGAGTGGGTTTCGGGCCCTTCGCACAGCTCGGCTCCCTGAGTAACTGATCCAATCACAGCTGATCCAATCACAGCAAACAAACGCTGCTTTCATTCAGTCTCCACTCAGAGATTCCAACAACACAGCCAAGGAAGCTAGGTGGCACAAAAACGACCGATAATAGAAATTATTGAGAGTCCTCGGCAGATAGAGCTGCAGGCTGAAACAGATTTGCCTGTCACTATCCTGTGTGTCCCCGAAGGGCAGGGTGTCACTGCGCCCGGCCAGGTTTCACCGGGTGTTTTCAGTTTCCTTGTTGATTTCTGAATGCCTCTGTGAAGGAATTTGTGTGAGAAATAGACCTATTTTTATTCACAATGACTTCACCATCTGCCCTGGTATTTTGTGTACACAGATTCATGTCCTGCATGTTAACGTATTCCAATCTGTGAACCCTCCCAGACTCGAAATGTCTTTTTAAAGAGTAACAGTATGCTATGAACACTCTGTTTCATGGTGTAGAACTGATAACTACTAAAGGTTCTTCAAGCCATTCAAAAAAGAATGGCTTTAAAAATAAAGCTGCAGGAATATCTCATTCACAATGAGGAAACTATATAGTGGCTTGTTTAGTTTTGTTTTGTTTTTTAAGTCTGTAGGAAAAATGCTCTCACCAAATGTTTAAATTAGTGGAGACTTTTCTGTGGGTGAGTTCTCCTTTCCACGTGTTTTGGAAATAATTTAAGAATCGGAATCAGAAGACTGGTGCTGCCTCCATGATTTATTTATTCTTGAATACGCCCCTTAACTGCTCTGTTCTTTTGAGTTCCTTATATGTAAGAGGAGAACAAAAGAGCCTGAACCCATGTGAAAAGGTTGCCAAAAGTTTGAAATGAAGTGATATGAAACATATATCAACAACTGCCCAAATATGTCAAATCCTGTTATGATTAAGGCTTAGAGTTTTGTGGTGAGATTTCATGACTAACACATAAATAAACGGGTGTTAAAGATACAGTGACTTCATTTAAATCAGTATCTTTTAAATGGTTATTTAATAAATGTCGCTGTGAGTTTTGTAACAAAATTAAGGTTTCTTGGAATATAGAAAATGAGTATTCGTAGTGTTTCTGTATATTAAAAAAAAAAAGTCTATGTCCAGATATGTTCATTTCCAGCCATAAACAGTTTGTATTGTTGCTCTTGTTCAGTCACTAAGTTGTGTCCGACTCTATGTAACCCCATGGACAGCAGCATGCCAGGTTTCCCTGTCCTTCACTATCTCCTGGAGTTTGCTCAAACTCGTGTCCATGGAGTCAGTGATGCTCTCTAACCATCTGTCCTCTGCTGCCCTCTTCTCCTCTTGCCTTCAATCTTTCCCAGCACCAGGGTCTTTTCCAGTGAGTGGGCTCTTTGCATCAGGTGGCCAAAATATTGGAGCTTCAGCATCAGTCCTTATAATGAATATTCAGGGTTGATTTCCTTTAGGATTGATTAGTTCGATCTCTTTGCAGTCCAAAGGACTAAGAGTCTTCTCTACCACCACAGTTTGAAAGTGTTGATTCTGCAGTGCTCAGCCTTCCTTATGGTCCAACTCTCACATCCACACACAACTACCAGGAAAATTATAGCTTTGACTGCCAACAGACCTCTGTTGGCAAAGTGATATCTCTGCTTTTTAATATGCTGTCTAGGTTTGTCATAGCTTTCCTTCCAAGGAGCAAGTGTCTTTTAATTTCATGGCTTCGGTCAATGTCAGCAGTGATTTTGGAGCCCAAGAAAATAAAATCTGTCACTGTTTTTCCACTTTTTCTCCATCTATTTTCCATGAAGTTATGGGACCACATGCCCTGTCATGGCTATGTTTTCTCTTATACATTTTAAAAAGTGAGATTAAAACATATCATGAAATTCACATTTTTAAAGTGTATACTCTAGGAGTTTTCAGCATATACACAATCACCACTATGCATTTCCCAAATATTTTCAAACCAAAAAAAGAAAAAAAAATCACACACCCATTAGCCCTAACTTTCCTTCCCCCTTCCCCTCAGTCCCTGGCAAACACTAAGATAGTTTTTATCTCTGTGGATTTTCCTTTTCTGAATATTTCGTATTAACATTCCTGGCTTCTTTTTCTTAGCATAATGTTTTCAAGGTGCATCCATGTTTTAGGATATTCCAAATATTTTCTCATATTCTGTAGACTGTCCTTTCACTCTCTTGATAGTATCTTTTGGTGCACAATCATTTTGGATTGTGATAAATTCCAATTTATCTAATTTTTCTTTTACTACTCATGCTTTTGGTGGCTCAGCTGGTAAAGAATCGGCCTGCAAAGCGGGACACCTTGGTTCAATCCCTGGGTTGGGAAGATCCCCTGGAGAAGGGAAAGGCTACTCACTCCAGTATTCTGGCCCAGAGAATTCCGTGGACTGTATAGTCCATGGGGTCACAGAGAGGGGGACAACTGAGTGGCTTTCACTGTCACTTCATATATACATATATGATTGTACAGACCTTTTTCAGCGAAGTGGTGTCTCTGCTTTTTAATACGCTGTCTAGGTATTAGGCATTATATATATATGTATGTGTGTGTGTGTGTGTGTGTGTGTCAAGGTTTATTTCTAAAGCCCCAATTCTGTTATTAATCTCTATGTCTACTCTTATGCCTGTACCACACATTCTTGATTACTATAGCTTGGAAAGTTTTAAAACTGAGGATAAGCAGTTTGCTCTCCCTTTCAAGATTGTTTTGGCTATCTTCATTTCTTACATGTCCGTGGGAACTTTGGTATCGGCATGTCAGTTTTTGCAATGAAAGCCAAGAGGAATATTGATAGAGATTGTATTGAATATGTAGAACAATTTGGGTAGCCAAGCATCTTGTTATTAATATTGAGTCTTCCAGTCCATGAGACTAGATGTCTTTAAGACTCTTCTTTGTTAGCTCACTGGTTAGTTAGTGATTCAAAAGAAATTTCCTTAAATGCCTAGAAGCAGTGAGTTCCCATCTTGATTGTTGGGTTTTGTGTTGGTATGCAGGTGTCCCTTCAAGACTCAGCTGGCATTTGGAAATTCTGCCTTATCCCTTACTTTTATTTGAGCAGAGTTTCAAGGTCAGCCAGAAGAGAGAGCTTATGGCTTACAGCTTAGGGCTTACCTCTATGCATGAGCACAGCCCTGGGCATGTGCACGGCTCCATGACTCTCAGATATGTCATAGCTTTATAAATCTCCCTCAAAGCATCTTTTGCCCCAACTTTTCCTTTTCACATTTTTGATTTGCCTGTTGTTTTCCCTCCTGTTCCTCATCACTGAATTATTAAAATATTGCTACAGCAATATTTGTTTTCAGCAAATACCCTGCCAAAAGGCTGCTGTTCTGAGGGACTCTGAGTCAAGTCTAATAAAGACAAGGCTGAAAAGGGGGACCATAGACAATTAAAATAATGACAGTTCCCTGGGAATTGGGCTTGGACCATCAGTGGCTGCCAGGCTGCTGGTTTTCCCCAAAATGTATGTTGTTTCCAAGGTTACCATGGAGCTGGGAGCGGAGGAAGAGAGATGAGAGAAGTTCTAGTAAGACTCCAGACTTGCTTTTCTTCCCAAGATTAGGTAGCTTTTCTTGAATTAACACACCCTGGATTGTTGTCTTTGATTAATTTCCTGAGATCTGAGAAAGTCTATTCTGATCGTTTCTGCCAACATTCTCATTGATTTTATAACATAGAAAATTTTCAGAAGTTCTTACTCTGTCATTCCTCCTGACATCGTGCAGCCATATCTTTTCAAATTAATAAATAATTCCCTTACTTGAGTTCATCAGAACCTAGAGAAAATAGCCTTAAAATGCTAAGTTCTTAATTTGACTAAGTAGCATATGCATTATTCTAGAAATAAAATAAGAAGCTCCATTCTTAACCTTGGGAAAGCTACATTTTTGGAAGTCATCTCTATATTGATTACAGGCAGAGCAAACCACTCCTGGTTTCAATGTAAGCATATAATTTATCCTCCAGAATAAATCTGGGCAACTAAGTGTAGTCTATTCTCTTCCTCTTCCAGATATCGCTTAAACCAAATGAGCCAAATTTGTTACTTCTCACAATAGAATTCTCCTTGTATCTTTGAATTCCTAGCTAGTGCCTTTTACTATGATATTTCAAACTCAAATTTTGTTATCCTTCATTATGATTATTGATCTGAAGAAGCTACATAGTTCAAACAACCTTGTGGTTAAAATCCATTTAAAGCAGAATCAGATGTATTACAAAATTCCATGGTCTACTTTGGAAAGCACAATGCAATTTAAATTTGTAAACTATGAATATAAAAGAAAAGGGTAAAAAAAAAAAAAGCTAGCATCTCTAGAGGAGAAGGCAATGGCACCCCAATCCAGTACTCTTGTCTGGAAAATCCAAAGGACAGAGGAGCCTGGTGGGCTACAGTCCACGGGGACTCGAAGAGTCAGACACGACTGAGCGACTTCACTTTCACTTTTCACTTTCATGCATTGGAGAAGGAAATGGCAATCCACTCCAGTGTTCTTGCCTGGAGAATCCCAGGGACGGGGGAGCCTGGTGGGCTGCCGTCTATGGGGTTGCACAGAGTCAGACACAACTGAAGTGACTTAGCAGCAGCAGCAGCATCTCTAGAGCATCTACTACCATGTTCTAGATACTGTGCCTAGGATTAATTTTCACATGTCATGTAAATTTGTTACTTCCAACAATCTTTCAAAGAATAGAAAAAATTCCTGTTTTACAAATTACAAAATGAAGACTTTAAATAAGATGTCCAATGTTACACAACTAGCAAATAATAGAATCAGGCTTCAAAAATCAATCTGTTGGGAATTCCCTGGTGGTCCAGGTAGTTAAGACTCCATGCTTTCACTAACAAGGACATGGGTTCAGTTCTTGGTTGGGGAACTAAAACTCCACAAGCCTCTCGGTGCAGTCAAAAAAAAAAAAAAGTTCATTTTTCATTTTATTAGGCTTTGGTTTTGAAAATAACTTTAATGATAAATACATCTTCTGATTTCTTGAACTTCCATGAAATTTAAAATCATCTGGAACCTATTATACAGAGTGAAGTAAGTGAGAAAGAAAAACACCAATACAGTATACTAACGCATATATATGGAATTTAGAAAGATGGTAACAATAACCCTGTATACGAGACAGCAAAAGAGACACCGATGTACAGATCAGTCTTATGGACTCTGTGGGAGAGGGAGAGGGTGGGGAGATTTGGGAGAATAGCATTGAAACATGTATAATATCATGTATGAAATGAGTCACCAGTCCAGGTTCGATGCACGGTACTGGATGCTTGGGGCTGGTGCACTGGGACGACCCAGAGGGAGGGTAGGAGAGGGAGGAGGGAGGAGGGTTCAGGATGGGGAACGTGGGTATACCTGTGGGAGATTCATTTCGATATTTGGCAAAACTAATACAATATTGTAAAGTTTAAAAATAAAATAAAATTTAAAAAAAATTTTTTTTAAATAGTTTAAGGGATTTTTCCAAGTTAGAGTATACAGATTTTATTTTCCTACTTGATTTTTTTAGATAACAACCAGGAGTAAAATCTTTGTTCTGCAGGTCACAGAGTATAGCTCAATAAAGAATGCATTATTATCAGGAAAACATGAATCACAAATGAATGTTAATATTGCCTAGAGTTTGTAGGCAGATAATAGACTGTTAGGCATTGTTATCAAAATATACCCTGTTCACAACAAGTGCCCAAACTGCTTATTTTAATATATTTCTTTTAGCCATTTTAATTACATATTTGGATTTTCAAAAATATCGCTAAACCTGTAATAAAACTAATGTTCCAAACCACTAAGATTTCCTTGGAATGCTCTCAGCATTTAAGCACATGGCACTCAAATGAGTCATTGTCCTAGGATAACTTTCTTCTTAATGTTGCAGTACTTTCTTATAGGGATTTTGACTTTTCAAACAAATTCATATCAACTGATGTTTTACATTCTTACACAAAAATTATATTGAAGTTCTTTTTAAACAACATCAAAATACGTAACAAGTAACATTATCACTTTCCCATGATTCCGGCTGGCCCTTTCTCTTATCTCAGAGAGTGACTTGTACACAGGGTCGTGACTCTGGCAGTGTACGTGACCTGCTATTTTTGTAAGATCCATAAACTCTGTGTGACTGAGGCTTGTCTTTGTAGTGGATCCAGAAACGTGTATGCTCTGATATACTCAGAAAATAGGTCATTGTATCACTTTCTAAGTGGTTTCATCAGGCAGGGGCTATCTTTTTCTGTTTGTTATCAAGATGTCTCTTGTGTAAGGTAACTGGATACCTATATTAACAGTTTTCTAGTACTTCCAGTTTCTAAAGATTGTGAATGTCTAGTGTGTGTAAGATAGTTTCTTTGATATGAAAACAAAAGTGTATATTGTGGTTGGTATTTTAGCATCCATATGAGGAGAGGATAGTATAGTCAATGTCTTATTTTATGCAAACTTCAAATAGATACTTGCAAATGTTGGGACTCTTTAAAGAATACTATTCATAATAAGAGTGCTAGAAACATGCCCCCAAATGACCAGAAATACTACAAGGGAACTAAGCCATCTGCTTGGTACTCTCATTTACTTAAAGTAAAAATACTTTTTGTGAGAAATTAAATCCTAGTTTGAATTTCACAACTATAGAGATCAAACTAACATTATCAAAGCATGTGGAAATTCCACGCTGATAAATTAAGAGAAAATATATTTGGGAAAGATGAATTATTGGTGGCTCCAGCAAAAAAAGAAAAATGCAAAATCACTTTGCATGTGTTCCACTTTAGGTGTGGCCAGGGAAGTTCCTGCTAAACCAATTTTCCCCCACACACAAAAAAAGTCATAAACTTGAATGATTTTCTTTAACTGCCTGGAATTAGAACAGAGAAGACAAAAAAAAAGGAAGATTATAGCAGAGAATCTATTTGGAAGTCAAAATGGTGGATGGTGATTTTCCTATTTTTTAATGACTTAAGCCTGAGAACAGGCTGAAATCAGCACTGTAAGTAAAAACATTGGTGGAAAATTCATTATTTCTCTGACCTAAAAAACCAGAGGACATAGTATGGAGTAAATATTGCCACCATATTTTATTAAAAGCTTGTTTTCCAGTCCCTTGAATAGTGATTTTTTTTTTTTAAGATTCTATTTAAGCTTTACAGAAAAAAATCATTGTGTGTGTAATTTAATGTTTTTACACACTAAATCAAGACTTGTGCATGAAATATATATGTGTATGTATACATATATATTTTAGAAAGAGTGATAGAGAGGTACAGATTTGAATCCCTATGTAAAGAAGTTGCCAACTTACTGGCTGATTTTGAGCCATGCACAAACAGGGCAAACTAAAGCAAACTTTGAATTGTGCCAGAGAGACAGTCTTTATGAGTCCAAGATAATGCTTGCCAAAATTTAGAAAATCACCATTTTATTTAGGAATACAATAGAATTTAGAGTCTGTACCTTCAGAATATTCAGGAAACAATACAAAGTCACCCAACAGGTAAAAAGATGATAATTTAATACATTCTTAAGAAAAAAATCAATCAATGGAAACCAATTCCTAAATGAACGTATATAGGAATAAACAGACATGATTTTATTTTCACTATATTTACTATTTTCAATGCCAAAAAGAAAAATAGGCTCTCAATAAATAAAAATATAAAAAGTTTCATCAAAAAATAGAAACTATGAAAAGTCTCAAATGGTAACTCAAGAAGGAAAAATTCAGTATATGAAACACATATGCACTTAACAGCAGAATGGAATTGACAAAGGAAGGAATCATTAAATAAGGAGACAGATCAGTAGAACTTTTTCAATCTGAAGAACAACAAAAACTTAAAAACTAAAGTGAACAAAGCCTTATGGACTTGTGAAAAAGTATCTAAATTTCCAGCATATATATAGCTGGGGTCCCAGAAGCAGAGAAAAGAGAAAACTAGACATGAAAGAATTAATAATAAATTCTCAATTTGCTGAAAGATATAAATTACAGAATCAAAAGACTCAGTGAATCCCAAGTGTGGGTGTGCATAAAATGAGTAAGCATGCCATAGTCAAACTGCTAAAAATCAAAGGGAAAAAATCTTTTTAAAGCCAGAGAATATGACACATTATCTATATGCCAAAAGTGATTCAAATATCTTCTGATTTTTTATCAGAAAATTTGAAAGTCAGAAGAAAATAGAACAACATAACAAACTGATAAAGAAAAAAACTGTCAAACCACAATCCAACAAACATATTTGTCAAAAATGAAGCTGAAATAAAGACAATCTCAGATAAAAGAAAACAAGGACAATATTCATTAGTGACTTGCACTTACAAAATGCTAAAGTAAATTCCTCAGGTTGAAGAAAAATGATACAAAAGGGAAGTATTTAAATCATCAGGGAGCAATGAAAGACAGTGGGGAAAATGACATGAATGTTTACACAAAGTATTCTAGGGAATCTACTAATCTCAAAACTCAAAATTTAATTTAAAAAGATACCACATCAATTGTACTATTGTATACAATGAGCAAAAAAGCAAAATGAGGAATATAATAAAATAAAGCACTAAACACATATGAGAATTAAAAAATCAAATTGTTTGGCTATTCCACAACACAGGATGTATTGAACAACAAAAGCAACTGAAGATGAATTTTAAAAAATTACAACATAGGAACAAATCACCCTAAGGAAGAGGAAATAGAAACAAGAGACACAAACAAAGGTCTCCAGAGGAAATGGAGAATATATTACTGGACCCTGGAAGAAAGGCTACCTTGTTTAAAAGTGGCAGAAAACTTGGCCATACTGTTTTCTACCAATGAGTGAAAAAGAAGAACTTGTAATTAATACACTTGGATATTTAGCTGAGATTTCCAAGTGAGGCTGGAAGATGTGAACTTGTTTCTCCTTGCTGCTTGTAGTAAAATGCTAGAAGAATGACATCAACTGAGCAATGAACTGTTAGGCAAAAAGGAACCAGCATTTGATGATCTGGAAAATTCTCGGTCTTTGCAGATAATGTGCTCTGGAACTAGGGCCAAGGGTGTGACTGGAAAACCATTTGCTAAAGAGACTAGATGCATGACTCATGGATTCAAACAACCTTCTCAGCAGACATCAGGAATAGAGATGGGTGATCCAGGGACAATTGGTGTAGAATGCCCTTGTTTATCATTGTAGATCCCTTTGACTTCCATGGGAAACTCACAATGTTTTTGAGAACTTTATAAGAGCAGAAACACAGCCAGCCTGGACTGAGAGGAACAGAAATGAGATGAAATGAAGGATGAAACCACTCCAAAGGCAGAACTGTGGACCCAAAGTCCAGAGAAGGCAGAGCTACTATCCTGGAGAACTCAGAGGATTGAGCATCAAGCCACAGGGAATTGTCTTATAACCTAATGGAACTTGTACTGATGACCTGACCCCTTTATTAACTCTATTTTATCCCTTTAGAAATAGGAATGTTGATCTTGTGCCTGTTCCATTATTGTATTGTGGAAACAGATAATTTGTTTTCTAGTTTCACAGCTTTTTTGGATGAAAAGAAATTTTGACCCAGAATGAGGCATAGCAAATTTAACTCATACCTGATTTAGATAGTTTGTGTGTGCTTAGCCACTCAGATGTGTCTGACTCTGCAATCCCATGGACTAGAGCCCGTTTGGCTCCTCTGTCCATGGGATACTCCAGGCAAGAATATGGAGTGGGTTGCCATTTCCTCCTCCAGGGGATCTTCCTGACCCAGGGATCAAACCCACATGTCTGATGTCTCCTGCATTGGCAGGTGGATTCTTTACCACTAGCACCACCAGTTGTTTACCTCAGGGTAAATTATTTGCCTTATCTTTTCAATATAACAACCAGCTAAGAAAGAGAGAGAAGAAAACAAAGCCTTTAGGAGACTGGAGTTCAGGTTGGGCCACAGTGAATGAGGCAGAAGATCTGATGAAATTGTGTCCTCATCTGTAAACTGGGAATAAAAATACCTGTCTCCCACAACTGTAGAGAGGATTAAATTAGCTAGTACATCCTTGGCACCTATGACAAGGACTGTGAGAAAACATGCCCTCATTAAGTATTACATACCCCCACCCTCTCCTCCTTCCTAATACCCCTTATTCCCACACCCACTCCATTACTACCACTGCTTCTTAGGTCAAAGCGTATTGCTCATTGTGTCTCAAGGACATGCTAGAGGTATAAGTAAAAATCAGATTCAAGGGCTTTACATTTACCTGTAAAAAAGACTGTACCTTTGAAAAAGAAGAAATATCTTAAGCTACATTGGTTCTCCCGAGTGTTTTTTATGAGGACATGAAGGCATCAAAAATACTATGTGAATTTTCACTTAATTTATGAAACTATCTCTCCCCTAAAATGTCCATCTAAAACATTTAGGAGTTCCTTATTTTGTCTTCAAGTTGGATTTTTTAAAGTGAAGTGAATATATGCTGCTATTTCAAAACTCTTAGGTTTTTGTATGGTTTTCCTTTAGAAATTTAATTCTCTCTGTTGAAAGGTTTATAGGTTATTTGAATTAATGTTTTTAAAAACTCAAGATTCGAAAAATCTGTTGTCATGTGTATCCACAGAAACCAACCCAACTAAAAAAACCAACATAATTGCCAGATGAACTGCAATTTCTCCTACTGCCAGGCCATGTTGACATTGTTGGAATTCCCATGTCAGCACAGGGCAGGTCATAAAGTAATAGCTGCTGTGAGTTAGACTTGTTCAATGTCAGACAGTGTTTAGGGGATAATTTCATTATTTTAGTTATTTAGATCATCGTTGTAATGAATATTTGAGAATATTTGTTTTAGGAAACATTTAAAATTATTTGTTTTAGGAAAGGAAAGATGTAAAAACAGTCAAGGGGATAAGGAGGTATTGAGAAAGATACAGCTTTGGACTGATTTCTGAAAGAAAATGTCTGAGTATACAGTATTATTTGTTTTACGTTCGTTTAAACAATGGTGAGTGAAATGACATTTTTATATGTCATTTCATATATTTCATTTTATATGTCATTTCATTTCAGTCAACCTTCATTAGAACAATTGGTGAGCAATTACTATTCAACAGCCGAACATTTATCTGTCTGTCCCCTACGTGAAGGCTTCCCTGGTGGCTCAGCGGTAAATAATCTGAGCGCAATGCAGGAGACAGGGCTTCAATCCCTGGGTCAGGAAGATCCCCTGGAGAAGGAAATAGCAATGCACTCCAATATGCTTGTCTGGAGAACTCCAGGGACAGAGGAGCTGGGCAGGCTACAGACCATGGGGGCACGAAGCGTTGGACAAGACTTAGCAACTAAACATCAACACCCTATTGCATAAATAAAACATTTTTAAGCCAACAACAAAAATAATAAATTCCAATAGAAACTGTTTTTCTCTGATTACCACAAAAACACAAAAATAATAACATAAGTAATAGAAAACTTTATAAGTCCCCTAAAGATAATGGACAGACAGGTTCAACCAAGGCTTGCTTTGATATTTGTAGAAATAAATCTAACCTATCTACTCTAATGTACCATTAAACTTTTATCAGATAATCATCAGAGTGCCTGAGGATTAAAAATCATTGTAGCTGAATAATGTATGCTAAAATGTATATCATCTATGTTAAGGTAGTAATCATTGTGCATTAGCCCATTTTGAGTTTAAGAACTAAAATCTTGACAACACAAGGAGAATATTTTTTTGACTTTGATAATGCAGTATGAGAATATAAATGTGGGTCATCTTAGCTTCCATTTGAGTAAGGCATTAGAATTGCATCATGCACGGTTTTAATATATTCACTGAGTTGTTGTTCAAACATGCTAGAGGAATCTGAAGCAACTTTCCAGAGTGTTTTTTCTTGAACCTTCTTTATCATTATAGTCTTAATCCTTCCTTATGAGGAATTTGCTAGACTACAATAACCTGTGTCCTTATACCTAATCTCCCTTTTGTTAAAATTTTAATCAGTTCTTTAATTCACACTGAAGCATGAAGGGTTCTTACATCATTGTGCCTTCCTGGGGCATAGAAAAGCATTTTGGTCTCAACCAGAGGACATGGTAAAGATGAAACACAGTGGGGCTTTCTAGCGTCCCCACCCACCCCAGCCCTTGACTGATCATCCCACTTATTCTAAGAGTCTAGCTATACACTCGCCTATAGACTAAGCTTTCTATTCAGCCTTTCTTTTGAAAATAAGAAACCATGAATATTCTTTCCGAAAGCTCTAATCTCTTATTTACCCCATGTGGATTTGGCCTTAGCATGGGAAACTGCTTATGTACTTTTGTGTTTTTGCTTATTATTATTATTGCACTTCAGTTTCATAACCTTTCTCCCTTTTGGAAACTGAAGAGAGACTTTATATGATGCTTTGAAGAGAGGATAAGACATTAGTGAAGTTGCTCAGTTGTGTCCAACTCTTTACGACCCCATGGACTGTAGCCTATCAGGCTCCTCCATCCATGGGTTTTTCCAAGTGGTTAAGACTCAGAGCTTACAGCACAGGGGACACAGCTTCCATCCCTAAGGGAATAGAAATAGGAAGAACTCCCATTACTTTCACATTCTGAACAATTTTAATAAAGTCTTTTTCTGCTTCAATTAAAAAAAAAAAAGAATACTGGAGTGGGTTGCCATTTTCTTCTCCAGGAGATCTTCCCGATCCAGGGATCAAACCTGAGTCTTCTCCATTGCAGGCAGACTCTTTGCCATCTGAGCCACCAGGGAACACCCGGGTTCAATCCCTGGGTCAGGAAGATCTCCTGGAGAAGGAAATGGCAACCCACTCCAGTATTCTTGCCTGGAAAATCCCATGGACGGAGGAGCCTGGTAGGCTACAGTTCATGGGGTCGCAAAGAGTCAGACACGACTGAGTGATTTCACTTTCACTTGAAGAGAGGATAAGACATTATTGTGGATATGATACAGGGTTGGGGGGTGGGCATTGGTTGTTAGACAGTATCTTTAAGAATAACTATTGGGAACACAATACCTTCCATTTATCTCAGGTTTTCAATGAGAATATAATTCTTTGGTTCATAAAGGAAGATTACAACTATGGAGCTGAGGAATAAACTGTGTTTAAGATGGGGCTCGCTCTACTCATATGAAATTATTTTATTTGATAGTCTTCCAGAAGCCTCCAATTTTCCAGTATGAAAATGGACCACATGGGGCTCAGCATGGTACTGTAGCAAGTCTGTCCTAATGGTCAAAGCCATCCAACACAATCATTTTTGGCCAAGACCTCATGAAAGAGTTACTGGATTTCTTTGTGCAACTCAGTACACATGGCTGAAATGAGGGCTTGGGGGGCTTTGAAAATGTGTATATGAGTAATGGGCAGGGGAAAAAAAAGAAAAAAATCCAAAGTTACAGCAAGGCCACATGAGAGATGTAAGCTCTTGGTTGAGGGGCTCTCAAAAAGAGGAAAGGGCAGACTTAATGTCGGCTTGTGTCTCTGAACCTGTTCTGACTGCATCATTACAGGAAAAAAGGAAAATTAGGACAGAGCACCACCCACATTAAGACAATGGTTTGCTTTGTAATAGAGTGGATTGCATCTCATCTACCTTTAAGCGTCATCACTTACCACAGTGCATGACTCATGTCAGAGACACAGTAAACATTTGTTGAGTCAATGAATGAATACAATAGTATAATTTTAGTTTCAGGATTTCCTGGGATTCCATAAAGACATTTTATAACCTTTTAATGTAAGCAGTAACATCTCTAGGTGTGCTAGGTTTTTTTTACAGCTCCATAAAAAAATGTAGGAAAACAAAAGAATCAGAGTCAGTTGTGACTATTTATAGTATACTGAAAACCAGTTCACAGAAATTGCTATCAAGTGATTGTTTTTCATTGAAGAATAACCTCTGATGGTTAAGACAACTAGAGGGAAGGACTGAAAGTGACACAGCAGGTTGCGAGACTTCGAAATTACAGGGGAAATCGGTCTTGAAGAGCAGGAGAAGAATTAAAAGTTATTTTTCATACTAATAAGGAAGGCTAAGCGCCAAAGAATTGATGCTTTTGAATTGTGGTGTGGGAGAAGACTCTTTTTAGAGTCACTTGGACTGCAAGGAGATCAAACCAGTCAATCCAAAAGGAAATAAACCTTGAATATTTATTGGAAGAACTGATGCTGAAGCTGAAACTGCAATACTTTGGCCATCTGATGCGAAGAGCTGACTCACTGGAAAAGACCCTGATGCTTGGGAAGATTGAAGGTATAAGAAGAAGGAGGCGGCAGAAGATGAGATGGTTGCATAGCACCACCAGCTCAATGGACATGAGTTTGAGTAAACTCCAGGAGATATTGAAGAACAAGGAAGCCTGGCTTGCTGAAGTCCATGGGGTCTCAAAGAGTCAGACATGACTTAGCTACTGAACAACAGCAATAATAGATTGATTCAATTTAAAAATCATCTTAATACATATAACAACAACAGAATACTCTGTTATAGACTACGACTTAATGTTCTTTCAGATTCACGGTTGAATTTAACGTAGTGTCACTGAGATCAACAGACACCCAGAATAAACCAGCTGACGTTCTCAAAGGGTTGATTTGCTATATTTATCCCAGACTTCAAATAAGCATCTCACCATGAGAAAAGCAATGACAGAAGCACTGTTTGCCAAGTTTTCTGATGTTGATCATTTAAATATTTTGGGAAAATACACACCACACAATGGATGTGTTTTAAGTTTTCTACTTGCCTGCAGTTTACTCATTCAACACATAGTTTTGAGAGCCCAGAAGGTGGCAGGCTATGTGCAGGAGATCTACATAAAGATCATTGCAAACCCAGAATGTCTGACCTCCAAGGCATCATGCATGTAGCAAGTTGAGGGGGGTAGAGGAGGAATAATCATGCAAACATTAGACACAAAATGTGCAGTCAGGTTTCCATAAGTCCAGTGGAGGAAAATGAAGTGGGAAAGATGACAGCAATTGAAGGGGGAGGCAGAGGAGCTGTTCGAGAGGGAGGGAGAGTGTTATTCATGGAGGTCAAGTTTCCACCAACCCTGAAGGAAGCAATAGTGTGAGCACTGACATGGCCAGGGAGAATTCCAGGCAGAGGGCACTCCAGGAAGAGGCTCCAAGGCTGCGCTATTTCTGTAGGTTTGGAAGAAAAGCAGAGAGTCCAGGCAGTCTAGATGGGGTGCAGAGAAGGCAGTGGGGTGTGAAGGATGCTGAGTTATGGGTGCAGAGAGAGTCTAGGCCCAGGTAAGGACCCGTGTGAGCCACAGTGAGGCTGCCGGGTCAAGTCCCACAACAGGTCCTCTTAAGGAGTCTGACAAGCCTTGCTGGGCAGCTCTGTATCAACCGAAGGTTAGAAAATTCACTTTCCTGAAACACTTCTGTCACCAATTGTGTGGCTTTTCCACTTCAACTAGTGCTCCCATTCTCTGCAGACACCAGTGGTGTGTCCTACATTTTAATTCATTTCTGACACCGACTACCCAGAGTCAGTGCAGACCCCACTGGTTAAGGGCCTACAAAGTTGTCTCCACTTTAGATGCTGGTCTCCAGGTACCCACACTTCTGAGTTGGCTACACACCATGGGTCCCCACAGCCCCTTCCTCACATTCAATAATTTAGTTATGCTGCTGCTACTGCTAAGTCACTTCAGTCATGTCCAACTCTGTGTGACCCCATAGATGGCAGCCCACCAGGCTCCTCCATCCCTGGGATTCTCCAGGCAAGAACACTGGAGTGGGTTGCTATTTCCTTCTCCAATGCATGAAAGTGAAAAGTGAAAAGTGAAAGTGAAGTCGCTCAGTTGTGTCTGACTCATTGCAACCCCATGGACTGCAGCCCACCAGGTTCCTCCATCCATGGGATTTTCCAGGCAAGAGTACTGGAGTGGGTTGCCATTCTTTCTCCAATTTGGTTATAAATGCTCACAAAATTCATGAAAATAATTTACTTCTATGTAGTGGTTCACTCAGAGAAGGCAACAGAAGTTCACTAGACATACTTTTTTCAGATTATTTTCCATTATAAGTTATTACAAGATATTGAATATAGTTTTCTATGCTATACAGTAAATCCTTGTTACTGGGCTTCCCTGTCAGTCCAGTGGTTAAGAATCTGCCTGTCAATGTAGGGGACACAGGCTCAGTCCCTAGTCCGGGAAAATTCCACATTCCCTGGGAGGCAACTGAGCCCCTATGCCTCAGCTACTGAGCCTACATTCTAGAGCCCAAGAGCTGCAACTACGGAGCTCATACACTGCATCTACTGAACCCACGTAGCCCGTGCTCCACAGCAAGAGAAGCCCCCTGAAGGAGAAGCCCACACACCACAACTAGAGAGTACCCTCCACTTGCCACAACTAGAGAAAATCTGCACGCAACAACAAAGACACAGCAGCTGCTGCTGCTGCTGCTAAGTCGCTTCAGTCGTGTCCGACTCTGTGCGACCCCATAGATGGCAGCCCACCAGACTCCGCCGTCCCTGGGATTCTCCAGGCAAGAACACTGGAGAGGGTTGCCATTTCCTTCTCCAATGCATGAAAGTGAAAAGTGAAAGTGAAGTCACTCAGTAGTGTCCGGCTCTTCACAACCCCATGGACTGCAGCCTACCAGGCTCCTCCGCACATGGGATTTTCCAGGTAAGAGTACTGGAGTGGGTTGCCATTGCCTTTTCCAAGACACAGCAGAACCAAAACTAAATAAACAAATTCAAAAAACAATTTTTTAAATCCTTATTACTTATCTATTTTATGTCAGTCATTAACTCTGCATAAATTCTCAGAGCCAAAACTTGTGATATAGTTTCTAGAACATGCCATTTCTCTAGTACATAGCTTTCATAGTATATAACTTTGCTATTTAGTTATTCAGAAATAGCAAAATATTTCCTTCAGAAAGAAAATTGTTAGCGAATAAAGCTCTGGGCTTACCAGTAAGTAGTGCACAAGACATATGTCACTCAGAGTGATGAGCTTTCAAACAACACAATATTTGTCACTAAACATATTTAGACAACTTTGAAATTAGATTTCTTCCTCAAAATGTCCAAACCACATATTAAACAGGAAACAAAGATGAGAGAAACCTCGCACGCTCTTAAGAAGGATCTGAGTTTCTATCATGCTGACTGTCACTTCCTTCTGTTTAGTACTCTAATTTTGCAGGTAACCCCGCCCCACGTGGCCACTGAAGCAGGAATGCTGGCTCGTTGTCAGATGGACGGATGCACTGTGGGATGATGGGAAATTCAGAATCAGGAGGGCATCGCGACTTTGTTGTCTTTTGCTGCATCCTCCAGAGAAAGCAAGCAGCTTTGGATAGACATATTTATACATTTTGTTGCATGTGTGTATAAAATATACATGCATAATAGCAACTTTGTTCTATTACAAAGAACAAAGGGAGGTATCTTTACACTATTCAGAAAGACCTGAAGATATATGTCCTGAAGCTATCTATATATTAATGTCTAAAACAGACAAAACATATATTTCACATTTAAATTTTTTTACATAATTTTGGAACATTATGTATCATTGAACTTGTCCATTAATTATCCTGAAAAATATCTCATTTATTATCTTATTTATTCCCATGCATTTGTTAAATAATTAGATCTTTAGTTAATAGAGGCTTGAGCATAGGCCTAAAATCTTGTTTCTTGCTGGCATTTTAACAGTTTAATTATTTCTAATCCATATGGTTTAAAATTAACTATATGGTTTATGGATTGTGAGTTTGGTATCTGGCATCCTATGACAGGAGTCCAAATTCCAGTTCTGCTCTTTTTGTTCTGTTTTGTTTTGCATTTGCTATGTGTTTTTATACTTGTGTGTTTTCTAGTGGTGAAAGAGATTTGTTAAAAAAAAAAAAAAAAGACAGAAATCTAATTGGAATCTGAAGTGAACATTTAATGAATAGGGTGTGGGATTGGAAAGTGGAGGCAAAGATACTGAGCATAGTTATTCATACAGACAGTGATATTCCGGAAAACAAATAAAATCCTGGTAAGTGCTTCCCAGATGATGCTAGTGATAAATTGGCTCCAGCCAATGCAGGAGACGTAAGAGACACGGGTTCAATCCCTGGGTCAGGAAGTTCCCCTGGAGAAGAGCATGGCAACCCACTCCAGTATCCTTGCCTGGAGAACTCCATGGACAGTGGAGCCTGGCAGGCTACAGTCCATGGGGTCACAAAGAGTCAGACACGACTGAGCACACATGTACACCCACACACACAAGAGAGTGGATAGTTACTGAGCTTGAGACTTTAAATAAAAATGAGACTCAAAAAGACCAAGGTTTCATGTGGCAGACCAAAAGTTCTTGTGCTACTCTTACATTTATCAATATAAAATAATTGACTGAATCAGAGTATATCCAAGACATTTGGCCCATTTAATTTTTTAAAATTTTTTAAAGACCCAATTTTTATTTTATGTATTTATTTTTTAAACTTTCTAGCTGCATGACATGAGGGATCTTAGTTCCTTGACCAGGGATCTTAGTTCCTTCCTGGCCTTGGAAGTATGGAGTCCTAACCATTGGACCACCAGGGCAGTCCCTTGACCCATTTTAAATGACATACAGTTAATATCCCCTAGACATCTCTTGATGGAATAATCTCAGTGACCTTCCTGCATAGTGTATATTTGTTTTTGCATCATGGCAGTTCATACAGTTAAAATGTAGGTGGGAGACCATTCCAGACAAGGCTGAAGAGTTTAGCAGAGATAGATCACAAAGGACCTGGTTAACAGTTTAACTCTTGTGTTTTTTAAAACTTGGACCAGTGAATAATTTTATGTCTCTATTTCCTCATTATTAAAATACAGATAATAGTAACACCCACTTCACATAATGTCCCAAATTATACACAGTGGTTAGCATAATGCCTGGGACATCAGGATCTTTAAATAAATGTACTTCTTTCTGATCATAATACGATCATTTTTTCAAAAATTCTCTTAACATCATTCTATAATAGAACTTAAAAATGGAAGAAGGAGTATGAAAGTGAGAGTACAAAGAGCCAAAGAATTAAAGGATATGCTTACACTTAAAGTTGTTGGAATGTGGAAGGGAGATTTTAATATAAATATTCCAAGGTGTTAAGATGAACATACAGCAGCAGCCCCCAACCTTTTTGGCACCAGGGACAGGTGTCGTGGAAGACAGTTTTTCCATGAACGGAGAGTGCGCTAGGGGGACGCTTTGGAGACGATTCAAGAACGGTACATTAATTGTTCACTTTATGTCTCTCATTGTCACATTAGCTCCACCTCAGATCAGCAGGCATTAGATCCCGGAGGTTGGGGGCCCCTGACACAGGACAGGGCACTGTCCCTCGGCAGTCAGCACAATTAATGGTACCAGCTGGATGTGAGCCACCCCGATTCTGTTCATGGTCCACTAAATGAGATGCCGGTCCTCTGGCTTCCCAGGCCGAGTGCAATAAATTCAGCAGACTACCGATTCCACGGTTCGCACAAACTGCCCTGCAAAACTGAGCTCCTCATTGCACGGAGTGTGGAAAACTTGATCCTAAATGAGGCTGCTAATTGACTCAGTTTGCCAGCTCATTTGGTGAACGTCAAGCTGCTCTCCTTCCAGCTTTTTTGCTTGAGTCAGTTCTGGGGACACCTCTCTGAAGAAGCACACTGGGACCCTGAAGTGAGTACCATCGGGAGGTGTGAAATTATAACAGCTGCAGCTTTAGGAAGCTCTGCTGCTGCTGCTGCTGCTGCTAAGTCGCTTCAGTCATGTCCAACTCCGTGCGACCCCATAGACGGCAGCCCACCCGGCTCCCCGTCCCTGGGATTCTCCAGGCAAGAACCCTGGAGTGGGTTGCCTTTTCCTTCTCCAGTGCACGAAAATAAAAAGTGAAAGTGAAGTCACTCAGTAGCGTCCGACTCTTAGCGACCCCATGGACTGCAGCCTACCAGGCTCCTCCATCCATGGGATTCTCCAGGCAAGAGTACTGGGATTATATAATTTCATATCTACAATAAATAGCATAACACAGTCAAATCCTTTACAAGAGCTGGGATATCTACTTCTCAATTCTGGTTTTTTGGCTTATGATTTTACTAAAATATCTAATTTTGTTTCCTTGGGTTGAAGAAAATTAATATATTGGGTTATCCAAGAAGTTCATTCAATTTTAAATAAAAGACATATTTTTAATTTTCACCATGAACATTATTGAGCTATGTATTCACTGCCGAACAAACTTTTTGGACAACCCAATACATACTTCCAGGGCTGTCGCTAATAACACAGCCAAGAATAAGATAATAAATGAATGTGTTTATTGTGTGTGTGTGTGTGTGTGTGTGTGTGTGTGTGTGTGTGTGTGAGTACAAGAGTGTGACGCAAAAGGAGAAAAAAGACAAGTCAACACATCTGGGAAAAATTAAGGACAAAAGGAAAGAAAAATTTCTGGCTCAATGAAGTTCTTGTTCTCTTGGGTTTTTCATGTTTGGTTCTCATAGTAAATCACCTGCTCTGGCCTCTGGAAATGTCAACCCTTCCTGCCACACCCTTTTACTTTATCTTTAAGTTGTTGGCCAAAACTTGGCTGATGCTGAACTCCTCCTTTGAGCCTGATGAGAACTGAGAGTACTTTGATCACTCGGAGGTCCACCTACTCAAATTGCTTGTTTGCTTTCTGTTTCTTCTGCTACCCCTCCAGGCTCCATCAGCAATCATAGCACCCCAGGAAAGACCTAAGGGCAGGAAGCACTGTGTCCTTGGGCAGAGGCGACCCACATGTTGACACAAAGTGAGTGTCAAGATGAGTAGAGACATCAATGATTAAAAAGGAAAATTAATCTTCAATCAAAGCACAATTAAAGTTCTTACAGATTTTTTCTTTATTTAATAATATTTCAAAAATATACTTTCAGATCACTTTATTTTTAGAAAATATAATTAGAAAGTATCTGGGAATGTCTGTTAAGGCATATTTATTTATTTAAAGATTGTGATGTTAGCTGTTGAATGTATAGCCTTGGTGATTGTTTAGTTATGTTTCAACAGGTATAATTTAATATTTTTCACTTTGTTATCTAAAAGATATAGACTTTTGACTTTGAAAAACCAACAGATTGGAGAATATGTCTGGAATATGTCACATATGTCCCATTGCTGCCTTTTTAATTGTGATTTTAAAAGAAACAGATAATTACTCATATTATGCTACCAAGCAAAACACTTTCCATGTAAAAATATATCATATAATAATATAAGCATGAATGAAATAAGGAAGGAAACTTTATAATATCCAAAGAAATTTACCATTGAATATCTCCTTTTATTTCATCATGTCATTACAGGATATGTACTGGTTATCTATTAGTTACAAGCGAAGACCCTAACTACTAGGCTAAGTGTAGTGAAATAAAGGGGAACTTTCTGTATTAAGACAGCTTAGAGCTTATTAAGGTATATAAACATGTAAATGGACAAAAACAGTGGGGTTGGAAAATAGGATGCATTGATTGCCATAAAGGAGATGTACTTGTATTATTGGTAAAACTTGGGAAAAAGACAAGATTTTCAGCTCAGAAAATACTAATATCTATGTTATGCTAGATGTTAGTATGCGGTACAGTGCTCAGTCCCTCATACATGGCCAACTCTTTGCGACCCTATGGACTATAGCTTGCCCTTCTCCTCTGTCCACGGGATTTTCCAGGTAAGAATACCGGAGTGGGTTGCCACTACCTACTCCAGGGGATCTTCCCGATCCAGGCATCAAACTCACATCTCCTGTGTCTTCTGCATTTGCAGGCAGATTCTTTACCACTGCACCACCTGGAAAGCCCACTAGATGAAGGATACTCCCCAAAAGTAAAATGCAATACAAGCCATGACTTCAAGAAACATATTGCCTAGTGAAGGCAATGGAATGATGATATATTTGTAAGATGTGACAAAATACATGCTAAGGCTTTGTGTTTTATCCTGTAGTCAGGACAGAGCCTTTGAAAGTTTTTAAGAAGGAGAAGACTTGGGTAAATTTCAAAATAAGAAATATTATAGGGGTGCTAGTGTGTTTAAGAGATTTGAGAGGGCACAAGAATGGAAGCAGAGACATCCTCTAGATTTTTTTTATTTTGCAGTGTCATTTAGAAGGTAAAAGAATAGTTATGGTTGAGAAACATGTATTGTTAAAACAAAAGGAATTACTGATGTGTGTGATACTAGAGCTTAGATGAGGGAAAGAAAGCCATGGAACAGGACTCTCAAGGAGGAAGTTTGGATATGTTGCCATAAGAGAATGCAAAGGGAAAGCCTGCTGTGGGTGAGACACAGGAAAGGTGAGGCATGAGATGCGGGTGACCCCTGGGCAGAATGCAATTTCAGGTAGAACATATCTAACATTGCTTATCTCCTGCAGAAGAGCTGTTAAAAAAAATCTGAAAATCAGCTGAAGGCAAACAGCTTCAGAAGGAATCTTCATGATTTTGAAATGAAGGGAAAGCAACAGACATAGTAAATATCTGTGTTAGAGTAAAGGAGTATTTTCCACTGCTTAAATCTTTAAAATACATATGACTTTGGAAGGTAAAATTTCTAGCCTTGTCTGGGGAGAGTCCAATAGATAGAGATGTAATACACTTAGAAACTATAATATCAAAGGGTGTCTAAACAATTCTCTTTAATTTTAAGTCTTCTGTGTTTGACTGTGTGGAGTAAGATATTAACTTGAAGAAAATTGTGACACCCCGCCCCCCAAATACCCAAAGGCTTCATTCTGCATGATTCTACTTGTGTGTCATTCTAGAAAACACACAGTTATAGGGACACATGGGCAGAGGGTTGACTACAAATGTCACTCCTAGGTTTACCTAAGTGAGGCCAGGGGGACTCTTGTATCATGATTACAATAATGACTGCACGACTCTATACATCTGTCAGACAGTATAAAACTATACACGAAAGAAGAGTGGATTTCACTGGCTATAAATGTAAATGACATTCAAATGATGTAAATTACTTAAAATCCCACAAGTCTGTCTTTTACCTAAAGTAATTCAGGAAAAAAATTCTGACTTTCAGTGTGATGTAATTTAAAATTTTCAAATGTCATTTGCCACAATTCTCTTTCAAGTGATTGCTCAGGGAAAAAGGATTCATTAATTTTGAAAGTCTCATTAAAGATAATATTTAAAAAACAAAAAACAAATTTAAATCAGTTCACAGCCAGGAAAATCTGACCAATATGTGTATTGGTCACATGTGTATACACATGTGACAAAATACACACAATATGTGTATTTTCTACATTGTATAATATTTTAATTTTATATATTCAGGCTTCCATTTTGAAGACTCTGAATCTGAAACTTTTGGAGAAGTTTAGAATTCTATCCCATTTAATTGAAATGTTGACTAAATAACTAGTTATGGATTTTTGAAGCACCTCCGAGGGAGGTCACTTTAATTGCCCACTCTTAATGATCTCTAGAATCCACTTCGTCTTTCGTTAATGGGCTTTGTATTAATATTTTATTTCCATAACAGCTTAAAATGAAAATTATTGCCTTGTTGCTCAAATGCCTATGAAGTGCTTCCTGCCTTTAAATGGAGCTGGAGCCCACCGAATAGTTTACACCAACAGCTTATGAAGTCGGGGGAGGACGGAAACAGACAGGCTTCCTTTCCTTCATTAGTATGGACACAGCCCAGTTCTCAAATGAGCACATTCTTCCCCCTCTCACATCACTGAGTACGTTTGAGGAGTAACAGATGGGTATTTTGTGGGCAAATCCCATGTAGAGCTAAGGATAATAGTATTTGTCTGCTCCCTTGAATTTTTCTCTATCTTTCTCCTGAATTATTTCAGTAACTTTCCTAATTTATATTTGCCAGTGGTCTTGTTTGTCTGAATTTCAGGAGCATTTAGCCAACTGTTAACAGATTTCCAGAGACCATGGTTTATGAAGCATGACTTACCACAAGCTTACTCCAGGTTAGCCTGGATTTTAAATTTTAATATCATCATCATCACTGTCACAGTATCTCTAGTAAAATCAGAAGGTTTTAGGATTTCAGAATTTTAAGATTACTTAAAAAAAAGAAAAAGAGAAGGCTAATGCTGAATGTTTTACAGGCGCTCATCTAAACAATTCCTGTTATTTCCTTATCCCTGTTGAATCATATCCTGTGATTCAAGTTCAGACATAATAGTTCTGCATAGTTCCGTTCCATTTGGAACGACCATCTACTGTTGGTACAAAAGTGTCATAAACAGTCTGAAATGACACAGATATTTGCATATCTCCTAAGAGGAGGAATGCATGTAAATTCTACATGTAAATAGATTAATGATGTTTACTTTCAATGTCTTCAATGCAGTTGGCAAGCATAAGACGGAAAGGAAGCTGGCTTCATGCACAATTACCTACATTGATTCATAACAAAATGTGAGGTTGAGTTGGCATGGTCTTCTGACGATTACCAGCCTCCTCAAAGCTCACCTGGGGGATGTGGTCCTCTCTGCTGACCAAACTATTTCCTGTGAGTTTCACCGAGAACCATGAAGGAAGCTGATTAAGGAGTAAAGATCTTGGAAAGATGGAAGTGTCTCAGTGGACATGTTATCAAAAGCCCTGGAAACGAAAGGAATGTTGTTTATACCATAACCAATGATTGAAAAATCAGCCTATGGCCCTCATGTGTAAACAGGAAATGCTTAAAAAACTTTTGAGACTACAGGGGTGATTACCAACTAGATAATTGATGATGTTTGGAATCATTATAAGATTTTAGATACAGTAAGACTGTTGAGGTTATAGTATGCAAAACTTCTTATCTTTAGAGGAAGGGATTGGTTGCAGTTGCTGTGGCATCTGAAATTGCTTCAGAATATCTGGGGAAGAGAGAGCAGGGGATTCAAATGGAGCAAAATTGGCCACGACTTGTCACTGAAGCTGAGTGACAGATTCAGGATGATATATGACGTGAGGCTGGATATAATAATATCATGTATTATCTTTGAATTTTTCCACACAAACAAGCTAAATAAATCAGTACTTTTAACGGAGGAATACTAGAACTCATTTCACAAATCTTTTTATTTTTGAAGCTTATATAAGGATCAATAACACAGACTTGGTGGAATATGGACAGCCAAGCTCACGTTGCTTGTTATTAGAGGGAGATGTTTATTTCCTTTGTGTTGTTTCGGGGGGAGAAGAAACATTTAATTAGGAAGATTTAATTATTTAATAGTTTTAAAGCTTATTTGCCTCAAAATATTTGCTAGTTGCTTTTTCATTTCACCTTCCCTCCTCCTCTTTTATCTGCTGTCTTATTTCTCCCTTTCTACTCTCATGTTTTAGCTAATATTTTGAGCTCTTTTCAGAGGCAGAGTCAGCATAGGGACCTAACCTGTCACCACTGGATGCAGCCATTTTCCTCGATTGCTGTTTCCTTAGAGATCTCTTGTCCAAACATTTCTGAGGCTGACTTGGATGCTGGACAGGTATGGCTGGTGGCACATAAGGTAAAAACTGTAAGTCTACATGAAAGGAAACATAAACATTCTCCTTATCCCTACTTAGAATCTCATAAAGAAAATCCAAATAATAGATTAAGGACAATATTTTTGATAATCCTTTTCCAAAGAGCTGAGAGATTTAAGATAATAAGAATGCTTCTCTTTCCAATCTCCTCTAGTAAAGGGAATGCTTTAAATTTTTTGGTTATCTTTTCCTGTGTGGTAGAGAGCAGGGCTTTCCAGTGGGATGGCAATAATGGGCATGGGGAGGAGGCAACTGGCAGCAGGGTTGTTCCAACCTTGTGTCCTGGGAAGAATGAATTTAGAGTAAATGAGGTTTGAGTCACCATCTGCTTGCCACTTACTGATATGCAAACTGGGATCAATGGTTCAACATCTCTGAAGGCTATTTCCTCCTAAGGAAATTGGGAACAAGCAATATCTTATTTATAAACTGTCTGGAAGATTAAATTGATGGAGAAACTGCAAAGAAAGTATAAAGCTAGTGTTCTTCCTGAAACACAGTAGGAACCCATTAAGTCCCCTCCATCACGGTACCATTCCTAATTACATCCAGCACAAAAATATTGTATATTTCTATACAATAGAAATAATATAAATTATTGAAATGGGATTAACAGTTTGATCTCCTGGATTCTGGAAAACAAGCTGGATATCTATCCACCTTCTTATTTCCTCTTTCTTCCCTAAATGAGACTGGAGAATTTCATTCCCTACTTATAGTGAAGATAAGAGGAAATTTCAGCATCCTAAAGCAAGGGGCTCCCTGAATAGTCAGCCTGTGAAAAGAATAAAATCGGAGTGAATGGAAGAAAGAGCATTGACTCAGAGTAATGGGTGGTAGCGTCCCTGATGGCTCACTGGTAAAGAATCCACCTGTCCCTGCAGGAGACAAGGGTTTGATCTCAAGAGCAGAAAGGTCCTCTGGAGGAGGAAATGGCAATTCACTCCAGTACTCTTGCCTGGAAAATTCCATGGACAGAGGAGTCTGGCAGGTTAAAGAGTCAGACACGATTGAGAGACTGAATGTGCACTCATGGTGACTCATTTACCATGTCCAAGACACAGTCAACTCATGTATGAAGTGGGTATAACCATATCATTTCTGAACACTTGTAAGCGCTGATAGGACAATCAAAATGCTTATTTAAGTGAACTCAGTTGGAAAAATCATAAAGTACTTCATAAGCATAGAGCATATAAATGAAATTATGGGCTGCAACCTAAAAATATTCAGTTCAGTTCAGTTCAGTCACTCAGTCGTGTCCGATTCTTTGTGACCCCATTAATCGCAGCACTCCAGGCCTCCCTATCCATCACCAACTCCCAGAGTTTACTCAAACTTACGTCCATCAAGTCAGTGATGCCATCCAGCCATCTCATCCTCTGTCACACCCTTTTCCTCCTGCCCTCAATCCCTCCCAGCATCAGAGTCTTTTCCAATGAGTCAACTCTTTGCATGAGGTGGCCAAAGTACTAGAGTTTCAGCTTTAACATCATTCCTTCCAAAGAACACCCAGGGCTGATCTCTTCAGAATGGACTGGTTGGATCTTCTTGCAGTCCAAGGGACTCTCAAGAGTCTTCTCCAACACCACAGTTCAAAAGCATCAATTCTTCGGTGCTCAGCTTTCTTTCACAGTCCAACTCTCACATCCATACATGACCACAGGAAAAACCATAGCCTTGACTAGATGAACCTTTGTT
>NW_011494635.1:5500435-5504579 GCF_000754665.1 Bison bison bison | reverse complement strand
CTCTCACATCCATACATGACTACTGGAAAACCAAAGCCTTGACTAGATGGACCATAGTTGCAAAGTAATGTCTCTGCTTTTGAATATGCTGTCTAGTTGGTCATAACTTTTCTTCCAAGGAGTAAGCGTCTTTTAATTTCATGGCTGCAGTCACCATCTGCAGTGATTTTGGAGCCCAGAAAAATAAAGTCTGACACTGTTTCCACTGTTTCCCCATCTATTTCCCATGAAGTGATGGGACCAGATGCCATGATCTTCATTACTTAGGCCTATATAGGCAATGATAAAAATAAATAAATACATACATACACATATAAACAAACAAACTTTACTCCAGAGGGGGCGGAAGGACAGAAAGTGTGATTCATCACATTGCCTTGGGAAAAGAAAGTGTTTATTGCCTTTCTCAGACTTAGTTACTGATAAAAATTCACCTTGTTCCTTGAATTGCAACCTTTGCCTCACAGATTCAGGAAAAAGCTCTGAAAGCAATTCCCAAGTGGAATTTGGACTACAAGTGAGACAATTGATTTAAAAAAATTCCTTTCTGGCCAGAAGCCATTATTTTACAAGTTGAATAATGATATCATGCCTGTAACTTGAAAAAGTTATGTCTTTGGGGCTTAGAATTTGGCCTATAATAATAGAATGAGTGGGTATTTATTATAACAGTAAGAGCCACTATGGAGTGGATTCTTCCTTGATAAAATGCTGTCCTACAGTTCAGAGAGGCATCTCCTTCTCATTGATTGATCAATATTTATGAATGGGAATCACTCTGAAATGGCCATCTGCAAAAAAGTTGAGCACATTTTAAAAGTTAAAATAGCCATGAATCTTATTATGTTGATCTTATGATCTCATCAGCAGCAGTGAACCCATATAACAAAGTGTCTTGAATGGAACTTTTGAAAGCCTCACTGAATACCGGGCATCTACGCCCTGACCCTGCAGACTAAGCCTCTCTCCCTAGCCCTGACTGGGGCTGGGAGTATGCTAAGAGCTCGCTCCTACAGCAGGTCTGGACTTCCTGGTCCCCCTGTGCTCTCAGCCCCGCAGGGTCTTGGAGAAGAACACGCAGGAGCACGGCTTCCTTGGTACCTGGTGTGTTTCCACAGCCAGGAGCCCAGGAAATGCACCTCCTGACTCATCTGATTGTCACCTCACTTCCAGCTCTGCATTTGCTTTGCACTGGGATATGAGCCTGGCTAGAAACTTTTTGGTATGTTGTAAAGAAACCATACTTGGGATTGTAAGGAAATTATACAGTATTTCCTGCTTTGTGCCCATTGCTAAGACAGGTGAAACAAAAGCAGAGCCACTGTGCCCCAGAGATTAAGATGGCAAATTGATTATTGTAGAGGCAACCCCCAGCTTCCCTGGTGACTCAGCGCTAAAGGTTTGATCCCTGGGTCAGGAAGATCTCCTGAAGGAGGAAGTGGCAACCCACTCCAGTATTCTTGCCTGGGAAATCCCATGACGAAGGAGCATGGTTGGGGGTTGCAAAAGAGTAGAACACGACTGAGTGACTAAAAACAACAACAAGAGGCAACCTCAGTAAGTGAGGAAATTTGACCAGAAAACTTTGCAATAAAAGTGATGTTAGAAGAATGGACAGGTGAAAAGCAAAAGGGTGATTGAAAGCAGGGCCACATGATCATCTTGAGTAAAAATCCTCTGTTGGGCAGTTGTGTGCTAAAATAATAAAGGGCACAGCTGAGAACACCCATGACAATGGAGGATACATTAGTAATGGTGAGGAAAGATCCGGGTTTTAAGGAGATGATGACTTTTATTTCTGAGCATGGCAGTTTCTCTGCAGGAGCTATGCTGCTGTGCAGTGCTTAGTTATCAGTAGTGTGGGGCTCTTTGCAACCCCATTGACTGTAGCCCACCAGGCTCCTCTGTCCATGGAGACTCTCCAAGCAAGAATACTGGAGTGGGTTGCCATGCCCTCCTCCAGGGGATCAATCCAGGGATTGAACCTGGGTCTCCCACATTGCAGGCGGATTCTTTACCATCTGAACCACCTTTTAGCCTCAAAAGACATGATAGAGGCCCAAAGAGGAGGCAGTCTTAGCCTCCACTTTGCTTTCACCATTTCCCTGGATTATTTGTGTTCCTCACACATTTCTCTTTAATGCTACACTATCTCTGGGTATAGTATTTTATTTGTGGAATGGATGGTAACAGCAATTTTGAATGGTCAGAAAACAGAAAATTCACATTGATAGCAGTAAACCAAATTACCACCTCATGGATAGATAAGGAATACAATGATGATTTAAATATGGTGCACTGAAATAAGAGCAACAGCAACAACAACAAAAACACATTGTCTTGTAAGCCTGTCAGCATACTAGCTAATGATAAGATCAAGCAATTACAATTTTCCTTGACAGAGCTGAATAATTTAGAAACAAGAGATGTGAATCAAAATTGACTGGATTATTTAACTGACTGAGCTTGACTTGAGAGAGAGAATTAAAAAACTGTCAAATTGCAAACACATTTTTTCTCCCTTTGATCACTAATATGATTATCAGGACCTTGGGAAAATGTGCCTGAAATCATGGTTTGCCAGCATTTGGTTATAAAACTTTTCAATCAAGAATCATTTCATCAGCCTTGCTTAGCAGAAGTCAACATCATCTTTAATTTCACAAGCAGAGTAACCCAGGCATAGAATGACTTTATGAAAATCTTAGAAGTTGATGTGATAAGCAAGCCTTCAAAACTAATTCAATGGACCACATGAAGGCCACTTAGGGGCAAAATGAAAGATGAAAGTAGTTTTAAAGGCAGTTTGGGGGCTGTGAGTTTGGGGGAAGTTTAGTGTCTGGTCAGTCTTTTTCCCTTTTTCCATAAAAAGCATTTATAAACAAGCAGGTATCCATTTTTAAAACATTGCTGCCAGTTTTATTCTGAGCCCCTTAACAAATATGAGAACATAAGGAAATATACTTTTAAATGTCCACTATTACATTTACAAAATTATTTATAGAGGTAATACTCTATGCCAAGTTCTGTGCTAGAGCCTTAAAATGTAAATAAGATTTGCACAGCAAAGGAAACTATAAACAAGATGAAAAGACAACCCTCAGAATGGGAGAAAATAATTGCAAATAAAAGAACTGACAAAGGATTAATCTCCAAAATATACAAGCAGCTCTTGCAGCTCAATACCAGAAAAACAAACAACCCAATCAAAAACTGTGCAGAAGACTTAAACAGACATTTCTCCAAAGAAGACATACAGATGGCCAACAAACACATGAAAAGATACTCAACACTGCTCGTTATTAAAGAAATGCAAATCAAAACTACAATGAGGTATCACTTCATATCAGTCAGAATGGCCATCATCAAAAAATCTACAAACAGTATATGCTAGAGAGGGTGTGGAGAAAAGAGAAGCCTCTTGCACTCTTGGTGGGAATGTAAACTGATATAACCACTATGGAGAACAGTACAGATCAGATCAGATCAGTCGCTCAGTCGTGTCTGACTCTTTGTGACCCCATGAATCGCAGCACACCAGGCCTCCCTGTCCATCACCAACTCCCGGAGTTCACTCAGACTCACGTCCATTGAGTCAGTGATGCCATCCAGCCATCTCATCCTCTGTCATCCCCTTCTCCTCTTGCCCCCAATCCCTCCCAGCATCAGAGTCTTTTCCAATTAGTCAACTCTTCCAATCAGGTGGCCAAAGTACTGGAGTTTCAGCTTTAACATCATTCCTTCCAAAGAAATCCCAGGGCTGATCTCCTTCAGAATGGACTGGTTGGATCTCCTTGCAGTCCAAGGGACTCTCAAGAGTCTTCTCCAACACCACAGTTCAAAAGCATCAATTCTTCGGTGCTCAGCTTTCTTCACAGTCCAACTCTCACATCCATACATGACCACAGGAAAAACCATAGCCTTGACTAGATGAACCTTTGTTGGCAAAGTAATGTCTCTGCTTTTGAATATGCTATCTAGGTTGGTCATAACTTTCCTTCCAAGGAGTAAGCGTCTTTTAATTTCATGGCTGCAGTCACCATCTGTAGTGATTTTGGAGCCCAGAATAATAAAGTCTGACACTGTTTCCACTGTTTCCCCATCTATTTCCCATGAAGTGGTGGGACCGGATGCCATGATCTTA
>NW_011494635.1:5498508-5500335 GCF_000754665.1 Bison bison bison | reverse complement strand
CATGAAGTGGTGGGACCGGATGCCATGATCTTAGTTTTCTGAATGTTGAGCTTTAAGCCAACTTTTTCACTCTCCACTTTCACTTTCATCAAGAGGCTTTTGAGTTCCTCTTCACTTTCTGCCATAAGGGTGGTGTCATCTGCATATCTGAGGTTATTGATATTTCTCCCGGCAATCTTGATTCCAGCTTGTGTTTCTTCCAGTCCAACATTTCTCATGATGTACTCTGCATAGAAGTTAAATAAGCAGGTTGACAATATACAGCCTTGACATACTCCTTTTCCTATTTGGAACCAGTCTGTTGTTCCATGTCCAGTTCTAACTGTTGCTTCCTGACCTGCATACAGATTTCTCAAGAGGCAGGTCAGGTGGTCTGGTATTCCCATCTCTTTCAGAATTTCCCACAGTTTATTGTGATCTACACAGTTAAAGGTTTTGGCATAGTCAATAAAGCAGAAATAGATGTTTTTCTGGAACTCTCTTGCTTTTTCGATGATCCAGCAAATGTAGGGAATTTGATCTCTGATTCCTCTGCCTTTTCTAAAACCAGCTTGAACATCAGGGAGTTCACAGTTCACATATTGCTAAAGCCTGGCTTGGAGAATTTTGAGCATTCCTTTACTAACGTGTGAGATGACTGCAATTGTTCGATAGTTTGAGCATTCTTTGGTATTGCCTTTCTTTGGGATTGGAACGAAAACTGACCTTTTCCAGTCCTGTGGCCACTGCTGAGTGTTCCAAATGTGCTGGCATATTGAGTGCAGCACTTTCACAGCATCATCTTTCAGGATTTGGAATAGCTCACCTGGAATTCCATCACCTCCACTAGCTTTGTTCGTAGTGATGCTTTCTAAGGCCCACTTGAGAACAGTACAGAAATTTCTTTTAAAATTAGTAATAAAATTGCCATATGACCCAGCAATCCCACTTCTGGGCATATACCCTGCTGCTGCTTCTAAGTCGCTTCAGTCATGTCGGACTCTGTGCAACCCCATAGATGGCAGCCCACTAGGCTCCTCTGTCCCTAGAATTCTCCAGGCAAGAATACTGGAGTGGGTTGCCATTTCCTTCTCCAATATACCCTGAGAAAACCATAATTGAAAAAGACACATGCACCCCAGTGTTCATTATAGCACTATTTACAATGTCTAGGACATGGAAGCAACCTCGATGTCCATTGACAGATGAATGGATGAAAAAGTTGTGGTACATGTATATGATGAAATATTACTCAGTCATAAACAGGAATACATTTGAGCCAGTTCTAGTGAGATGGATGAAACTAGAGCCTGTTGTAGAGTGAAGTAAGTCAGAAAAACAAGTATCGTATATTAACTCATATACATGAGATCTAGAAAAATAGTACCAATGAACTTATTTGCGGGGAAGGATAAATATGCCTATTAGATACCTAATAGGGCTTTCCTGGTGGCTTAGATGATAAAGAACCCATCTGCCAATGCAGGAGTTGTAAGAGACGAAGTTTCAGTCCCGGGATCGGGAAGATCCCCTGGAGAAGGAATGGCAACTCATGCCAGTAATCTTGCCTGGAGAATCCCATGTGGACACAGAAGCCTGGTGGGCTACATACAGTCCATGGGGTTGCAGAGAGTCAGGCACGACTGAGTGACTGGACAACAAACAGAGGCACAGACATAGAAAATGGACTCATGGAAACATCGGGTGAAGGAGAGGGTGGGACAATTTGAGAAAGTAGCATTGAAACATATGCATTACCATGCTGCTGCTGCTGCTGCTGCTGCTAAGTCACTTCAGTCGTGTCCGACTCTGTGTGACCCCATAGACGGCAACCCACCAGGCTCCCCT
>NW_011494635.1:5493482-5498408 GCF_000754665.1 Bison bison bison | reverse complement strand
TAGACGGCAACCCACCAGGCTCCCCTGTCCCTGGGATTCTCCAGGCAAGAACACTGGAGTGGGTTGCCATTTCCTTCTCCAATGCATGAAAGTGAAAAGTGAAAGTGAAGTCGCTCAGTCTTGTCCAACCCTCAGCGATCCCATGGACTGCAGCCTACCAGGCTCCTTCATCCATGGGGTTTTCCAGGCAAGAGTACTGGAGTGGGATGCCATTGCCTTCTCCATAGGGAAAATAAATAGCTAATGAGAACTTGCTGTATAACACAGGGAGCTCAGTGTAGAGCTCAACTGTGACAACCTGGAGGGGTAGGATAGGGTGGAGGGTGGAGGGTTTCAAGAGGGAGAGAACATATGTATACATATGGCTGATGCCCACTGTCATATGAAAACAGCCAACACAATATTGCTAGACAACTATCCTCCAATTACAAACAAATTAAAAAAAAATAAGATACTTTCATGCTTTTAGTCTGGTAGGAGAAGACAGACATATAAATAGACGGTTGTGATACATTACAGTAATTGAAAGAATGGCCCTGGTGCCCTAACCACAGGATACCAAAGACAGGCAGAAGGGGGAAATGGTCTCTGAGACTAGTTATGGAACATGAAGAGAGAGCCAGCCAGGTAAATAAAGGCATACTGAATAATAAGAGCAAACTATGGAAGCAAGAAGCTGTAAGGTGCAGGTATGATAATGGTGGGCCAACCACGGGGGCAGAACACAAACCACAGAACTGGCAGGTGGGGGACAAGCCAAAAGCCAAATAAGCGCCTGTAATTACACTCTGGGTGGATCTGTGCTCTTACTGACTCTGCCTCTCATTCATTATTGAGACACAGTAAAAGGGAGCATGCTCTCTCAATGATTCATTGAGAAGTTCCTTTCCTTTCAAGTTTAAAATGTGGGAGTATAAAGTGAGATCATTGGCCAACCCCATATGGGATGACTCTCTCTCTACAGAGGGCACACTGACCCGGGGGTGAGGGGAGGGCAGAGGGGGCAGAAACTAGACTCCAAGTATCTTTAGCAAGAACCAAACCTGTTCTATTTTATTTGTTTTCTTTTGCTTTTTGAGGTTAATTTGTGCTTTTATTGCAAGCATAATTTAACTACAGTGGCCTGCAAACATTTTTGACCCAAAAAAACATTTTACATCACAATCCAAGAAGCACACACATATATACAGTATGTGTACATATGATGGCTCAGCCAGTAAAGAATCCACCTGCAATGCAGGACCATAGGAGACAGGGACTCTATCCCTGAGTCGGGAAGATCCCCTGGAGGAGGAAATGGCGACCCACTCCAGTATTCTGGCCTGGAGAATCCCATGGACAGAGGAGCCTGGTGGTCTACAGTCCCTAAGGGTCACAAAGAGTTGGACACAACTGAAGCAACTTAGTATACGTAAAAGTGAAATGAAAGTTTTGCCAAAAATATCTGCCCTGAGTGTTATTTTTATTTAAGACTGTTTTTTTAAAAGCAGTTTTATGATTACAACAAAATTGACAGGAAGGTTCATAAATTCCTCATATACCCACTCCCCTCACATACACAGCCATTATCAACAGGATGGCAACATTATTTTTTAAGCCAAGGATGAACTGCGCTAACATTTCATAAGCACCAAGGTCCCCAGTTCATCGCAGGGTTCACTTTATTGACATGAGTAATGTTGCAGGTTCTAGGGGCCAAATCTATTCTTAATTAAGGGTCTGTGCTGGCTGGACTGATAGCACCTTCTGGTGTCTACTTTTCCCCCACACCCATTCCTTGACCTCATTGAGAAATTCAACAAAACCAAACCAGAAGGCCCATGAGAGACCAGATTATCACTTTTAATTAGGCTGACGGGGGTAAGTGGCTTATCTTGGTGTGAGAGGGCTCCCTGGTACTGACTTCAGAATCAGGCAGAGATACCCTCACACAGCCCCCCAGCCTCCAAGGCAGGGTCTCCACAGTGGCTGTTCTTCTATAAGCTGATACAGACAGTGTACATGGCCTGTAAAAGATGCACAGTAATGTTTATTAAATTAATTGATGAGTGGAATTAGAATAACTTTTCTCTGCCTTGGTCAATACAAAGAAAAAAATTAAATTATTTGTTTCAGAATCATCTAATACCCAATAAAATATTTTTAGCTTTTCTTGGACATAATTTTATACTTTTCCACTTATCTAGGAACAGGTATGTGTAATGAGAACAGTCATGATTGAATAGAAGGGAGAAAATACTTTGGTACAAAGGTCCATCTAGTCAAGGCTATGGTTTTTCCAGTGGTCATGTATGGATGTGAGAGTTGGACTATAAAGAAAGCTGAGCACTGAAGAATTGATGTTTTTGAACTGTAGTGTTGAAGAAGACTCTTTAGAGTTCCTTGGACTTCAAGGAGATTCAACCAATCCATCCTAAAGGAGATCAGTCCTGGGTATTCATTGGAAGGACTGATGTTGAAGCTGAAACTCCAATACTTTGGCCACCTGATGCGAAGATCTGACTCATTGGAAAAGACCCTGATGCTGGGAAAGATTGAGGGCAGGAGGAGAAAGGGATGACAGAGGATGAGATGGTTGGATGGCATCATTGACTCGATGGACATGGGTTTGGGTGGACTCTAGGAGTTGGTGACGGATAGGGAGGCCTGGTGTGCTGTGGGTCATGGGGTCGCAAAGAGTCAGACACGACTGAGCGACTGAACAGAACATACATCTATCCTGGAAAGAATGCTTTTCCAGATTCATTATTCATACTGTGGCATAAAATTCCTGTAAACGCAAGGCTTGTTCAGAAGAAAGCAACCTCATGTAAAGAAGAAAAAAATCTTTTTCTTGGAACTGTCTCACTTCCCAGGAAAATAGAAGAATTCTTCAGCAATGTGGGAGAGCTGGGTTCGATTCCTGAGTCAGAAAGATCCCCTGGAGAAGGGAATGACAACCAACTCCAATATTCTTGTCTGGAGGAGCATGGAAGGCTACAGTCCGTGGGGTCACAGAGTTGGACATGACTGAGTGACTAACACTGTGTGCACAAACCTTCACAAGTGTCATTAAATCCAGTCTTTAAAGGACAGGGTGGACTTTTAAAAAGACGTCTTCAAGGTGATCCATACAGTGAAATCCGTCCAAGGTCAAAAGTGATTATGCAAAGAGCTCTGAAACGTGAGAGAAGGACTTGGCTTTCTTTTCTGATTCCCACAGCTCTACCTGGTGACTCTGGAAGAGTGGAGCTGATTCTATGTTATGTGAGGAAATTGAAAGGAGATAGAATACAAGATCTTTCCTGGAAACCATTTTTATGTGATTTCTTGACTTCTGAAAACCTGCCTTCTTTTGTTTTCTCCAGAATAAGGCCCTGTAACCCATAGCATTTGACAAGAAAATAAACATGAGGAGGGGCCCTTTTGCAAGACTTCTGGTGTTTCTCAGTTAAGACGATGGGACTTAGGCCATGTAATTTTACTCTAATAACAGAAATGCTGGCTCCTAACCATTTATCATAAAGTCTAAAGACACAAAACTACAAGAAACACTGTTAACCATACAGAACTGCAAGGAAGCATGAAGATGAGAGCCCTTCAAATTGCTGGCTTTACTTTCTCTATTCTTTTATTGGGACTCATGTTTACTGTGAGTGAGTTGGTTGATCACTTATTTTTTTCGTCTTAAGCAGTACCTATTGCCAGCTGTATACCAGGTCCCATGAGGCATGCTTTTACCTCCATCACCTCATAGTCTGGTTGGAGGGGGATAATCCCCCAGATGAGTTCAGCAGGCATGAACACTTGTATTTTAGAATCTACTCTTTGACCATTCATCACTTCACTATTATTGCCGAAAAGAACCAGAGGCACTTGACAAATTCTGTCAAATATTTCCATCAGATGAGGTTAGGTGAATGCTCACAGGCCCTGAGAGAGCCAGAGCCACTGAAACAGCTCCCTGCAACCAACAATGATAGATGCTCCTTCAGTCCAAGGGCAGTAACACCACACAGGCGACGTCAGCCTCCTTGGAAATTTGAAGTCTTCAAAACATAGAAGGAAAAACAAGTACTGTTGTTTATAAGATTAAGAGTTGTTTTAACATGCTTTGCGGAAATTGAAGAGAAATAGAGAATATAGATCTAAAGACCTAGTCTGTGTGTGTGTGTGTGTGTGTTTGTGTATGTCTTCAAGATCAGAAGTGTTGCTCTCTATATATCCATCTATCTATCCAACCAGCCATCAATCCATCAATCACATCTATCTAGCTACCTAAAATGTGTTCAGCCACTCAGTTGTGTCTAACTCTGTGACCCCTTGGACTGTAGTCCATCAGATATCTCTGTCTATAGGATTTCTCATGCAAGAATACTGGAGTGGGCTGCCATTTCCTTCTCCAATCTATCTAGAATATTATCAGTATCAGTTTAGTCTCTCAGTTATGTCCAACTCTTTGAGACTCCATGGGCTGCCACACACCAGGCTTCCTTGTCCATCACCAACTCTCGGTGCTTGCTCAAACTCATGTCCATCGAATTGTGATGCCATCCAACCATCTCATCCTCTGTCGTCCCCTTCTCCTCCTGCTCTCAATCTTTCCCAGCTTCAGGGTCTTTTCAAATGAGTCAGTTCTTCGCATCAGGTGGCCAAAGGATTGGAGTTTTAGCTTCAGCATCAGTCCTTCCAATGAATATTCAGGACTGATTCCTTTAGGATTGACTGGTTGGATCTCCTTGAAGTCCAAGGGACTCTCAAGAGTCTTCTCCAACACCACAGTTTGAAAGCATCAATTTTTAAGCACTCAGCTTTCTTTATAGTCCAACTCTCACATCCATACATGACTACTGGAAAAACTATAGCTTTGACTAGACTGATCTTTGTTGGCAAAGTAATGCCTCTGCTTTTTAATATGCTATCTAAGGTGTTAGTAACTTTTCTTCC
>NW_011494635.1:5490584-5493382 GCF_000754665.1 Bison bison bison | reverse complement strand
TCCATACATGACTACTGGAAAAACAATAGCTTTGACTAGACCGATCTTTGTTGGCAAAGTAATGCCTCTGCTTTTTAATATGCTATCTAAGGTGTTAGTAACTTTTCTTCCAAGGAGCAAGTGTCTTTTAATTTCATGGCTTTAGTCACCATCTGCAATGATTTTGAAGCCCTCCCCCCCCAAAAAAATAAAGCCTCTCACTGTTTCCATTGTCTCCCCATCTATTTGCCATGAATTGATGGGACCAGATGCCATGATCTTAGTTTTCTGAATGTTCAGTTTTAAGCCAACATTTTCACTCTCCTCTTTCACTTTCATCAAGAGGCTTTTAAGTTTTTCTTCTCTTTCTGCCATAAGGGTGGTGTCATCTGCATATCTGGGTTATTGATATTTCTTAATTCCAGCTTGTGCTTAATTCACCCTAGCATTTCACATGATGTATGCTGAATAGAAGTTAGATAAGCAGATGACAATAAATAGGCTTGATGTACTCCTTTCCTGATTTGGAACCAGTCTGTTGTTCCATGTCAAGTTCTAACTGTTGCTTCCTGACCTGCATACAGATTTCTCAGGAGGCAGGTCAGATGGTCTGGTATTCCCATCTCTAAGAATTTTCCACAGTGTATTGTGATCCACAAAGTCAAAGGCTTTGGTGTAGTCAATAAAGCAGAAGTAGATTTTTTTTGGAACTCTCTTGCTTTTTCAAAGATCCAATGGATGTTGGCAAATTGATCTCTGGTTCCTCTGCCTTTTCTAAATACAGCTTGAACATCTGGAATTTCATTGTTCACATACTGCTGAAGCCTGGCCTGGAGAATTTTGAGCATTGGTTTGCTAGCCTGTGAGACAAGTGCAATTGTGTGGCAGTGTGAACATTCTTTGACATTGCCTTTCATTGGGATTGGAGTGAAAACTGTCCTTTTCCAGTCCTGTGGCCACTGCTGAGTATTCCAAATTTGCTGGCATATTGAGTGCAGGACTTTCACAGCATCATCTTTTAAGATTTGAAATAGATATATACATATAATTATATATGAATGTTAAGTATGTTGTCACTTCCTGAGTACTCTTGTTTGCAATGCATGAAATCTCAAGAAAAGAAAAATCAGAAAGTATCTTTTATTTTTACTAATATCCAGGGGAGTAGATCAAATGAATCTTTATGCAATTAGGAAATTAATATTTTAATTCTTTTCAATATGTTAATTCTTGATCTTGGATTACTGTGGAGCTTGAAGAAAATCAATGACACTTTGATATGCATTCACACTTGCAACCAATTAAGAGAGAGATCCAGGAGTTTGGTAAGTGGAAATCAAAATATACGTTAAGTGGGAAGATGTGGCTGAGGAGCATAGCACAAAGGCTTCTTAACAATAAACTCAGCAGCTAGGCGGATTTACCCTTCCAACCACATGCATTTCTAAGATCTCATGGCCCCCACCCTCAAGGCTGGGGTCTCGTGCTAAGTGCACAGAAGCCAGGAATCAGCAGGAAGCACCAGAGACAGAAAGGAGAGAGAAGATGGAGCCTGTACACCCAGCTCCTTCTCTCTGGAACTTACCACTCAGGTCATCACTCTTCCTCCCCAGCTAGGGAAAACAGTGTGCTGAGAGGCCAGGAGTTCTCTGGGAGGAGTTCCTTTATGGAGACAAAAGCTGAGGAGAGGGGTCATCCTGCCTCCTGCTGATGCTTACAGTACCTTCCTGGACCCTCACTCCTTGGAGGGGTTTTCTGGAGTCATATTCCTGAAGTGCTATCTTGCTCCCCACACATAGAATGGTTGCTAACAGACTTAGAATCCTATGCTTATAAACAACATAACAAAGACTGATTGGCATTGGGCTGCAGGTAAATATCACATTGATCAGAAAGCCAGCTTCAGGCAGGTTGGCCCCAAACAGGCATACTTCATTTTGTTTTAAGTAAATAAGTATCAGCTATAACTATGACCTGAAATGTGACATGGGATGGCAAGATTTCACTCAGGGTCCAGAGCCTTGGGTACACAGCGGGGCAAACTTCATGAACCACAACTAATTCTATAAAATGGGTTTCATGGCATTTCATCAGGGAAGAAAAAAATAAATAGCCTTTGAATAGCTTTTGTTGAAACAGAAACACGTTGGAACAAAATTTTATACCATATATCAAAATAAACTCTGAGTAGGCTAAAGAGTGGAATATCAAAAAGCTAAAACAAAATCAAGGCTGTATATTGTCACCTTGCTTATTTAACTTATATGCAAAGTATATCATGAGAAACACTGGGCTGGATGAAGTACAAGCTGGAATCAAGATTGATGGGAGAAATATCAATAACCTCAAATACGCAGATGACACCACCCTTACAGCAGAAAGTGAAGAGGAACTAAAAAGCCTCTTGATGAAAGCGAAAGAGGAGAGTGAAAAAGTTGGCTTAAAACTGAACATTCAAAAACCTAAGATTATGACATCCAGTCCCATCACTTCATGGTAAATAGACGGGGAAACAGTGGAAACAGTGCCAGACTTTATTTTTGGGGGCTCCAAAATCACTGAAGATGGTGACTGCAGCCATGAAATTAAAAGACACTTACTCCTTGGAAGGAAAGTTATGATGAACCCAAGCAGCATATTAAAAAGCAGAGACATTGCTTTGCCAACAAAGGTCCATCTAGTCAAGGCTGTGGTTTTTCCAGTAGTCATGTATGGATGTGAGAGTTGGACTATAAAGAAATCTGAGCACTGAAAAATTGATGCTTTTGAACTGTGGTGTTGGAGAAGACTCTTAAGAGTCCCTTGGACAGCAAAGAGAT
>NW_011494635.1:5489150-5490484 GCF_000754665.1 Bison bison bison | reverse complement strand
AGGAGAAGGGGACGACAGAGAATGAGATCATTGGATGGCATCACCGACTCAATGGACATGAGTTTGAGTAAACTCTGGGAATTGGTGATGGACAAGGAAGCCTGGCGTGCTGCAGTCCACGGGGTCACAAAGAGTTGGACATGACTGAGAGACTGAACTGAACTGAAAATTAAATAGATATGAGGAGCAATAATGATGCCTCCATCTTTGGTGTAACAGAAACAAAGTCTATGTTTGAAAACTAAAATGAAGACTTCTCTGGTGGCATAGTGGATAAGAATCTGCCTGCCAATGCAGGGGATACCATTCGATCCCTGGTCTGGGAAGATCCCACATGCCACAGGGCAACTGAGCCTGAGTGCCAGAACTACTGAGCACTCACTCTAGAGCCTGCGAGCTGCAACTCTAACCCACACGCCACATCTACTGAAGCCTGGGTGCCCAGAGCCCATGCTGTGCATAAGAGAAACTAAGATCTTGACATGCAGTCCCATCACTTCATGGCTAAAGATGGGGAAACAATGGAAACAGTGACAGACTTTATTTTATGGGGCTCCAAAATCACTGCAGATGATGTCTGCAGCCATGACATTAAAAGATGCTTGCCCCTTTGAAAAAAAGCTAGGATCACCCTCAGTTCAGTCAGTTCAGTTGTTCAGTCATGTCTGACTCTTTGGGATCCCATGAATTGCAGCACGCCAGGCCTCCCTGTCCATCACCAACTCCCAGAGTTCACTCAAACTCACGTCCATCGAGTCGGTGATACCATCCAAACATCTCATCCTCTGTCGTCCCCTTTTCCTCCTGCCCCCAATCCCTCCCAGCATCAGAGTCTTTTCCAATGAGTCAGCTCTTCACATGAGGTGGCCAAAATACTGGAATTTCAGCTTTAGCATCATTCCTTCAAAGAAGACCCAGGACTGATCTCCTTCAGAATGGACTGGTTGGATCTTCTTGCAGTCCAAGGGACTCTCAAGAGTCTTCTCCAACACCACAGTTCAAAAGCATCAATTCTTCTGATGCTGTGAAGAAAGCTGAGTGCTTTCTTCACAGAAATATGCTGTATTTGAGTCCAACTCTCACATCTATACAACATATTAAAAAGCAGAGACATGTTGATGTATGGCAAAACCAATAAATATTGTAAAGTAATTAGCCTCCAATTAAAATAAATAAATTTAAAAAAATAAAATAAGATTTAAAAAAAGCAGAGACATTACCAACAAAGGTCCGTCTAGTCAAAGCTATAGTTTTTCCAGTAGTCATGTATGGATGTGAGAGTTGGACTATAAAGAAAGCTGAGCACCAAAGAATTGATGCTTTTGAACTGTAGC
>NW_011494635.1:5484987-5488871 GCF_000754665.1 Bison bison bison | reverse complement strand
ACTGATGCTGAAGCTGAAACTCCAATCCTTTGGCCACCTGATGTGAAGAACTGACTCATTTGAAAAGACCCTGAAGCTGGGAAAGATTGAAGGCAGGAGAAGGGGACGACAGAGGATGAGACCGTTGGATGGCATAACCAACTCAATGGACATGAGTTTGAGCAAGCTCCAGGAGTTATTGATGCACAGGAAGGCCTGGTATGCTGTAGTCCATGGGGTTGCAGGGAGTCGGACACAACTGAGCGACCGAACTGAACTGAACTAAACTGCAATGAGAAGCCTGCACACTGCAAATAGAGAAAGCCTGATCAACAATGAAGATCTAGCATGGCCAAAAATAAATAAATAAAGTAAAAAATATAGCTTTAAAGGACAAAGCTAAATGATTTAAAAATTAAAAACTAAAATTTACAGCTAAAATACTTTAAAAATTTAAACACTAAAACAAATAACAAAGTTAGAATAAAAACATGAAGACAAGCTAGGAAATATATTTTCATGCGTTATCCCAGATGCATTTAACATGTATCTTGATTTCAAAACAAAACAATCACGGCACCAAGGAACATATCTTTCAGGAATATAGATCATTCTCAGAGTGAAAATGCTATAGAATACAAACATGTGAAACATCTTTGATCTTTGTTAAAAAAAATAGATTGCAAATTAAAACAATTTAAGGTATGATTTTATATAAATCAGTAAAAGTTTTTTTCATTAAAAGATTTTTTTTTCTGTAAGTGGCTAAAGTTTGTAACATTTTTGGCTTTTAAAATTATAAATAAATCTATGAGTCTGGACAAAAAGACTGATTGCCATATCCTTTGACTTGACAATTGAGTGATGAGAAATATGTGATTAAGAGCAGGAACTCTGGAGCCAGACTGCCTGGGTTCAAATGTTAGTTCTTTTGTTTACAAACAGTAAATAGTAAAGAAGTAAATGTTTGCCAGAGAAGAACACATATGGATGCAACTGAACAATAAGAAAATGGTTTCATAAATTGGAATGTGACCTGGTACACAAATATTACCCAGCCAATCAAAATTATGATACAAAAAAAGCTTTGTCAAGAAAACTGTAATAGTAAAATTGTAAATAAAAATAGCATATAAGGGAAAGACCACATGCATGTGTATTGTGAATATGCCTACATTCTTAAGGTATTATTTTAACCAGGCTGAATTTCAAATCACTTTTCATTAGTACCTCTGGAAGAGTTTCTTAAGTATGGGCAGAATATAAATTATAAATATATGTGGATTGCAGACAAATCAGGCATTTGTTAACAACCACCAGATGCTTGGATCAGAAAATATTCAGAGATGGTTTCCAGGGTGGGGATTAGTGAATAAGAAGACCTAGTCAGAGATGATGAGTTAGAGAGGAACACGGAGGCAAAAGGCAATTCAAATAAAGACGTAGAGGAAACCTGGAGTATGTGGAGAGAGATGGAGACAGAGATGAGAGAGACATGGAGAAAGAAAGGATACAGGTGTTTGAGAAAAGAGTTTTATTATATTTGGATGATCATATATTTTAAAATTAACTCTAAGTTTTGTATTAAGTAAGAAATATTCCTTCTTAGGGCTTCTCTGTGGCTCAGATGATAAAGAATCTGCTTGAAATGTAGGTTTATTCCTAGGTTGGGAAGATCCCCTGGAGCAGGGAATGGCAACCCATTCAAGTAATCTTGCCCAGAAAATTTCATGGACAGAGGAGCTGGCTTGCTACAGTCCAGGGGTTCACATGACTAAGCACAGACACATACAGATCAGTTCTTCCATGGTGTCCTGTTGTGGCATTCAAAAGTATTCCTAGTAAATACTGTGGCCCACACAATACTAGGAGTGAAATGATGAAATGGCAAAACCCTGGAGCTACTTCAGAGAGGACATGTCCTGCACTTAGGCAGGGAGTTTACTGACATTCACATCTGTATTCAGTAGGAGACTTGGTTTCATCTTGAATTCATAGAAGAGGGAGCAAAAATGGCTATAGGCCTAGAACATTCCAAAAAACAGATGCTAGAAGGCTATAATGCCAGTGGCAAGAGACATTATCCATGTAAATTCAGAAGCAAACACTGCATTTCAGAGGAGACACCAGAAAAGTAATACTTTTGCAAAATAATGAAGCAACAGGCAAACAACTAATCTCAAAAATATACAAGCAACTCCTACAGCTCAATTCCAGAAAAATAAATGACCCAATCAAAAAATGGGCCAAAGAACTAAACAGGCATTTCTCCAAAGAAGACATACAGATGGCTAACAAACACATGAAAAGAGGCTCAACATCACTCATTATCAGAGAAATGCAAATCAAAACCACTATGAGGTACCATTTCACGCCAGTCAGAATGGCTGGGATGCAAAAGTCTACAAGCAATAAATGCTGGAGAGGGTATGGAGAAAAGGGAACCCTCTTACACTGTTGATGGGAATGCAAACTAGTACAGACTATGGAGGACAGTGTGGAGATTCCTTAAAAAACTGGAAATAGAACTGCCTTATGATCCAGCAATCCCACTGCTGGGCATACACACTGAGGAAACCAGAAGGGAAAGAGACACGTGTAACCCAATGTTCATCGCAGCACTGTTTATAATATCCAGGACATGGAAGCAACCTAGATGTCCATCAGCAGATGAATGGATAAGAAAGCTGTGGTACATATACACAATGGAGTATTACTCAGCCATTAAAAAGAATACATTTGAATCAGTTCTAATGAGGTGGATGAAACTGGAACCTATTATACAGAGTGAAGTAAGCCAGAAAGAAAAACACCAATACAGTATGCTGCTGCTGCTGCTGCTAAGTCGCTTCAGTCGTGTTCGACTCTGTGTGACCCCATAGACGGCAGCCCACCAGGCTCTGCCATCCCTGGGGTTCTCCAGGCAAGAACACTGGAGTGGGTTGCCATTTCCTTCTCCAAAGCATGAAGTGAAAAGTGAAAGGGAAGTCGCTCAGTCGTGTCCGACTCTTAGTGACCCCATGGACTGCAGCCTACCAGGCTCCTCCATCCATGAGATTTTCCAGGCAAGAGTACTAGAGTGGGGTGCCATTGCCTTCTCTGCCAATACAGTATACTAACGCATATATATGGAATTTAGAAAGATGGTAACAATAACCCTGTATACGAGACAGCAAAAGAGACACTGATGTATAGAATAGTCTTTTGGACTCTGTGGGAGAGGGAGAGGGTGGGATGATTTGGGAGAATGGCATTGAAATATGTATAATATCATATATGAAATGAGTCACCAGTCCAGGTTCGATGCACGATACTGGATGCTTGGGGCTGGTGCACTGGGACGACCCAGAGGGATGGTATGGGGAGGGAGGAGGGAGGAGGGTTCAGGATGGGGAACACGTGTATACCTGTGGCAGATTCATTTTGATATATGGCAAAACCAATACAATATTGTAAAGTTAAATAAAATAAAATTTTAAAAATTTTTTTAAAAATTAAAAAAAATAATAATTAATGAAGAACTTGCATTTGAAATCTGACCTTCACACACTTCACATATATAGCAACTGAATTTCCAAAAGAAAAAAAAGAAAAGAAATACACACCAGGGTGAGACAAGAATTGTACAGACAAGAATTAAAGAGTATATAGAGTAGATAAAGGAAACAATAGTGGTACAAGAAGAGGAGAAATTACGACTGTTTCAATTTAAAATATTTCATTGATTTTAAGATATTGATTTATTTTATATAAAGAGCAAATGTAGTGCTAGCATTAAATTTTTTAAATCAATTTATTTATTTTAATTGGAGGATAATTACTTTATAGTATTGTGATGGCTTCTGTCATACATCTACATCAATCTGCCATGGGTATACATGTGTACCCCCCATCCTGAACTCCCC
>NW_011494635.1:5480235-5484887 GCF_000754665.1 Bison bison bison | reverse complement strand
CCCCCCCACCCCCTCCCTCTGGGTTATCCTAGAGCACTGGCTTTGGGTTCCCTGCTTCATGCATCAAACTTGCACTGGTCATCTATTTTACACATGCTCATGTACATGTTTCAATGCTATTCTCTCAAATCATCCCACCCTCACCTTCTCCCATTGAGTCCGAAAGTCTTTTCTTTCTATCTGTGTCTCCTTTGCTGCCCCACATGTAGGATTGTTGGTCCCATCTTTCTAAATCCCATATATATGTGTTCATATACAGTATATGTCTTTCTCTGACTGAGTTAAGTCAGAAAGTGTTAGCATTTTAAAAGTAGAGGTTTCAGCTCAAAATATTACTTTTATACTTAGAGTAGGTATTCAAATATGTTTCTTTTTTCTGAGCTATTTAACAAAAATAGAAACATCATGTATGTCTTCAAACAGTATGTCACAATCAGTTTCACTCCTAAGAAGTAGTGTGGTTGTATAAAGCAGATTGCAGTAAGTATAACTAAGTGATAAAAATGAGGAATAAAACATTCTGTGAGACTCTTTCAGTTCAGTTCAGTCACTCAGTCGTGTCCAACTCTTTGCGACCCCATGAATCGTAGCACGCCAGGCCTCCCTGTCCATCACCAACTCCCGGAGTTCACTCAGACTCACATCCATCTAGTTAGTGATGCCATCCAGCCATCTTATCCTCTGTTGTCCCCTTCTCCTCCTGCCCCCAATTCCTCCCAGCATCAGAGTCTTTTCCAATGAGTCAACTCTTCACATGAGGTGGCCAAGGTACTGCAGTTTCAGCTTTAGCATCATTCCTTCCAAAGAAATCCCAGGGCTGATCTCCTTCAGAATGGACTGGTTGGATCTCCTTGCAGTCCAAGGGACTCTCAAGAGTCTTCTCCAACACCACAGTTCAAAAGCATCAGTTCTTCGGCGCTCAGCTTTCTTCACAGTCCAACTCTCACATCCATACATGACCACTGGAAAAACCATAACCTTGACTAGACGGACCTTTGTTGGCAAAGTAATGTCTCTGCTTTTCAATATGCTATCTAGGTTGGTTATAACTTTCCTTCCAAGGAGTAAGCGTCTTTTAATTTCATGGTTGCAGTCACCATCTGCAGTGAGAGTCTTTAAGGTACTTTAAAATGTCCAGTATTCTACTCATGTTGCTGTTGTTCAGTCACTGAGTCGTGTCCAACTCTTTGTAACTCCATGGACTGCAGGATGCCAGGCCTCCCTGTCCCTCACCATCTCCTGGAGTTTGCCCAAATTCATGTCCATTGCATCGGTGATGCCATCCAGCCATCTCATCCTCTGATGCCCTCTTCTTCTGCCTTCAATCTTTCCCAGCATCAGGGACTTTCCCTCATATGAAAGACTATTTTGAAAGGGAACATTTTGATCAATAATTACTAAAAGTGAAATGTGAAAACTTCTCTTCTTCCTATGGCTTTTACTCTAAGACAGATCATTCCAAACATGCCCTACCTCGTTGGTGGAGCTCTGCCAATTTTTCAGTGATTTGGTTCCAAACTAAAATTTGGGAGCTTTATTGATTTCTCTTTTCTTTATTTGTTTTTCTCTTAGGGCTGGGTTTAAGAATACAAAAGTAACACAGTCCCGTGAAGCTTGAGTTAGGATTGTCTTTCTGTTTTATTTCCTAGTCTGCGTGAACTTGGGGACATTTTTCTATCTGTTTATGTATAGCACACACAAATATATATATATAGCACAAAAATGTTTTATTTATATTTATATGTATAAATATTTATATGACTAACATGCACATACACATAAATAAATACAATTTATTTTAACTAGTAAAAAATTATTTAAATAATAACAAAACCTATCACCATCAACTAAGGCCTCTCTTCTGTTTTTATGGACTGAATAAGACCTGTATAATGCAAAGGATGACAAGGAATCTTAAAAATGACAGAAAAAATGATATCACTATAAATTTTATATAGGAAAAACAAAACAGAATGGATTAATTATGACTTATTTACTTAAAGGGATCCTAAGAGGTCAGTCTTATACCAAATATTCCATACCCATATTGTGTCATAAGTCTTCTGTATCGTTATTAAAGTAGTATATCTGAGCAGGTCACTGTTAAATTGTATGTTACCTGGAGGCAAAATCCACAATGCCATCTGCATCTATTATTACATTCATACAAACCACTTCCTTACATTGGTTGTCTGAGACATTTTCCACAGCTGTGTTCAGGTTGTACGAATTGCTATTATGGGATGGAATCAAGGAAGATCCATAGAATAGAACATTGTTAGGGCAGGCAGTTTTGAATGGAGCATTTCAAGAGCACTGAATTCATTATGGATTTGCACAAGGGTTCAGGTTGAAAATGAGGTTTAAAAGAGAAATGAGATGGGCCAAAGAGAAGGAAAGGTATGAAGCAAGACAAATGAGAAACTCAGACCATTTTATAGTTGCTAGAACTGCAAAGGGATTTTGCTAGGGCCAGAAAAAGCAATCTGGAAGGACAATGAAAGGCAAATTGCCTAAAATCTGAGAGTTCATAACTTGTAGTAGAGGGAGAAGGGGATGGAGAGAGAAAGAGAGTTCTTTTCATTCTCCATTTTATGGTTGATTTTCTGCCTTTCCCAATCACTGAGTCATCACCAGAGTCTGGCTAGAATTCCCTCCTGTTGCCCTGGGATATAATTTACTCAACTTTTGGCTTTCATCTTTAATGCCTTCAGTCACCAGTATAGCAAAGTGGTCCTGGTGCTGAGGAAAAGCAGAGCTAGATATTTAAGAGGCACGGACCAATTCCAAGTAAGAAACTAACCGTTATCAGTTTAGAGAAAAAAGGATGTTTCATTCTACCAGAACTATTGATATTCGTTACCTTTATGATCATTCTTGGCACCAAGAACAGCATTATTTGTGTCCTATACATTTTGCAGATTTTATATACAGCCTACTTATTTGTCAGTGTGTTTCCATGCGGTCTTAAGTTATGCTTTACATTTTCTTTATATTTTCAAGTCAGCATCCATCAAAGAAGGCTGCTAATATTTATCAAAGAATAATCATTTTGATGGCCAAAATAAAATAAATGAAGATATATGTTGTTCTTTAATTTTTATTAAAATAATATAAATCTATTATCTACCTACTGAATAATAGATATTGAAAATTTTAAGTTGTTTTAATTTGGAAATTAATCTAGTTGAATAGAACAAAAACCTAGGTTAGTTGGCTAACACATTAATAGGATTTTTAAAAAATTTATTCCAGGGATGTTGCTGACATAATTTGGAAGCAACCCTTTAATATGGATGTGTGCATTTTTTAAATCCATACATCGCACTCTTCAGTTGCCTGTTTCCACGTTGCCCAATAGAAATAAAATGAGGACACACAGGCAATTTTAAATTTTCCAGTAGCCACATTAAACAAATGAAAACAGACTATATTAACTTTGGGTTTCCCAGGCAGCACAGTGGTAAAGAAGCCATCTCCCAATGCAAGAAACACAGGAGATATGGGTTCAATCCCTGGGTCAGGAAAATACCCTGGAGTAGGAAGTGGCCACCCACTCCAGTATTCTCGCCTGGAGAATCCCATGGTCAGAGGAAGCCAGCAGGCTACAGTCCACGGGGTCAAAAGTGTTGACCGTAACTGAGCACTGCACTGCATGTTACCTTGTGTGTGTGTGTTAGCCGCTCAGTCGTGCCTGACTCTTTGCAACCCCATGGACTGTAGCCCACCAGATTCCTCTGTTCATGGGTTTCTCCAGGCAAGAATACTGGAGTGGGTTGCTGTGCCCTTCTCCAGGCATATTAACTTAACTATACATTATTTAAACCAATATATTCAGGAAATATCATTTCAAAGTGTGATCACCATAAGTATTACAAATTAAATACAGCACATTATTTTATTCCTACTATGTTTTTGAGATCCGGTGTGTATGTTACATCTGAAACATATCTCAAGAGGATTAACCACACTGTAAGTGCTCACAGTCACAGAGAGTCAGTGGCTACTCCACTGGGCAGCCCAGATCTACATCACAATCATCATTCCAATCATCATTCAGTTCAAGTTTGACATGACTCATCGTCAGTCCTTAGCATTATAGACTTACTTCCTCACTTTCTGTATTTTTCACATTGCCCCTTGCTTATAAACGCTGATCCCAGTAATAGATCTGTACAGGAATGAAAGGAATAATTGAGTCATTTAGCCAGTAGTGCCAGGAAATTACTTCAAATGCACTGATTGTTCAAATTGCTTCTAATGGCATAACAAACTGACATTGTTTCTCAGTTTTGTACTTCTCTAGGTGATTTAGAGATATTGGGATTTTTCTTAAGTACTGGTTTGACGTTTCCATTTTATATGCTATTACAAAGCTCACAGGCCACAGGAATATTGGAAACAGCTATTTATCAATAATAAACCCATACCCTGTTACATTATTTTTTAAGAAGAGTAACTATACGTAAAAAGAAAAATAAATTAGAAAAAAGAGCAAGAAGAGAAACATTGTTTTCAGTTCAGTTCAGTTCAGTCGCTCAGTCGTGTCCGACTCTTTGTGATCCCATGAATCACAGCACGCTAGGCCTCCCTGTCCATCACCAACTCTTGGAGTTCACCCAGACTCACGTCCATCGAGTCAGTGATGCCAT
>NW_011494635.1:5454565-5480135 GCF_000754665.1 Bison bison bison | reverse complement strand
TCCAAAGAAATCCCAGGGCTGATCTCCTTCCTTTTTGAAAATCTCTTTATTATCTGAATTAGTAGATATCAAACTATTAGTAATATTAAACTAATAAATATAAATATTAGAGATGTCATAGAGTTTCTGAATTCTAAATATCTGAATGTCTGCATTTACATTCATTGTATTGAAATATGTTTCATTTGATAAAGTATATTGCAAAAAATTCAGCATCATACAAAATATATACCTGGAAAAGGGAGGAATATTGCAATACCCTTTTCAGATTGTTGTTATATTTTTGATGCCATACCAAAATCGAACAAGTGGGAGTTTCTTTCAATGTGAAAACTATAATGTGGGATCAGAAACCTTTCAATAATCATTTTGTACTCTAAGAGTGAACCTTGAGGACTAATGCTAAGTGAAACAAACCAGTCACAAAAATAAAATATTGTGTGATTCCACGTATATGAGCTACCTAGAGTAGGGAAATTCATTGAATAGAAGTAGAATGGTGGTTGCCAGGGACCGTGGGGAGAGCAGATGGGAAGTTATTGTTTAATGGTTAGAGTTTCAGTTTTTCAGGATGAAAAAAGTTCTGGAGGTGGATGATTGTAATGGTTACGCAAAAATATGAATGTACGTAGTGCAATTGGGCTTCCCTCATAACTCAGTTGGTAAAGAATCCCCTGCAATCCAGGAGACCCCAGTTTGATTCCTGGGTCAGGAAAATCCGCTGGAGAAGGGATAGGCTACCCACTCCAGTATTCTTGGGCTTCCCTGTGGCTCAGCTGGTAAAGAATCTTCTGGCAATGCAGGAGACCTGGGTTTGATCCCTGGGTTGGGAAGATCCTCTGGAGAAGGGAAAGGCTAATGCAATTAAACAGTGCACTTAAAACTGGTTAAGATACTATGGCTGATTCATATTGATATTTGGCAGAAACCAATACAATACTGTAAATCAATTACCCTTCAATTAAAAATAAATAAATTTTAAAAAACTTGTTAAGATAGTGAATTTTATGTATTGATAATATCTTAGCAAGATTGATCTAGTATTAATAATAACACAAAAATGTAAATGAAACATGTAAAAAGGATACAGGGCTTACCACCACAAATCCTACACATTTAAAAAGATAACTTTATGACAAATACTTGAAAAACATGTGACAACTTTTATTTAAAAACAAAAACTGCAACGAAATTGAGCAGTAATAAAAACTTAAAATTGTTCTTTGTCTATGAAAGGAAGTGATTCCTTATTAATTAAATGGTATTCAAAACATTCCAGAAATGAAAACCCCAGATATAAATATCTTCACTGAGGAAGTCTTCCCAGCTTTTAAGAAATAGATGATAACTGTTGATGTATGGCAGAAACCAGCACAATATTGTAGAGCAATTAGCCTTCAATTAAAAATAAATTTTAAAAAAATTAAAGAAAGAAATAGATGATAACTATTCAATAAACTCACCCAGAGAATATTTGAAAAGGAACGATTCTGAGCTTGTTTTTTGAGGCCAACATACCTATGGGCGACTGCACTGACAGTTAATTTCCCTTATCTCCCTGTATCCATTCCCATAGTTAATTTCTTCCCACAGACGCTGGGTTTGGCCATAGATTCGCTTTGGTCTGCGGACAGCTCCAAATGTACTGCAGGAAGAGGATAGGGCATGTGGCTGTCACGCTCTTTCCTGGAGCCCAGGCCGGCCGAGAGAGTGTTCTGGACCAGCCACCGGAGGATGCCGCAGACGCAGGAGGGCTCAGATGGCTCCGCTGAGCCCACAGCAGACCAGCCAGCTCCTAGCCCTCTCATCCAGGGATGCCAGAGTCCACCCACCTGAGATCACCGCGTCCCACTCCAGCAGAGTTTCCAGCCTGCCCAGAAAATCTTATGCAGAGGGAGAAATGTGAACTCTGGGCTTACAGCAAGCCCATCCCTAGCCCTCTAACTCAGAGGAGCTCTCCTTTAGGTCCCTTCAGGTCGCCATCCACAAGGGCTCAGTGCACCTTTTACACAAGCAAGTGGAGCTCGATGCCGCCCCCATCAGACCTGAAAGCACGAGGTGGGGGAAGGACCCCTTTGTTGCTATCCTTCATAAACCACTTGAAAAATGTTGCGTCGCATTCCTCTGATCCAGGGCTCAGCGGGCTTGGCAGTCCAAGTGACAGAGAGGGCACAACTCTCATCTAATGACTCTCGCCTACAAGAGCCCTTTGCTGGGCTGCAGCAACAAATTTTCTCTTTTTTGCCCCATTAGGTACAAAGGCGACTTCACTTTCACTTTTCACTTTCATGCGTTGGAGAAGGAAATGGCAACCCACTCCAGTGTCCTTGCCTGGAGAATCCCAGGGACGGGGGAGCCTGGTGGGCTGCTGTTTATGGGGATCGCACAGAGTCGGACACGACTGAAGCGACTTAGCAGCTGTAGCAGCAGCAGGTACAGAGGTGGTGATAACCCCCTGCAATTCTTAGCCTCCGCCTCCATCTACATCTGCTGTTTGCTTCCATCAACTCTACCTAGACCTTTGCAAGGTTTTGATCTATTGACATCTTTTCAATCACTCTTTGTGAGGGTGTTACTGTATTATGCCAGGTTGTAAGGACAATGATATTCAGAGAGCAGGAAAAACACTGCATTGTGTCTGCAATATTTTTGATATCTCTGAATGGCACTTCACTACTAAATAATGGAAAGTTACTGTTTCCAGATAATATTCTGTCTACAGACTTTAAAAGGCTATTGTATTTCTGGGTTGGGTTTTTTTTTTTTTTGGCCACTGTCATAAATATTATGACTATATTATGGATTTTCGCCTAATGTACTTTTGTTCACAATATTAGTGCCAGATTTAAGACTTCTTTTACTTCTTTTCTTGACTCATTGATCATAAATATAGTCTTTATTTCAGAAATCGCATTGTTCTCTAAATTTCCATTCCTTCAGAAAATAACACTCCAAATAAAGACGATTTTGTATGACCCACACACACATATATAATAAAGATTTGGAATGGCACCATGAAATCTATTTTGGAAATTGAGAATAGCCCCAATGCCTAAGCTTTTGATTCAGTTCATGAAGACACTTGTATTGTTAGCAAACTGGTATAAGGCCCTAAACCTGTGAACTGCAGAGAATAATATCTCTACCTATGTAGAAAGATTGTTATAAGCATTAGTGAAAATACATGTGTATTATCAGTATATATCCTTACAATAAATATGGTTTCATGCCACCTGACTATAATAATGATTAATTATAATTGTACCCACATATTACACATATTAGTCACCCTGGTATATGAATGAATAAATCTATAACATTAAAACCAGGATAGAGTCATTGCTGACCACATGCTTCTGGAGTTTTTACTGCTTAAATTCAGTTTGAGTTTCCCTTTTTGCCAGGACATATCACTAGATTAAAACCTAAACTGCCTCCTAATAGGAATCTTGAAACAGCAGTCTTCCAGGCCTTTGTATGTAGCCAAGTCAGATTAAAGATCTTGTTTTATTTTAAGAGGGTCTCATGACTCTCATTCAAATAAAGTGTTTCATTAGAAAAGATTAAATATGACTAATGAAATAAAAATTATTAACTATCATTTATAACTCAAAATAGGACTCATAACAGTGCAAATATGTACAAGTTATTCCAGAGTACTTTGTGTTTTTCTAAGAAAAAATTCCTGTGGATGAAATGAAGAGCTGCATGTATGGCTTATGTTACAGGTTTCTTTTTAATGAAATAAATCAGCTTTGGGTCTACATATAGATTATACAGTTACTTGTTTTTTAGTAGAATTTCAAGTTAAAATAAATTTAGGTTAAAAATAAAATTGAGCTGGTTCTTCCTTGGCAGTCCAGTGGTGAAGACTCTACTCTCTCAATGCCAGGCATGCAGGTTCAATCCTTGGTCAGGGAACTAAGATGGCAAAAAAATTCTTTTTTAATTTTCAAAAAACAAAATAAAGTAAGTGTTAAAATATTTACACACAGAGATTTTTATTTGCTTTTTATCCTTCCTTCTGCCCTGAATATCCTAAGATCCCCTACATCCTAAATTTATTTCCAAGTAATCATTTTTATCTGGTTTTTTGAACAAAGAAATACATATATGATATTTCCAAGCTATGTGTAGTATCCCAGCCTTCCACTCTATTTTTAGAGAAAGAAGAGCTGTTCTATAAGTGACATTCATTTTGCTCATGTTTTCTTCTTCCTTCTCAGGAATAAGGAGCCCCCTCTTGGGTTGCGCTCTGTAAAAAGGCTAGACTGTCTCTTCATTCAGAAATATCTTAGCTTAAAACTCAGCTGAGTGGAAAGCAAACTGCTCCCCTCCTTCTATTCCTTTTTCTCATCCTCATCCTCCAAGCTTCAGTTACACTGATCTTTTCTCTCTTAACAACATGAACAATTTTCATTACATTCAACTTTTTACAATCATATTTGAATGATTATGTCATATTCTATCTAAATCTAATTTAACCCTTTCCAATTATTAAAATCTGTCCTTCAATTTTCCAAAGATGATGATGTTGAATTCATCAAGATGAATAAGTGGAACTGAAAATTAGACGTTTTCCCCACTGCTACATTTATGTTATCCTTAGAGCTACCATGAGCTTATTTCAAAATGTCTGCTTCTATTTGGTATCATCATGAGCTCCAGAAAAGCTTTACATGAAAATCCACACCATCTTTTGATTGACGTGTTATGAATGAACCTCTCTACTGCCGTTTCATCAGCATCTCACAGTTATGCTTTATGGCTGCATAGCCCTACTCAGTTATTCAAAAGCAGTGATGGCTTCATCATTAGTTACACCCAAACTCATGCATATGAAGACACTGTACACTGGTCTATGGATTTTCTTCTGCCTTTTGGTCTTACTATTTAGTCATCAAAATTGATGGAGAAGTCATTATATGACCAGTCTTGTGCAAGGCATTATGCCAAAGGTATGGTATGAAGTCCCTGGAATCGAGAGTACCAATAACAATAAAATAGTAGTGATGTTAGAGAATGTTATATAACACACATATCAGAAACTTTCCTACATATAGAAGCAACCTAAATGTCCATTGATAGATGAATGGATAAAGAAGACGTGGCACATATACACAGTGAAATACTACTCAGCCGTAAAAAAAAAAAAACGGAATAATGCCATTTGCACCAACATGACTGGACCTACAGATTATATACAAAGTGAAGTGAGTCAGACAGAGAAAGACGCCATATGGTATCACTTACATCTGGAATCTAAAATATGACAGAAATGAACTTATCCGCTAAACAGACTCACAGACACAAAGAACGAACTTGTCAAGGAGGAGGAGGTTAGGGGAGGGAAAGATTAAAAGTCTGGGATTAGCAGATGCAGAGTATTATATACATGGTGGATCAACAACAAGGTCCTATAGCACAAAGAATTATATTCAATATCCTGTGATAAACCGTCATGGAAAAGAATCTGAAAAAGAAAGTCTGCCCGTGTATAATGGAATCACTTTGCTATACAGCAGAAATTAACACATTGTAAATCAACTGTACTTGAACAAAGTAAAAAAAAAAAACTGTTCTACATTTTTTAATGTTTATTATTTACTCCAATAAACTGTACTGCTTATTATTGCTTCCACCTTGCATGAAAAAAAATTGAGGCACAAAAATTATTTAAGTGATTTTCTCAAAGTTACAAACACTTTTTGGTGAAAGACCCAAGATTGGATCTCAGGCAGTTTGGAATCTGGACTTAATTTTATAATATGATTGAGTGGGACAAGTAGCATATTCAAGAAAAATTAGAGAACAAAATAGTTTATTATCAAGGGTTAAATTACTGGGTAAAAATAAATGATCCATTAGCCACTGTGTACAGAGTGTTCATTGAATGGTACAGGGAAAGAACCTGGAGAATGAGACCTTCCTAGACAAGAGTGATTATAGAATTCTCCACAGGGTAGATGTAGGTGTACAGAGAAGACAAACCAAGCCTTCCTCTGATCAGAGGCAGAGGAAACAGGCAAATTCATTCTTCTATCACCAGGGTCAGTCTTATTATTTTGCATTGCCAGTGAGTAACCAGCTTGGATGTTGATATTATGTATTTGGTATGGAAAAAAAGATGTGAAAAACAAAAGTGTGGTATTTTGTATGTGATCATTTTAAGTCACTTTGCAAGAATGAGTTCTCATGGAAATTTGCTTTGCTTAAGACTTGTCAGTCATGGTAAAAATAATTACATAACAGTAAGTATTTCCAGGATGCTTGCTTTCCACTTGCACATGTGTTATTTTGAAAACTTGAACAGGCTGAACATTCCACTGTAGAAAAATCATTCTAGCTCATTATTTAGTACATTCATAATGGCACCCCACTCCAGTACTCTTGCCTGGAAAATCCCATGGACGGAGGAGCCTGGTAGGCTGCAGTCCATGGGGTCGCTAAGAGTCGGACACGACTGAGCGACTTCACTTTCACTTTTCACTTCATGCATTGGAGAAGGAAATGGCAACCCACTCCAGTGTTCTTGCCTGGAGAATCCCAGGGACAGGGGAGCCTGGTGGGCTGCCGTCTATGGGGTCGCACAGAGTCGGACACGACTGAAGCGACTTAGCAGCAGCAGCAGCATAGTAATATAACAAGAAAAATGAACAACAACAAAATCTTGTTATGTGATGTATATCCAACCCTATGACCTTGGGTTATTTATAGCCATATCCACTAGTATAATCAATATTTGGAAAATGTTATAACTCTAATTCATGTTCTAGCAAAGTGGAAAATCTTGTATAGAGATGAATCTTTAGTAATTTTGAAAAAATCAAATTTCCAACTATTTTTTAAAGACCTTGCTAAAGGCATCAGCATTCCTTTCAAAGCAAGGCTGGATACGCGCTTTCTAACAGAAAGTGGGGAAATTTCATGTTTTGTAACCTTTCCAGATAAAATAACACATTCAAATCTGGCCTTACCTAAGGGAAAATCTGATTGTGTTAGTAAATGCTCTCATTCTTTACATTCTATATAGAAACTCCTTGATGAACCCAGTAAAAGTGTTGGTTGCTCAGTTGTGTCTGACTCTTTGTGACCCTGTTAATCTGGCTCCTGTTCATGGAATTTTCCATGTAGGAATACTGGAGTGGGTTACCACTTCCTTCTCCAGGAAATCTTCCTAACCCAGGGATTGAACCTGGGTCTCCTGCATTTCAGGCAGATTCTTTACTGTTTGAGCCACCAGGGAAGCCCCTCATGAACCCATACCACATTTCAACTGGCATATAGTATCTTCACCCATTTAATGTAAGAGCTTGCTTTCTGAATTTTTGGAATCACTTACAACTGAATTCATTTTTATTTTGGTAAGAGAGTTAAGGAGTAGGATTCCCTTGGTGGTCCAGTGGTTAAGAATCTGTCTGCTGATTCTGGAGACAAGGGTTTGATCTCTAGTCTGGGAAGATTCCACATGCCTCAGGGCGGTTAAACCCATGCGCCACAGCTACTGAGCCCAGGGACCCTAGAGCCCATGCTCTCAACAAGAGAAGCCGCTGCAGTGAGAAGCCCACACACCACAACCAGAGAACAGCCCCTGCTCGCTGCCACTAGAGAAAGCCCACGCACAGCAATGAAGACCCAGCACAGCCAAAAATAAATAAATAAAATTATGCTAAAAATAGAGTTAAGAAGTAAAGAGACCAGACTATTTTTATCACCATTAATTACCTTCCCCTGAGCTTTGATGATCAGCTATCTTCTTTCATTAACAGTTTCGTATTGGTCTTATTTACCTCTTTTTGCCATGGGTTTGTTCTAAATGCTCGTGTTTGTGTCTAGACCAGCTTAAGTAAGATGGAGACCTTCCATCTTTTCCTATAGAAAGGAAGATGTGTCTCTTCCAGAGATGGAAGGTACTTCTACATACCTGTCAGATCCCACCTGTCTTTTCAGCTTAAGAACATCATTAGAATAATTAATTATGAATCATTGCTCTTCCTGTTATTCTGGATGTGATTCTTATTATGCTTCTATCTTGAGAAGATAAAGCTGCTGATTTAAGTGTTGGCATATGAGGAAAACTCCTGCAATGATTCCATCAAGAGAAGACAGAAGAAAAACATAATGTCTGTTTGTCTTTAACATTTGGTCGTATAAAATTACAGAGCTGAGGTGGAAAGCAACATTATCATCTAAAAGTGTAGGAAATGCATAGGTCTGTAAATAGTCTTGTGATAATGTTTTAAGTGTTTAGTGCCACATGTAACAGTTAATCGATGGAACTCCACAGTCCTGTCAGTTTGTCAGTAGGTCACTGCCCTTCTGCTAGCGTGAGTGGATTTTCTAGCACTTTGCAAAGGAATAAGTTCCAATCCATCAGGATAGTTTCTTCCAGGGAGGAAAGCCATTTTACCAGTAGGACCGCAGAATGACCGGGAAGACATCTGAAGTGCTGATTCCAGTTGTCCTGCAGAGGAATAGAATTATTTTTTTACTCCCCTTTCCTCTCTGCCTCTTTCTTCATCCCTAACGATTTCATCTTTGCTTCTAGTAACTTTCCATTTTGTGGGAAGAAATTTATTTTTTCTCAGTCATGAAGTACATATTCAGGGAATGTATCAAGCAGTTACATGTATCTTATAAAGATCTCATCTATTTTTTTTTGAATTTTATTTTATTTTATTTTTTACTTTACAATATTGTATTGGTTTTGCCATACATCAACATGAATCCACCACGGTTATACACGTGCTCTCCATCCTGAACCCCCCTCCCACCTCCCTCCCCATACCATCCCTCTGGGTCATCCCAGTGCACCAGCCCCAAGCATCTTGTATCCTGCATTGAACCTGGACTGGTGATTCGTTTCTTATGTGATATTATACATGTTTCAATGCCATTCTCCCAAATCATCCCACCCTTGCCCTCTCCCACAGAGTCCAAAAGACTGTTCTATACATCTGTGGCTCTTTTGCTGTCTCGCATACAGGGTAATCGTTACCATCTTTCTAAATGCCATATATATACGTTAGTATACTGTATTGGTGTTTTTCTTTCTGGCTTACTTCACTCTGTACAATAGGCTCCAGTTTCATCCACCTCATTAGAACTGATTCAAATGTATTCTTTTTAATGGCATCTAAAATGTGTGGTGTTAGAGAAGACTCTTGAGAGTCCCTTGGACTGCAAGGAGATCCAACCAGTCCATTCTGAAGGAGATCAGCCCTGGGATTTCTTTGGAAGGAATGATGCTAAAGCTGAAACTCCAGTACTTTGGCCAACTGGGGGCAGGAGGAGAAGGGGACAACAGAGGATGAGATGGCTGGATGGCATCACTGACTTGATGGACGTGAGTCTGAGTGAACTCCGGGAGTCGGTGATGGACAGGGAGTCCTGGCATGCTGCGATTCATGGGGTCGCAAAGAGTCGGACACGACTGAGCAACTGAACTGAACTGAAAATGTCAGATGGCATTGAAATATTTCATCTTAGAGAAATATAAAAAGAATTGTGTGAAAAATAATGGATTTTTATTCTGATAATAGTTGCAGTGTAATTAAGGAGGATAGATCAGTACCACAAATGCACAGGTGACTCTCGTGGTAAAGAATGCCTGCCAATGCAGGTAGACATAAGATCGATGTCTGGGTTTGATCCCTGGGTCAGGAAGAGCCCCTGGAGGAGTAAACAGCAACCCACTCCAGGTATTCTTGCCTGGAGAATCCCATGGACAGAGGAGCCTGGAAGGCTACGTACAGTCCATGGGGCCACATAGAGTCAGACATGACTGAAGTGACTTAGCACATAGCACAAATGCATGAGGTCAACTACGAAGAGAGGAGTAAGATTCCTGAAGCAGCAGCACGTCTTACCCGTGGCTAAGGTACGTTTTTCTAAGCAGATCAGTTACGAGGACACTGGAAGCCAACTTGTCTGTTTTCCTGAGCATCACATGGATGCTTGGGTACCTGAAAGGTCATGTTATGCAGACTCTTGGGATGTATCCACTAGACAGGGAGCTTCCTTCTGCTGGAAAGCACTTCTCCATCCTTCACGGTAGTCATCAGAGGGCAAGGGAGAAAGGCAGAAATCCTTCTGTCTCCTTTTCCTTTAGAGAGACCAACAGCAAGGAGATGTGAGTCTAAGCCTTTGAAATGAGGGCAATGTAAGTCCTGATGAGAATGTGTGGTTTGTGAGCAGAGAATGACATCTATAATCCCACAGATTTTTCTTTTCTTTGCCTTTTTTTTTTTTTAGCTTGCTATACTTCTTGCAAAGTTTATACCACCTTAAATTATCTCTTGCTTTTGTTTTTCTGATGATGTTTCCTCTCGCATTGTTAATAATTCTTTTTTCACTGTGGATGAGTGATTACTTCCAAAAGATTAGATTAGATTGACTATTTCTAGAAAACAAGACAAGAAAGCATAACTGAATTTATAGTCAAAAGACAGTGTGAGTCATCTAGTTTGGTGGAAATTTTTGCCTGTATAACAGCCAGAAGAATTTTGAAAAACTATATACCCCTTCACACAATGTTAAGTGGCCACCAAAAAAATTTTGTCATAAGTTGAATTAGTTGTAAAGAGTGTAATTTCCAGATCAATAAATATTGAAGTTTTAAAAATAAGTTAACTAAAATTTAGAAGACTGTTGTTAAATTTACCTAACGAAATCTAAAAATTGTAATCATTTTATATCTTGTATTAGCCATTGAAAAGTACACACAAACAAGCTCAAATAACTGTCGGCTATTTTACATGATTTTTCTTTCCTGAATGTAAATTTCACTCCTTTTCTCCCATTAAATTTTATGTTAGTGTAAATGTTTTTATTTCAGAAAATGCTTTGTTGATCATATTTTTTTCACTTCAATAAAAATGTGGGCAAAAATTTCTGTGACCATAAGACTCTAGGAGCTAAAATTTTCCTCCAGATTGACTTTTCACTATGATTATTCACTGATACAGAATGAATCAAGCAACATAGTAATACACACCAAAGAATTGAAATACAAGTGCAGCTTGAATACCAGAGCTAAACAAACAACCGAAATGCTGATGTATGGACCTTTGGATGGACCTGAGGTCATCCCCAGCCCTCCAGAGACGTCCCCAGTGGAGACACAGCGGCTTGAGGCAGACTCAGCAGTGATCGGTCAAAATCCATACTCCTGACAGTCGTGTGAATGATGGTCACAGTGCTGGAGGAAGAATTTGACAGTAGAGCACAGATTACCCTTTGGGACTCCATATATATATGAGGCACTGGAATATTGATAGAAGCCAAAGTTTAGGATAACATTTTTGCTGGTGATTTCCTTGGAGCTGGAGGTAGTGAAGTTCATGCCTAAGGGTGAAGCAATGTTGGCCATTGCCAAGACAGATCTGTTTAAGTTAGGGGAAGACCCTCACTTCAGCTCTCTTGCTGTCTTTTTTGGAGAGTCTCATTGACATTTAAATATGAGGCAATTTTGTGGTAAGAATCATCTCCCTGGGAAGGTGTATATATTTGCTGCTTATTGAAAGAGCTGAATATAGCCAAGAGGGGAGTAGCCGTAGTCTATATGAGAAGCTGTGTTTATTTTGCAGAGTGGATAAACTGTGAGTGGTTCAATGATTTTTGAAAACAGCTTGCAAAGCTGCTGCAGGGAATGCAGAAGTGAATGTTGATTGATTTGTTGAAGGGTGCTGGCCCCCAGGCTGCAGCCAATGACTGGAAATGTGCAGTCTGGAGCTCTTTCCTGTTGCACACCTGATTTGCTGCTCCCGAGGCAAACTCTTTCTTTTCAACAGGGTTCTGATTCCTCCTTATACAGATCTCATCTCAGTCTATTTTTTTAAAATGCAGATTCACAGATCCTGCTCGGATCTATTGAATCAAACCTCTGGAAGGAGGGATCTGAGCTTTGCTTCTTAATAAGTCTATCAGGTTATTCCCCCCCTTCATATTTTTAAATGTTATTTGATAACTAAATATTACATGTGAAATATACATAAATGAATGTTTGTGCTGTGTCTTTTTAAACATAGAGCACAAGGACTTGCCTGGTGGTCCAGTGGTTAGAAATCTACCTGCCAGTGCAGGTGACACGGGTTCAATCCCTGGTCTGGGAAGATTCCACATGCTTTGGGGCAACTGAGCCTGAGTGCCAAAACTACTGAAGCCCGCACACCCTAGAGCCTGTGCTCCACAGTAAGAGAAGCCACCTCAATCACCACAACCAAGAGTAGCCTCCACTTGTCGCAACTAGAGAAAGCCTGCCTAGCAGTGAAGACCCAGTGCAGCCAATAAATAAATACTAAAATAAAGTACAGTAAGTGTACTTTCATGAAGCAATCACTCAGCCCCAAATCTGGATCATTAACAATAATTATATTTGCATTTATATTTGTATTTACCCATGTGCTTCTCTCTGATGTCTTCCTTCTGCCTCCCTACAAGAGGTAACATTCTGTATTGTGGATTTCACCTCATTTGTTAGTAGGTTGATGCTGACTTGAAGCACAACCCACACCAGAACAAGGTGATATTGGAAAGCGGGTGGAAAAATTGGATAAAGAGGTCAAGTGAACATGGCAGTAAAGGCTGGAGGTGCGTAGCCTGACCTGCCCTGAGTGGCAGATTTACAGCCAGCACTGCTCTCTGAAAACCACTTTCACGTTCACAGCCATATAAGGCTGAGTGTCTGCAGGAAGACCTTCCTCTGGGATCAAGGTCCTGCTCACCATGATGATCCACAAATAAACATTTTCACAGGGCAGCCTTCAACTTGTATTTTATACAGAGAAGATCACAAAGGGCAAACTTTAGTATCCCAGTTGGCAGAATCAAATTTCTGCTTTGTCTCTGACCTGGAGTCTCCTATCTTCTGAGACCATCCATGGAACTGACAGCCTAACTTGCTGGTTGCAAGTTGGGTGATATCCTACATGCTTCACCACTCTCGGCAGTTGTGACAGGAAGCCACATGGTGTTCGCATCTTCAGAGCACTCACAAAACTCGATATAAGACAAACTAAAGTTAACCAGAGGCTTTGGGTGCCTCAGATGAACATCTATCTAAAAATGTAAAGTGATACTGTGCATTTAGGTGCCATATGTATCAGAAATGATTCATTGTAAAAATCAATATCTTCATGTTCTAAATGAAAAATCACCCTAATCACCCAAAAAAAGCACTTCAGGGAGTATTCAAAATATGGGAGTGATATTCACATCATCATTTTGTTTTATTGTGATGTGTGATATGGATGTTAGTAATCCATGGATGGGAGAAAGAGAGAGAGAATATATATTCCGAAGAGAGAAAGTTGACAGCAGGGCGAGAGCAGGCCATTAACTTTAGTCACTCCAGAGATTGTCTTCCCTTTCAATAACCTCAAATGCAGTTATTCTGCCATTTAACATCATTATTTTGATTCTGAGAGGACTATTCATCTTATAAGTCAATTAGTTTGACTAATGGTTAATTTTCATAGTTAGTATTCGATTTTGTTCAAGTGACTCAGAAGTTCATGGGCCCATCTCTCTTTTCAGTCTTTTTGTTCTTTCACCCTTCTTCCCATTCATCATTTTCTCAGTAAATTCCCTGGGATCTGCTAAGCAGATTATTTGCTTAATGTGCTGCATAAGAGTGGAATTTTGCATGGAAAGGGGATGTTTTCTTTAAGATTTGAACATCGCGCTTGTTCCTAGAGCCCATCTTGCTGTTAGAACACAGTTAGAAATTGAATGTTAGGTGCTTGATGAAATGAAAGGAGCCTAACACAGGGAGGCACCCCCAGCTGCAGAGCTGCAGAAAGCGGTGGGGACTTCAGAAGCCCCTCTGTATGCAGGATGTCCTGACTCCAAAGCCACTCCAATAAGCAGATAATCTAAGGAAAGCCTGCCACAAGTCTTCTAGACTCCCCATCCATCAAGTTATCCCTATAAATCTCTCCTTTTGAGAAACTCTGGGACTCCCTCTGGATCTCTCTTCTACTGAGAGGCTGAATGGAGAAGACAACAGTAGCTAAACTGAGTCTTTCCCAGTGACTCAGCTGTAAAGAATCAGCCTGCAGTATAGTAGACATGGGTTCAATCTCTGGGTCAAGAAGATCTCCTGGAGGAGGAAATGGCTACCCACTCTAGTATTCTTGCCTGGGAAATCCCATGGACAGAGAAGCTTGGCAGGCTACAGCCCATGGGGTTGCAAAGGGTCAGACACAACTTGGTGACCAAGCTACCACCACCACTGTGACAGCAGAACTCTGACCACAACCTCTGCAGCAGCCAGCCCAGAAGGCTAAACCACAATCCCTATAGCCATCAGCCCCAAATGGCCAGGACTAGGGCAATAACTGTCAGCTTCTCTGATGTTGGCCTTTGCTCATATTCCTAACACAGAACTGACCAGAGAAAGTCACCTAGGGGCCCCATGGTAATATTAGCCTGCCTATAGCTTTCACCACCCCGACAGCCTCAATCTGGGTCCCCTGAAGCCCTCCCTTTTGTCCACAAGGAAGCTGCCCAGCTCCTCTGCCTGCCTACGAGTCCCCTGACAAAAGCAACTGAGGATGGCTGCCTGCCTTCACTCCTGGAAGCTCAGAATCAATAGCCATTGCTTGTTCCCATCCATATGGTCTTCATATATTTCCAAGTAATGTATTAGAAAAAGTCTGTTAAAGGTCAATGGCTCCATAATAAAATCCTTCAGTTACTGAATTGCAAAGTTAATAAAAGTTAGCTTTTTTGTTTCAGTTAGTTTGTATGTTTGTATTGCCACAAAAAAAAAAAAAAAAAGGGCACAAAAAAGATAGTGAAAATTATATGGAACCATGGCAAATAGATGGGGAAACAGTGGCTGACTTTATTTTTATGGGCTCCAAAATCACTGCAGATGGTGATCGCAGCCATGAAATTAAAAGATGCTTACTCCTTAGAAGGAAAGTTATGACCAACCTAGACAGCATATTAAAAAGCAGAGACATTACTTTGCCAATAAAGGTCCGTCTAGTTAAGGCTATGGTTTTTCCAGTGGTCATGTATGGATGTGAGAGTTGGACTATAAAGAAAGCTGAGCACTGAAGAATTGATGTTTGCGAACTGTGGTGTTGGAGAAGACTCTTGAGAGCCCTTTGGACTTCAAGGAGATCCAACCAGGCCATCCTAAATATCAGTCCTGGGTGTTCATTGGAAGGACTGATGTTGAAGCTGAAACTCCAATACTTTGGCCACCTGATGCAAAGAGCTGACTCATTTGAGAAAAGACTCTGATGCTGGGAAAGATTGAGGGCAGAGGAGAAGGGGACAACGAGAATGAGATGGTTGGATGGCATCACCGACTCGATGGACATGGGTTTGGGTGGACTCCGAGAGTTGGTGATGGACAGGGAGCCCTGGCATGCTGTCATTCATGGGGTCGCAAAGAGTCGGACATGACTGAGTGACTGAACTGAACTGAACTGAAGGAAATAACTACTGACAGCAATGCCCCATCATCACCCAAAGCACACACCCTCCCGAGAGTGGGGATGCGTGTTTGTCAGGTCCTACCTAATACCCACACCCCCACTGCAGGAAGAGTTATCACAAGTTTTACTTTCTCAGTGTTTGTATTTAATCAGTAGGCTTCACATGGATCCAGGTCCATTATCTTTTATCCATAATTCAAAATCCATAATGCATTAAAAACAAGCAAACAAACAGAGACTGGCAGTCTAATGGTTAAAACTTTGCCTTCCAATGCAGGAGATGCAGGCTTGATCCTTGGTCTAGGAGCTGAGAAACCACATGCCTCAGGGCTAAAAAAACAAAACATAAAGCAATATTGTGAAAAATTGAATAAAGGTTAAAAATAAAAAAAAAAACAAGAATTTCAACTTCCACTGCAGAGGGCATGAATTCCATCCCTGGTCAGGGATCTAAGATCCCACTTATACTTTGTGCAGACAAAACCAACCAACCAACCAAACAACAATAACAACAGAAAAAAAAAAAAAACCACCCTTCATAATTCCTCTAGTCTCATCATGTGGCCCGAGGGGAGGATAAACTCTGTACTGCCCTTATTTAGCTCCAGAATCCTTAATGTGCCTGACTGTAGGAAGCTAGTTGGGACACCATATGATCCATTGTATCCACCATGTATTTCCTTTCTAAAATCTAAAAGGATAACCCAAATCTGAATTTTGAATTCAGATCAAAATTCACATCAGACCGCGTGTGTTTGGGGTGGGGCCTTGGGAACCTGCCTGCTGGACACTGGGGCCCTGGACTTGCTCACCATCCCTTCGGGCTCCAACAGGACCATTCTAGACAGTCCACACCATCCAACCTGGGAGAAGAACCCACCTCTCATTCAGCCCAACTCATATCCTGAATGGGGACGCTACGACCCAGGGTGCTTCTCACAACTATCTGTGAAACATTTTTATGTATCTCAATTCATAGATTAGAAAATCTGGCAACTTTTGAGTAAGGGTCAACAATAAAAGAAAAAAGATAATAAGTAATGAACTATAAATTGTTGCAGTTATTAATATTACTTGGTTCAAATTAATTTCTTGGTTCGTACAATGAAAATTATCATCAGATTTTCTACTTGTTAGGTTTCTATTCATTTAAAAAGAAAAAAAGCTAATTAAACTTGACTTAAAGGAAAACATGTGATTCGCAAAACAGTGTAAATTTGGACATGAGGATAGATCATGAGATCTTTTAAATAATGCAGACCCTGCTCCCAAGAAGACTTTTGCCCGCATTTAATCCAGAAAAAGTTTCTAATGAATAAGCATGGGGAAAGTCCTGTCCTCGGGGATCATCACCAATTCAAATAGATATTAAAATAAAATTCCGGAAATTTCCCATAATGTTGTCAAGTTGTTATACATAGCTGTTCACACAGAGTTCTCACAGTGAAATCAGAGAGGTTTCCTTATTTCCTTTATTTGGACAAAGATGGTAAAACCACGAAATGCTAAACCTTGGATGTCTCCAAAAGAACATGTGATTAAGCCACTTACGTTTTATAAGAAAAAGGACATTCAGTTCTTGCCTAAAAAACCTTCTGCTCAAAAGTTGCACACGCTGAAAATTGGATGGTCATTTTGCTACACGGTAATGGATATAATAGTAACAAGCTGTCTGAGCCAGGCAAAGGGGAAAGTGCTTACTCATTTAATCTGTGTTTACTGATTTAATCTTACTTCTAAAATATGTATTCCAATAGAGAAACTTTGTCAAACTGAAACTTAAAGTTAAATGTGTAACGATCTGGGTAATTTGATTTTCAGATACTTTCAAAAGGAAACCATATTTTAAAATCATGTTTAAAAGAGTTTCTGTAAAGTTTTCCAATCAGATATTTGATTGAAGTTTTATTTACCTTGTATTGTCTATAACACATTGAAAGTCATTTTATTGTTAAACTATTATCCCCATTTTAAATGGTTGATAGAAAGCAGTACCTACTGGTGGAGAAGGCAATGGCACCCCACTCCAGTACTCTTGCCTGGAAAATCCCATGGGCAGAGGAGCCTGCTGGGCTGCAGTCCATGGGGTCGCTAAGAGTCAGACACGTCTGAGCAACTTCACTTTCACTTTTCACTTTCATGCATTGGAGAAGGAAATGGCACCCCACTCCAGTGTTCTTGCCTGGAGAATCCCAGGGACAGGGGAGTCTGGTGTGCTGCCTTCTACGGGGTTGGACAGAGTCGGACACAACTGAATCGACTTAGCAGCAGTAGCAGCAGTACCTGCTGATAAAAGGAAATATGGACAGATCTTGTAGTATAACCAGGTTCCCAGAAATTCTATCTCTTCTCACCTTCTCAACAAAAATTTCTAATCTATAATTCCCAGTGTAAACCACTTATGGTCCTTTAGACAGTTTTAAAGCCACTTTGCAATATGAGCAAGAAGAAACAATGTAAATTACAAAATAAATGTTCAGTATTTTAATGTCCATGACTGTTATGTCAGTTTTCTTTTTTGTTTTGGGGTCAAGTGATGATTCAGAGATGATCTCCGAATCATCATGTTCTTTTTGAATGCAAGCTTTCATTACTTCTGTGAGTGAATAATGTAGATTTATGTCAGCTTCCGGAGAAGGCAATGACACCCCACTCCAGTACTCATGCCTGGAAAATCCCATGGATGGAGGAGCCTGGAAGGCTGCAGTCCATGGGGTCGCTGAGGGTCGGACACTGAGCGACTTCCCTTTCACTTTTCACTTTCATGCATTGGAGAAGGAAATGGCAACCCACTCCAGTGTTCTTGCCTGGAGAATCCCAGGGATGGGGGAGCCTGGTGGGCTGCTGTCTATGGGATTGCACAGAGTCACACATGACTGAAGTGACTTAGCATAGCATAGCATGTCAGCTTGCACTTCCTGAATAGCAGCATAGCTTTCATGAGAATTCTGGCTACAGAACCGAAGCCTGGTCTCCATGCTCATTCCTATTATCGGATATTTGTTGATGCTGTAGGAAGGATCTTCTTAGTATAAACCAAATGTGTGAAAAACCCCTCCCCCACTACTGCAGAAATAACCAGAGGCTGGAAAGACAGCATTTGTTAAAACAACTTTGCTTGGTCACAGCTGGAAACAGAGATGCTTTAGAAAATGGTGAAGAAGTTACAGGAGGATGGCAGGTTCTCCCTGAAAATGCCACTTCTCTGAAAATATGAATGTTCTTACAAGAGAGCCAAGGAGATTCTACAGATAGACATCAGCTGAAAAATATTCTTGACTTCAGTGATCCCATATCCCACCCACCCATCCAATTCCCTACCCAGGTGAACTGTGGTTATTAGGCTAAAACCACAGTTGGCTGAGTAGCAGAGTTGCTAAATCACAGTCCTGGACCCTGTAATCTGACCAGAATTCCCATCAAAACTCTTGCCTTGAATCTTAACTTCAAGATTAAGAACCTCAGTCTCCCTGGCCTTAAACAGAGAAATTGGACCAGAAAGATCTAGAGTCCCTTTTAGTTCCAAAAGTCAGATATTATGTACAATAATCCGATCACGACTCAAATACAATTATTATAACTTCTGAGATTTTAGTTTCAAATGTTGCTGTCGATAGTCATTACATTTTTTAGTGTATTAGGAACTAATAAGCAAGGAGAGAAAATGCCATTTTAGGTTGTTTTCTGAGCATTGCTTCTCCCTCATTATAAAACAGGCTGTTGCGCCCTCTGCTGGTATTTCTGAGATTGCCTACCAGGTGACTGCAGTAATTTTCCTGTTTTAAGGATATCTGTGCTTTTTTCCTCCTGTTGCTCCCAATAGCTTTCAAAATTGTTTTCTGATCTCTATTTACAGTAAATAAAAATGCCAAGATAGCTATGCTGGTCTGAAAGTAAAGTTGTGACATTTAATGGTACATTTTCACGTTTCTTCAAGGAGGCTATCGTAAATAGTGCTTCAGTGAACACTGGGGTGCATGTAGTTTTTTAATTATGGATTTCTCCAGGTATAGGGCTTCCCTCCTAGCTCAGTTGGTAAAGAATCCTCCTGCACTGCAGGAGACCCTGGTTCGATTCCTGGCTCAGGAAGATCTGCTGAAGGGAGGGATAGGCTACCCACTCCAACATTCTTGGGCTTCCCTTGTGGCTCAGCTGGTAAAGAATCCGCCTGCAATGCGGGAGACCTGGGTTTGATCCTGGGTTGGGAAGACCCCTTGGAGAAGGGAAAGGCTATGCACTCCAATATTCTGGCCTGGGAGAATTCCATGGACTGTATAGCCCATGGGGGCGCAAAGAGTTGGACACAACTGAGCGACTTTCACTTTCACACCCAGGAGTGGGATTGCTGGATCATATGGTAGTTCTGTTTTCAGTCTGTTAAAGAACCATCACACTGTTCTCCATAGTCACCGTATCAATTGACATTCCCACCAATAGTGCAAGAAGAGTTCCCTTTTCTCCACATCCTCTCAATCATTTATTGTTTGGAGATTTTTTGAGATGCCTGGATTGAATTTGTTGATGTAAGTTAAGTGGACCATTTGAACTCTACTTACCTAGTGTTCCAAATGAAGTCCCATCCTCATTTCTGGACTCTCTTCAGGAAGCTAAAGACTATAAAATAAAGTGGGTTCCGTGGTTACACAGCCTAACTCTGTTTCTAGCCACTTATAGAGTAAGAGGCCATTCCTAGCATGACACTACGAGTGTTACACACATGTGTGCATGCACTGTGCCAAGGAAACTGAGGGAACACTGACAGCTCTGCAAGAGGAATGATTGGATTCCAAGTCATGATGAATAAAGATTTGCTAATGAACAAAGAACAAAGAAAATATCTTCTTGGGGGGGGGGCGGGAAATGCACTTTGGGTAGAATTAATCAAAGGAATAAATAAAGGAAACCTCCATTACTCACTACTTCAAAGTTCCTGAAATTATGTCTCTTTCAGGGTCTTTGAAGATGTTCTAATTAAGTTTCTAGAGAGGGAAGAATATTTGTCCCTTTTAATGTAAACAAAAAGGCAATTTCATGTCAGTGACATTTTTATGGTTCTGAACTCACAAAATTAACTGTATTCTTCCATCACTCTTTACAGAAGGCAGTGTGAAGGAAACTCTTCTAGAAAAGTCCCCCATTTAGGTGAATTTATAGAAATCACGCAAGGTCCTGTCCATTGCACACACCAAAGATGATATGATACACAAGAAGGCGTCTTTAAATCCTGAAATCTCACTTTGAGTGGAGGACAGGATGGGTTCCAAATTTTATAAATGTTGTATAATCATATTGCAGTGCTTGGAAGTGAGCAGGCAGCTAATCACTGGAACCACTGATAGGTAAGATGGGACTGAAAGAGCATGACATGCAAAACAAGACTGTTTTAAAATGAAATCCACATTTAGTTTAGTTTGTAAGGGGCTGGTGCCATCACCGACACCCATGGCAGAGTTCTGCTGAAAGACTCAGGGGCTTCCACTGAATACCAGCCTCACTGCCCTGAACGCTCAGATCCATGACAGTCTGTGATTTAATCACAACACAGATGAGGTAGGACCTACTCAGGACATGCAGACTTACTGTTTCGTGTGCCTGTAAAACAGTGAGTGTCTGTCAGGTTATGCAATTTGGATTGGCTGCATGATTAGGCCCCGTGATCTGCTTTATTTTTTCCTTCATTCTCCCACCACTCCCCTGCCTGGGCACAGTGGGCACTATGTCAACTGGAAAAAAAAAAAAATACATGACCTAAAAGTTGAGATACATATTTTATTTGGCAAGCAAAGCTGAGGACTTAAGCCCCAGAAGCAGCCTCTCAGATAGCTCTAAGGCAGGCGTCCTCAGCCTCTGGGGTCTAATGCCTGATGATCTGAGATGGAGCTGTGATAACAGAAATAAAGTGCATGATACATGCGGGTTTTCCAGGTGGCGCTAGTGGTAAAGAACCTGCCTGCAGTGAAGGAGATGCGGGTTCAAGCCCTGGGTCGGGAAAATCCCCTGGAGAAGGGCATGAAAACCCATTCCAGGATCCTTGCCTTAGAATCCCATGGACAGAGGAGCCTGGTGGGCTATAGTTCATGAGGTTGCATAGAGTTGGACACAACTGAATCGACGTAGCACGCTCATACACATAACAAATATAATGCACTTGAATCATCCCAAAATCATTCTCCCAGCCCTGGGCCATGGAAAAATTGTCTTCCACACAACCAGTCACTGGGACCAAAATGGCTGGGGACAGCTACCCTAAAGAACTGCCCCAGAGAGGTAAGGGAGGAGCCAGGACACACAGGAGTTTTTGCAACAAAGACCAGGTAGTTAGAACATCAAGGGATTACTGTTAGGAAAACCGGACATCTCAGAGTAAGGAATTTTGCACTTTTCTGTGTAAAGGAAGATGCAAGAGTCTGGCTCACAGAAGTCATTCCTTTGATGTGCCCCTCAGCCATCTGGGGCCAGTGTCTGGTGCTTTTTCCTCCTGAGTCCCCTCAGGGTGCCCCGCTGGAGTGTCTGTAGTGGCTTGATGACTGTAACATCCATTGTTTACTGTTCTGGCAGGTGACAGTTTTCCGTTGACAGCTATAGAACCTAGATAAGGAAAAGAGAGAAATGCATCAAGGGGCCACATAGGATCAAGGTGGCTTCCTTGCTAGAACTGCCTTCCAAGCTTTCTGAATGAATAAAAGACGCTTTTCTACCTGAACAATTTACAGATGAGTCAGTAGGTTTGAACATGTGCCTTTCTTAATTATTTGGGGGCTTTCACAAATTTTACAAGAAAGAGGGACTTCCCCGGTGGTCCAGTGGTTGGGACCTTGCCTTCCAGTGCAAGAGGTGCTGGTTCTATCCCCGTCAGGAAGCTAAGCTCCCGCATGCCTCAGAGCCAAAAACCCAAAACATTAAAAAAAAAAAAAAAAAGGCAATATCATAGCAAATTTAATTAAGACTTTTAAAATGGCCCTTATCAAAAAAACCTTTAAAATTTTTTTTCTGAGAGAATATTTGGTTGACTTAGATATGGCCAAGGTGGTGGGGTTGGTAGCAGGAGAGGGGGCAGCAAATATTTAAATCTGATCAGCACTGATGCTTTCAAAGGAAAATAGTCCTGGCCCCAGACCTCGTCTTCCCTGACATACTAGGTCTGGGCAATCAAATGAATGAAAATGTCAGGAAGAGACATAATTGAATCCAACTAGTGACTGCACAAGCCAAACCTTATTAAATAAGGTAACAGGCAAGACAACCCTGGAAACCCATTACCCTAACTCAGTTATTTCCCTTTGCCCGCAGAGGGGAGAACTGGAAACAACAGACTTGAGCATGACCAACTGGAAAACACCTAACCCATAAGAAAGTATATATTCAAATTATTCTTCTCTTTTGGAGATATAACTTTATTCTTCTCTTTTGGAGACATAACTTTATCAGCTTTATGGAGATATAACTTTATCTCCATATATAGCTTTATGGAGGTAGAACACTCTCCAAGTCTAAAGTGTACAACGTGATGACTTGATACACTTGAATGTTGTTGCAAAATGACCACCTTATCAACAAGGAACACTTCCATCACATCACATAGTTACCACTGTGTGTGTGAGAGAGGAGAACATCTAAAATTTACTCTCTTAGCGACTTTCAAGTACACCACACAGTATAAGTAACTACAATCACCATGCTGTATACTGGATCCAGAACTTGCCCATCTTTTAACTGGAAATTTTTTACCCTTTGACCAGTATCTCCCCATTTCTTCCATCACCCTCCACCCCTAGTTTCTGGCACCCATTTTAAAATGTAAATATACTATTGCTACCTATGCAAAGATAACATGTTCAACTATCTTTACAAATCTCTGTCAGTTGGCATGCTTTCAATGTTTCAGAATCCAGTATAATGTTTACCTGTGAAGAGTCTTTTCATAAACTTTAGGGTACATAAAATCAACTTAAATTTCTTCATGCTACGGAATTTCAGTTCCACAGTGGGCTGACAGTGTTCTCACAGGGAAAAAAAGAACTAGAGTTGCTGGCAGTTTGTTTTCTTTTTAATCTAGAAAGCAACAATACAACTCAAGGTTAACATCTTTTTTAATTAGTAAATTATATACTAACTCATACACAAGCCTGAGTCAACAGACAAGCCTTTATTTTCTGCACCATGCAATTCTCTCTCATCATTACAGAAATTGCTTATTCCTGGATGTCTCAAAAGCTTCCTAAACACAGGGAATTTGGACAATTACAAAAGGTTTTTGTAATGGAGTCCCTTCTGCAAATCAATATTAAATCAGTATCTGACTTGGAAAGAGGCGCAGACCAGAAAGTCATTTGTTTTAATGGAGTCTTAAGAAAACTGCATAGAAAAGAATATGCCTTTAATATCCTCCTAATAAATCAAAACAAGAGATAGCTTGTATAATAGTAAATGTAACTTTGAGAAAAGTTATATCATTTTTTAAAGGAATAAACCTGGATATTGTTTTGAGAACCACTAATTTTGTAATCTACCTCTTTAGTATCATTTATTTTCTTTAATCCTCTAAACTCTGAAAACTATAGTAAATGATACATCTGAATGCTAACAAATATATGAAATTGAGTAAGCCAATATTTTGAGAATTATTTGAGACATAAATTTTAAACTCAGATATTAGTGAAATTAACCCAACTTGCAAATTCACATATTAATCTCCCAAAAGAAATATGTTTGATTATTGAAAATGTCCTAGCTTTAGAGAATTAAAAGGTACACAAGAGTGGTAAAGTCTTTAACAGGTAGCTTTAAAATGTGGAACATGAAATTTACCTTGCTACATGTTAAAAACTTTACCATTCTTGTGTAGCCTTTAATTCTGTCAGCATTTTCCTGAAATTCAAAATAATTACAATGTCTTAAGTTCAAGACAACATTTTAGGTTACAATTAAAAGCATTGGTTCATTTTTTATTCTGCCTCCAACTTAGCCTAGCTACAAATCTGGACACAAATAGGAAAAAAATACTAAAACATCTTAAAAACTTTTTGGAGGGTTCTTTTTTCTTATTTCAAGAAATAAACTGTACTCAATGACCTGTTGGGTAAATTAAAAACAAACATCCAAGACATGGGAAAATTCATTTAATCAAAATGTTTTCTATTTTAATAATGATATTTAAAATCCTTTAAGTATTATGCAGCTTTTTCTTTTCCTTTTTAAGGTATAAAGTTTCTCTTCCTGGTTTTGGAATCAATGAACAAATACAGGGCTATGAACTTGGTATGGACACAATCAGATCCTTTAAAACATTTTTTTCTGTTTCCTTTTTTAAGTTTCCTGTTGGTCTGACACATTGTGTTCTCACATCCTTTTGAAACCATGTGAGAAAGTAATCAAGTGCATCTCTCTGTCCCCAGATATGCAATGTTTATTAACTGATTGAAATACTGAGCGGTCACCACAACTTGTTATATATGGTCATTCAACCACACAGAGCAAGTGAGGATTTAGGACACAGGAAACACCCATAGAAAAGGACAATGAATAATGGGCAGTTTAATTTTTCTCAAAACACAGAAATATATAACAGTAGCAACAAGCTACTACAATGATGGGGAAAAAAATGAAAACTGTGACAGATTTTACTTTGGGAGGCTCCAAAATTACTGCAAACGGTGACTGCAGCCATAAAATTAAAAGACACTTGCTTCTTGGAGGGAAAGGTCTGGCCCTTCCTATTTAAGACAGGCTCCCTGCAAAGAGGAAGGAGGCACAGGGCTTGTGTCTCAAAAATGCTTTTTTTTTTTTTTTTAAGCACTGAATTTGCACATTGTAGCACTACTTCCAGTAAACGCGATGAAGAATCTTCAGACAACATTGTCTCCCAAAGACTTCCCCTCCCAGGAATTTAGATGTGCAAACACAGAACACATACTTGAGGATTTAGCTCCATCTACAGGAAGCGGGAAGTAAAACAAATTCTTTGTAAACAAAGTTCTCGCGGCCCGCACCCAAATATTAAGAGTCTTTTTGCTTCTGATAAAGGATGTTTTTCCACTGAGAAAGTTCAAGAGCAGAAAAGAAAGTGAGAAGACGAGCTACGTGCCTTACGGGGGCATTGAATGGAGTTTCAGTTCAGT
>NW_011494635.1:5447024-5454465 GCF_000754665.1 Bison bison bison | reverse complement strand
TCTTTGTGACCCCAGGGACTGGCATCACGCCAGGCCTCCCTGTCCATCACCAACTCCTGGAGCTTACTCAAACTCATGTCCGTCGAGTCGGTGACGCGAGTGGACTTTAATTTTGTTTTGTCTTTCCTTAGTTCATTAAAAAAAGAAAAGTAGGTTCATCCTCGGTTTTAAAAGAAGTAAAATAAAAAGGAGCATTCTGCAGCGGGGATGTTGATGGTGGGGTCTACGCATTTGTGGGGCTGAGGGTATATGGGAAATCTCTATCTTCTTCTCAATTTAGCTGCAAAACTGAAACTACTCTTAAATATATTATCTTTTAAAACAAAAAGAACCTCAGGTAGAGCCCATTCAAAGCAAGAAGTATTCATCCTTACATGAGGCTTAGGAAAATATGGTTCTTTTCGATGTTCTCTGTGTTTAATTATGGGAGGATGTATTGACCATATGGAACAAATTCTGCAACATCAGGTGGCAAGTAAAATACCATTTAGTCAAACATTAACGTGTTTTTCAGGACTACGAATAGTTTACCTTCAGTTGGCTTTGACAACATTAGTAGGGAGTCTCTGGGCAGTTTAATTTTTAGGACTAGAGAAAGTTTTAAAATAACAGCAGATATTCATTAACCACTTATTTAGTCACTTTAGGAATGACTTGTGTATAGTAATAACCTTTACTCCCATGAGACCTAAACAAGGGAGGTATTTTAATCTCAATTTTGCATATGAAAATACTGAGGAATATAGAGATTGAGTTACATCCCCAAAGTCACAGAGCCTCTATGACATAGAGACAGAATCTCAACCCAGGAAATTTATTCCAGAACTGATGACCTCAAACCCCACAGTATATTTTGCCCCTCAGCAAAGACCATCTAATATTTCAGTGTTTCAACTAAACCAAACATTCTTTGATATAAAATTATAGTCCCACATCTATTTTTTTATAGGTTAGTATTTATATTCTGATTGATTTAGGATCACCCAAATGTCATCAATGCTAAGAAAGAGCTGCCAACTCTTCCATTTAGAAAATCAATAATTGTGGAACTGGATTCATGACTCTCCAAGTAAGCTTCGTCATCAAGTACCAAATGCAATTTCATCAGGAAGTATTATGGGAAAATATAAGGCATTAATTTATGTAAATCAAAACATGAGCTTGCAAACTATCATATTTATTATTAGAAACACAGGCAACTTTGAACATTTCCCATCTATAAAGTCCATATTTGAATGATGTTTTATCTAAAAATCTATAAAGACACTGGAATACTGAAATGGAGAAAAATGGGTCTGAAAACAATTTTTAGTCTGCTTTTTGGTTGTGTCAGATGCACAGGCATAATGTGGCCGTTATAATTACTGGAGCACTGCTTGCCATCTCGCGTGCCTGGATTCAAAGTTGGGAGGCCAGTACCAGGAAACAGAGAAGCCCTAGCTGTACTGCACTTCATGTTTGCTAGCACCTATTGCTCCCACCAAGGCCCATAGGACAGGATTGAGACTGGGTGCGCAGGGAAGATGTGGCATTGGGAGAAAGCAATGTCTGATGTAAACCTTCAGTTAAAATATGCCTCTTTGAAGATGCTGTATAACGGGGAGCCCAGCCCAGTGCTCTGTGAAGACCTAGTGGGGTGGGATGGAGAGAAGAGAGGCCCAGGAGAGAGAGGATATATATATATATATATATATATACACACTTGTGGCTGATTCACTTTGCTGTAAAGCAGAAACCAATACAACATTGTAAGTTATCCTCCAATTTAAAAACAATACAATTTTTTTAAAAAACCATTTAAAAAAATGCCTATCTGAGCTGGGCTTAAATTACCTGGATCCTAGCTTCTGTGGTCCTTTTGGTTGTAGCCACGCTTTCTGGGAAACCAACTCACTCAGAAGGACAATGCAGATAGTGGAGTACAGTTCATTACACCGGCGGGGCAAGGAAGAGTCTCCTCTTAGCCAAGGACCCTGACCAGTTTTTTGTGAAAACCTTATATACCCTAAGTGCCCAAACCCACCTCCCCAAATTCCCTGAAACTAATCTGAACAAAGGAAAAAGGATACAATCAAAGTTAACCTGTGATTCATATGCCTTAAGCCTAGGTAGTTAACAGTGGATAATTATCAATAGGCCTGTGGTCATACCCCAATAAGCATAATAGAATGTATGATTCTATTCGGTTCCACAGATAATTAGGGTATTCTTTTAGGTGATGGAGAGCCCTGGGGCTCTTCCTTCTAGGGGCCTGGTTTTCCAGTTGGTATGTCGTTTTCATAGATACTGGGCATATAGCTCAAAGTCCACAGTCCACCCCAAGATGGAGTCTTGCTTTCAAGATAGAGCCTGTTCTGTTTCCTCCTTCACTTCCTCCTTCCCTCCCATCCTTTTTTTTTTTTCTTTTTTCCTCTTTTCATTTTAGTTTGGAACGTTTCAGCTGACGTACCTTCAAGCTCAGTGATTCTTTCCCTGTCTGTGTCTAATCTAATCACGAGCCCATCAGATAGTTCCCACCTCCCTGCTTGCATCATTCGTTCCTTCTTGTGTGCTGTCTACCTTTTCCATTAGAGCTTAATCATAGTGATTTCAAAGCATTCCAGAATTTGTCCCATAGCTAAGTATATCTCTGATGCTCATTTTGTCTTTCCAGACTGTAATTTTCCTTCCTTTTAGCACACCGTGTGATTTTTTTTTTTTTAATTGAAAGCCAGACATGATGTGCTGGGTAATAGGAACCAAGCTAAAGAGATCTTCCGTATGGGCTTTGGGCTATTTATTGTAGCTGTACATGCCAGAGACTTCAAAGTCCTGTACTTGAGTCGGTTTTGTCTCCTCTGCTGTCTTCGTGGCTCTCCTAAAATTCTTCCTTAGATAGAGTCTGAGCTCCCTACAATCTACTGCTACCATTTGGGAGCCCCCTGATGGGACTGTGGGGGCAGGGATGTGCTCTGTTACATTCTGGTTAAACCCTGGTCTCTTGCTGGGCCTGTGTCCATGGGCTGTGACTTTCACATGTGCTGCTCAGCTCCTGGAAGAGGGGGCTGGAGTCAGGGCAGCTGACTTCCCCCAAGGGGGAAAAGGCCCTGGAGCAATCTGCTCCCCACAGAACAGGCTTCTGTTCCTGAGAACACTTGAGTGTCTTTCTCAAACACCCTTTTCCCCACCAGAGCCACAAGGGGCTCTTCCTTGGCTCTTCACAGAGCTCCTGGAGGAAAAGCCCTTTTCTGTGGTCTCCATCAACTTCTCATTCTCAAGCTAGTCCACCCTCTGCTTCCAGAAATTCAACAAAAATATAATTTAAGTATCGCTACCAGTTTACAGTTCCAGAGAGTTCTATTCAGGTAAGCAGGTCTGGGCTCTCATTCTCCAAGTTCACCTTTTTCTCCAGAGTTTGGAGTGGTACCTATATCTGAGACTTCATCAAGTTTTGTTTTGTTTTTTTTTTTCGATTAGTTCATTTTTTTTTTCCTGATCTGTAGATGCTAATGACAACTGTCAAGCTCTTCACTTGTCAAAGTTGAAGCTATAAGTCTCTGCCTGTTTCCCAGTGTGTCTTTCTACCAACGTCTCCCTCTCTTGACAGCTGCATCTCCAGATCTGGACAGCTAGCGGGAATCTGCCCTTGTAATTGGTTTCTGATTTCTTCATGTGTGCCAACTACAAATTGGCACTTGCCAAGAGCATCTGCCGCGGAGTGAATAACAACAAGGGCATTTTTTATCCATCTCTGGAGATTGAACCCTGTGTTGCTTCAGCTGCCAACCTTCAACACCCCCAGAAGGGAATTCAGGGTGGAGAATGAGGAACTTTGTGCTCCAGGGAAACTGGTGGAACAGGTCTTTAGTTAGATATTTTGAGAGACTGCTTTCACTATCTCAATCCTTGTATCTATTCATACCTAGAAAATCACTAAATCCCTTAATGGTGACATCAGCTCCTCGTGACTAACAGAAAACCTTTTGTAAAGTAAGTGCTTGCTTGCACTGAACTCCTCCTTCACCAAAATCTTACACCCCGAACTTCCTCCACTGCCTCTTTGGAGCAATCTCTCCGAGCTATTTGAGGTACTGTCTCCCAGGCTGCTGTCCTCATTTTGCCCCAAATAAAACAACACAAAACTTTCAAGTTGTGCGTTTTTTCTCAGTTGACATGTGAAATCACAACCCTGAGGGAACACTGCTGTTGAGGAAAGCTAAGAGGTAGAAAGACTTATATCATTGATATTTTTGTCATTTAACTAAATAGTTAATAAATAATTTTATGTGATTAAAAATATCATTATCCAGCAGCTCTGGCAAAATTTCCAAAACATTTATTTTGTAGGCAAGTTAAAAGTATTCAAGGGTATTGATTGAAACCACCAGACAAAGAGATCTGGAAGATGTTCTTTAAAATTCACCATTTGACAAGAAAAAAAAAAAACAAAGAAAAATACTCTGTATTCTGACATTGCCCTCCAATAAAAGAGATTAGGCATGTATATATGCATGTGCATTTCAGAAACCCTTATTAAGATTTTAATTTGCTATCAAGGACAACTTGTCATATGAAGAGGAGACTATTTTATGATTCATTTGCCAAGCGTGACTGTGACAGCCAAGATTAATTTAATCGGGGCTTTTATACATTAGTATTCAAAAGGAACCTAAAGCAGAGAGAAGTGCCTGGTTTTGTTTTATTTTAATAATGAAGGAAGTGTGTGCTGTTCTCTGTTTTGATGATTACAATGAGCTGGTGGAGTAAATGGTTTCGTAGTTAAACACAAATTTGTGTGTGTGGATTGTGTTTAGGAATGAAAGCTACTTCAAGCTGTATTTCAACCCTTTTAGACAAGTGCTCAAATGACACGGGGTCATAAAAAGCAGGGGCTGTAACATTTACTCTGGAAAATAAATGTTTACCTCGAGCAGCAATTGACATTTCTAGCTCATTATGTGAATGTCAAGCACGGTTTCAAGTCCCTCTCCCAGCACCAGTGCGAGTACCTTGGCTTCGGGCCTTGGGCCAATGTCAGACTGATTCACCTTGACTTTAAAGTGGCTTACCTTTACTTCTTATAATTCACATTCGTGTCAGGAACGTGATCTCCACATTCATAATGAGCGATGCATGTTCAGAGAGGAAATAAACCCGCAGGAACCATGGAAACAGGAAGAGCTGCACACGTGGGTGCCCTCGTTGCACAGCACCCCATCAAGAGGGCTGTGCTATGAGGTTTAACCCACCCCGCTGAAACCAGGAGGCCTCCGGGACCACAAGGTGCTACTCAAAGCCTCCATCCTCAACCTGACCTCTGATCTACACTGTGCCTGTTATCACCTCTAGGCACTATGGTTACTGTTGCTAGTGGTGATGCAGCCACAGAAACCTCAGCTAGCACAAGAGCCCCGTCCCTTCCATCACCTCTTCTGTTCCTTTTTTTTTTTTTTTTTGCCAAACACACATAATCCATGGCCATTGTAAGCAAAATCCTTGAATCTTCTGCTTCTGTTTCCATTTTACTAATGCGAAGTTTTCCTATTTTCTTGTCTTAATTGCAGCAACAATAGCACCATAAAAATCTTCATTCTGATGTTTCTACCTATTGTTTCTTTCTCTCAATGTAAGTCTATGGAGAAAATCACACACACTTCATTTCTGTTTTAGTTGTTCAGTCACTGAGTCATATATGATTCTCTGCGACCCCATGAACAACAGCTCGCCAGGACCCCCTGTCCTTCATTGCCCTTCATTATCATTACTGAGAGTTTGCTCAAACTCATGTCTATTGGGCCAGTGATGCTATCTAACCGTCTCATTCTCTGTTGCCCCTTTCTCCTCTTGCCCTCAGTCTTTCCCAGCATCAGGGTCTTTTCCAGTGAGTCGGCTCTTCACATCAGGTGGCCAAAGTATTGGAGCTTCAGCATCAGTCCTTTCAATGAATATTTTAGGGTTAGTTTCCTTTAGGATTAACTGGTTTGCTTTCCTTGCTGTCCAAGGGACTCTCAAGAGTCTTCTCCAGTACAATTTGAAAGCATCAATTCTTTGGTGCTCAGCCTTCTTTATGGTCCAACTCTCACATCCATATATGACTATTGCAAAAACCATAGCTTTAACTATATTAGTAACTTTAATGATTACTACTGAGAGTTTATCATATGCCAAGAAGTCCACAAGCTTCCTGAATTTTTAATTATAGACAGCCCCCTTACTGTCAGTTATCTAGTCTGTGCCGTGCATTTAGCATTTCCATAACATTTCAGTATTATTATTGTATGTAAGTACATACAGTCTGACTCCTCAACTACATGTAAGCCTCTTATAGTTAACTATTGTGTCTTACTATCTATAACAAAGGTCTATATAGTCAAAGCTATGGTTTTTCCAATAGTCATGTATGGATGTGAAAGTTGGACCATAAAGAAGGCTGAGCACTAAAGAATTGATGCTTTTGAACTGTGGTGTTGGAGAAGATTCTTGAGAGTCCCTTGGACTGCAAGGAGATCAAACCAGGAAATTCTAAAGGAAATCAACCCTGAATTTTCAATGGAAGGACTGATGCTGAAGCTGAAGCTCCAATACTTTGGCCACCTAATGTGAAGAGCCAACTTATTGGAAAAGACCCTGATGCTGGGAAAGATTGAGGGCAGGAGAAAGGGGTGACAGGATGAGATGGTTGGATGGCATCATCAACTCAATGGACATGAGTTTGAGCAAGCTCTGGGAAACAGTGTTACTAGACAGGGAAGCCTGGCAATGCTGCAGTCCATGGGGTTGCAAAGAACTGGAAATGACTGAATGACTGAACAACAACATTATGTATGATTATAATAACAAAAGTGACAGAAAAATAAGCTTTAAAGTCAAAGAAACAGATCCAGCATGGAGTCAAAATAGACTCTCCTCTGTTGCAATATTATTACCTTGCTTGAAATATTTGTTTTAAATGAAAAGACATGATGTGTGTAGCGTGGTGGAGGACTGGAGGAGTGGGGAGGGGTCCTTTCCTGTGTAAACTCTCTGAACAAGAAATATCCAGTGTGCAGCCCTTAATTAAAACAGCATTTTATAATGTGAAAAATAGCTAATTCTTATTTAGAGTTCAGGCTGTAGGTCTAAAAGGAAGAACTGTAATTTTTTTTTTAAGCTACAGGAAATATCAATATTCTCCATTATTACTGATAATTGGATTATGGATTAAAATTGAGGAATGAGTTTCATAAAAGTGTTTTTTGTTAATTGTTTATTATTACATTATAATATTTTAATAGAATATACTAAAGACCCATTTTACTATAAGTTCACACTTTAGATTTTTTGCATATTGTATATCACATATTTTTTAATTTTTAGGTATTCAAATACATGAACATATATAATGTATCCCTGAACTACAGTTTGATGTGAAAAATCCTACACCTCACATTTTATTCTTTTTTGATGTTTCTTTTTCTTTCTT
>NW_011494635.1:5427006-5446920 GCF_000754665.1 Bison bison bison | reverse complement strand
TTTTTCTTTTCTTTTCTTGGGGGGGGGTGGGTTTATTTTAAAGCTAAATTTCTGCACTAATTTTATCTTACCTGAATTACAACATCCATTTTTGGGGGGCCACACTGTACAACATATGGACTCTTAGTTCCCCAACCGGGCTTTGAACCTACTCCCTCTGCAATGGAAGTGCAGAGTCTTAACCACTGGACTACCAGGGAAGTCCCTATAATAAAGTATTTTTTAAGATGTTTACCTAAGATGTTATGGAAAATTAGATGAATTTTGGGGCCAACCCAATAAGTTCAGTGTAAAAAACCCTGTTTTATGCAGTATTGCTGTCCTAACATGCACAGCATTTTGTTTTTGCTAGTAGATGACAATCGATAAAGCTCTTATTTGATTCCCTGAGGCCTTAGTGATAAAATGGCAAAATGAGATGTATAGACATGATGTTCTCTTAAGATTTCAGAAGATACAGTTTTAGGTGAAGGGAAGAATAAAAGAGAATCTAATAGAGGAAATGCAGAGCCTTCATTAAATTCTGAAGAAAGGCGATAATGTAATTAAGCCAATAGGGAAGAGAAAACTCAAGATAAGGGAATAATTCAAACCTAAGCTAGACTCCAAAATGTCCACAAAGAGTATGAGAGAGAGTGAGAAAACCAGGTTGGCTGGACTAGAGAGGTGGGATGATCAGCTTTTGAAGATAAAAATTGAGAGCCTGTGACTTTTTTTTCCTCAGTAAGAGGAAACTGACAGAAGTTCTTGCATGTCCCTGGGGGTGAGGAAACAAGTGAAAAGGCAGGTCAGATCACGTGGGGAAATACTGTCGTGTCTTCTACAGATGAGTGCCCAGATTCTGGAGTCAGATGTTTCAAACCCACCCCAGCTCCATCATTCATGGGCTCTGTGATTTGGGTAATTAGCCTGGCCTCTCTGTGCCTCAAGTTGTCAGCACCAAAAAGGAGGTTATAATCCTATCTCAGTTGGCCTCATAAATTATGGATATGTTAAAGGTTATATGGAGAGAGGGGGAGGTTGCAGAGGAAGGGCTGTGAAGGTTTGGGAAAAAGGGAACTGGAACCAAGCAGGACTCCATGGACCTTCCCAGAACAGGCCTTCCCCGCATCCTCTGCTTTAGCTCCTCTCTGAAAAGTACCTAATGAATAGATAACGGTATCTGATGCACATTTCCTGAGTTGTTTTACAGATATGAAAACCCTCCACCAAATGGAAAATGTTAACTGCTTGCTGACAAAGGTCTGTCTAGTCAAAGCTATGGTTTTTGCCATAGTCATGTACAGATGTGAGAGTTGGACCATAAAGAAAGCTGGGCACTGAAGAATTGATGCTTTCAAATCGTGGTGCTGGAGAAGACTCTTGAGAGTCCCTTGGACTGCAAGGAGATCAAACTAGTCAATCCTAAAGGAAATCAACCCTGAATTTTCAATGGAAGGACTGATGCTGAAGCTGAAGCTCCAATACTTTGGCCACCTAATGTGAAGAGCCAACTCATTGGAAAAGACCCTGAAGCTGGGAAAAACTGAGGGCAGGAGGAGAAGGGGGCAACAGAGGATGAGATGGTTGGATGGCATCACCGACTCAATGGACATGAGTTTGAGCAAACTCTGAGAGAAGGTGATGGACAGGGAAACCTGCAGTCCATGGGGTCGCAAAGAGTTGGACACAACTGAGCGACTGAACAACTGCTTGACGACCATGAGCACACTGCCCCAAGCCTCCTGGAGCCTAAGGACTGACAATGTTAACCCTGGTGACACCACCCTGCTATCTCACTATCAGTCAATCAGAGAACTGTGCACAGAGCTGATCTCAAACCCTGAGATACCCTCTCCCTCACTGGGCTTTTGAAAGTGCTTTGAGGAAACCCTTCAGGGAGCTCAGGCCTTTTTAGGGCAGAAGCCACTCATCTCCCTGCAAGGCCCTGCAGTAACCCCTTTTCTGTTCCAGACTGTGATGTTTCCATGTATTTGGCCTCACTGTGCCTTGGGGACACGGATTTGTGCGAATAGCACCAGGAAAAGATAGATGGAATAAAAACTGTTAGCAGCTATGGAAAGTCAGTCCCCACCTGATCCTGTGGGGAAGTACCCACAGCTCAGGGAATTTCTCTCCATCCATCTACAAATAGCTAGTCTGAAATAGTGAGAAGGCAATGGCACCCTACTCCAGTACTGTTGCCCGGAAAATCCCATGGATGGAGGAGCCTGGTAGGCTGCAGTCCATGGGGTCGCTAAGAGACAGACACGACTGAGAGACTTCACTTTCACTTTCCACTTTCATGCATTGGAGAAGGAAATGGCAACCCGCTCCAGTGTTCTTGCCTGGAGAATCCCATGGACAGAGAAGCCTGGTAGGCTGCAGTCCATGGGGTCGCACAGAGTCAGACATGACTGAAGCAACTTAGCAGCAGCAGCAGCAGTCTAAAATAGCATCCTTTACTTGTGAGTAAGAATACATTAACTGAATTGTTACCAAAGCGATAAACCAAAGCCTCTTTGGTGCATCACCAGAATGATGGCATCAACTTGGTTAAGGGCTCATTTTCAAACCACATTCCTGAAGTGGTGCTTGACCTGTAATTAAGAGTGATACTGAAAACCTTCCTGCAGCTTCTCAAAAGTGTCCTATGTGGAATGAGAATATCTCCTGACATATCAATAAACAAGAAATGTCACAGCCAACAGGGATTTCTGGCCTTCAAATATGAATGAAGGCTCACCAAAGTGAGATTCAGCAGATGCCTCCAGTCCCTACAGTGACTGCTGAGGAGCTGGGGGAATGCACGAATCAGCCATCTGCCACACCTGCCACTCCTTAAGGTGAACAAGGAAACAGAATTTGGCCCCAGATAGTCAAGGTGCAATGAAAGGAATGGATTCAGTGAGTCCAGAGGCTGGCATCTTCCCATACCTAGAACACTAAGTTCCTTAACTTGATATCTGATCTTTAATGTTCAGACTGACTGCTCCCTTTGTTGCAAACTTATATACAGCCTGACTCCCCCTCCTGCCTCCTTGGAGCAGTTTTATCAGAGCTACTGAGATGCTGTTTCCCCCTCTCGGGGTCCTAAACATTCCCACCAAATAAAAAAACTCTCTACTTTGAGGTTGTGACTAATATTTTGTTGATACCTAGTACAACTTGGAAGGGTCATCGGAAAGAGAGAAAAAAAAAAAGACCGCATAATTGATAAACACAGCAAACAGATCATAGTTCTCTTTGGCCTGAGAACCTGCAACAGTTTTAAGACTCTATCCCACTTAGCATAATGCTCTTGACGGTCACTCACGCTGTTATTCTTTTTCATCATCATAGATTTTTTACTGGGATGTACAGATAAATACAAATTTAAAAGGATCGACTGTCATTTGACCTCAAAAGAATAGAGACATAATTACCAATAGTCGGTGTGTCTGTGGAGGATCTGCTTACTTCATTGTTCTGAAAGCCTTGGTCATCGTCAGGGCAAGTCTTCAACACACCAGAAATGCAGGGCTTACTTTAAAAAGCATTATTTTGCCCAAGGAAAGGCTTTTAATGTCACATCTAGTTTCCACGTTTGTTTGGGTGAGCTTCTGACACGACCATGACCTGTTTGCCTCCCTTCTTACATTATTTGGACTGAAGGAGAAAGTCTTTCAATAGAGATAACCCCAAAACATGGGATTGAAATTATGATGCTTTGCAGAGTCACGAAGACTTTTCCTGCTTAGAAAATGTTTCCTCTGTAACACAGATGTGCTTTTCAAAGCCTTGGAATTTCCTCCTTTGAAAATATGTTGAGTCAACTGAATTTTTAAAGAAAATAATTATACCCTGAATTTGGCTCTGCTGAAAAAGCACACAAGAACTGCAATCATGCTTTTTATATGTGTTTTAAAGTTTTCCTGGAGTTTATCATGTGAGGATGAACTGAAGAACTGTGGTCCTGGGATTAATGCAGACTCGATCTTCAAAAGAATGAGAAAGTGCACAGAGGTGAAAAAATGTGCCAACATGCTTATTATCATTAACCTTTAGGATCTGAAATGTAATATTCAAAATCTGTATTGATCATTATTTGAAATATGTTTGTTGTTAAAAAATTTTTCTAGTCAAATGAATATTGAGAATGGGTAAGTGTATGACGATGGTAAGAAGGTTCCTTTATGTGTTTCAAGTTTGGGGGGGATTACAACTACAGACAGTGTTAACGTATCTTTCCACAGCTGGCTGCACCACTTGTGTTCCCAGCAGCAATGGATGAGTTTTGTTTGCTAAGTATTTCTGTCAACATTTACACAGCCAGCCTTTTCTGTTATTGTTGTTCAAATGTAGTGGACCTCACTGTGGTTTAATTTGAATTTCTCTAATGATTAAAAAGCAGCAAGAGAGTTCCAGAAAAACATCTATTTCTGCTTTATTGACTACGCCAAAGCCTCTGACTGTGTGGATCACAATAAACTGTGGAGAATTCTGAAAGAGATGGGAATACCAGACCACCTGACCTGCCTCTTGAGAAACCTGTATGCAGGTCAGGAGGCAACAGTTAGAACTGGACATGGAACAACAGACTGGTTCCAAATAGGAAAAGGAGTACGTCAAGGCTGTCACCCTGCTTATTTAACTTATATGCAGAATACATCATGAGAAACGCTGGGCTTGTTAGAAGCACAAGCTGGAATCAAGATTGTTGGGAGAAATATCAATAACCTCAGATATGCAGATGACACCACCCTAATGGCAGAAAGTGAAGAGGAACTAAAAAGCCTCTTGATGAAAGTGAAAGTGGAGAGTGAAAAAGTTGGCTTAAAGCTCAACATTCAGAAAACTAAGATCATGGCATCTGGTCCCATCACTTCATGGCAAATAGATGGGGAAACAGTGGAAACAGTGGCAGACTTTATTTTTTGGGGGCTCCAAAATCACTGAAGATGGTGACTGCAGCCATCAAATTAAAAGACACTTATTCCTTGGAAGGAAAGTTATGACCAACCTAGATAGCATATTGAAAAGCAAAGACAATACTTTGCCAACAAAGGTCCATCTAGTCAAGGCTATGGTTTTTCCTGTGGTCATGTGTGGATGTGAGAGTTGGATTGTGAAGAAAGCTGAGAGCTGAAGAATTGATGCTTTTGAACTGTGGTGTTGGAGAAGACTCTTGAGAGTCCCTTGGACTGCAAGGAGATCCAACAAATCCATTCTAAAGGAGATCAGCCCCGGGTGTTCTTTGGAAGGAATGATGCTGAAGCTGAAACTCCAGTACTTTGGCCACCTCATGCGAAGAGTTGATTCACTGGAAAAGACCCTGATGCTGGGAGGGATTGGGGGCAGAAGGAGAAGGGGACGACAGAGGATGAGATGGCTGGATGGCATCACCGACTCAATGGACGTGAGTTTGAGTGAACTCCGGGAGTTGGTAATGGACAGGGAGGCCTGGCGTGCTGCAATTCATGGGGTCGCAAAGAGTTGGACAGGACTGAGTGACTGAATTGAACTGAACTGAATGATTAAAGATGGTGAGCATCCTTTCACGTGCTTATTTGCTATTCATATATCTAATTTGGTGAAGTGTCTGTTCAAACCTTTTTGCCTGGTTTTTTATTGCTTCTGTGTTTTCATCATTGAATTCTGAATGCTCACAGCTTATTAAATATATGCATTGATAAAAAAACACGTAAGTAGAATATAGTTTGCCTTTTCCTTGTCTTAACAGTGTCTTTACAAACTCAGTTTTTAATTTTGGTTAATTCTATTTCTTCATTTAGGTGAAGGATTTTTGGTTTTATATCTAGGAAATCTTTGCTAAATTTGAGGTCACAAGGGCTTCCCTGGTGGCTCAGACAGTAAAGAAACTGCCTGCGATTTCCTGGCAGTTTTCTGCAAAGAAACTCCTGCAACCCAGGAGACCTGGGTTCAATCCCTGAGTCAGGAAGATCCCTTGACCAAGGGAATGGCTACCCACTCCAGTATTCTTGACTGGAATATTCCATGGACAGAGGAGCCTGGCAGGATTATAGCCCATGCAAAGGGTTGGACACGACTGAGAAACTTTCACAAGGTCACAAAGCTTTTCTCCTATGTTTATTTCCAGAAATTTGATACACTTTAACATTTAGGTCTACGATGCATTTTGAGTTAACTTTTGTATACATTGCAAAGTAAGGACCAAAGTTCAATATTTTTGCATATGGATGTCCCTAGTAGTATTTGTTGAGAAGACTATTCTTCCTCAATGTTATTACCCCTGAAACTTTGTAGAAAATCAACTAACAATATTTAGCGGGTGCATTTCTGGAGGCTTCTCAGATCCCTCGACTCATGAGCCTATCCTTTTGCTAAGACCGCACCATCTACAGCAGATTCATAGGAATCCTTAACATCTGGACATGTGAGTTCTCCAACTTTGTTCTCCTTTTTCAAAATGGTTTGGGCTAACAGTCCTGTCCTTTTGAATTGCCGTTAAAATTTTAGAAATAGTTTGCCAGTTCTTATGAAAAACCCGTGTGATTTTAACTCAAATTGTATTAAATCTCTTTATTAACTTGGGGAAAATTGAGTTATCACCATATTCAGCCTTACTGTTCCTGAACAGATCAAACCACTGTGTTTATGAAAGCGCCGTTTCAGTGTTTCATTCGTGTTTTGTGGCCTGGGCATACAGATCAAGCACATACTGTTAGACTGATACTTAAGGATCTCGAATTATTTAGTTCTAGTGAAAACGGCTTATTTTTAAACTTCAACAATTGTTCGTTGCTAGCCTGTAGACATGAAATTGATTTTAAAATACTAATTTGCTAACCTTACAAATCTGTTCTAGTAGCTTATTTTCTTCATTCCTTTGGATTTTCTACTCAATTGTCTGTGAATAGATATATATATACACAGGATATAAGCCTTTTATTTCTTTGTCTTCCTTTATTTCATATCTAAGATGACTGATACAGATTTCTGTCCTGTTCCTGATTTTAGGAAAAGAGCATTCAGTCTTTCACCAATAAATACATTTGAGCTACAGGTATTTTATAGATCCACTTCATCAGGTTAAGGAAGATCTCTTTTAGTGAATGAATTAATAGTGAACTATGTCAATTTGTTTTTCCTGCATCTGTGGAAAGACCTTGTTTTCTTCTTTAATCTATTATTATGATACATTACACTGATTTTAAATATTTAACCAGCCTTCCATTTCCTGAATAAACGCCACGTTTTGCAGTTTTTACATATTTCTGGGCAGTTTGCTCATTTTGTAAACAGTATTTGCATTTATATACAGAAGGATGTTGTCAAGGCTATGGTTTTTCCAGTGGTCATGTGAGTTGGACTATAAAGAAAGCTGAGAGCTGAAGAATTGATGCCTTTGAACTGTGGTGTTGGAGAAGACTCTTGGACTTCTTGGAGTCCCTTGGACTGCAAGGAGATCTAACCAGTCCATCCTAAAGGGGATCAGTCCTGGGTGTTCATTGGAAATACTGATGTTGAAGCTGAAACTCCAATCCTTTGGCCACCTGATGCGAAGAGCTGACTCATTGGAAAAGACCCTGATGCTGGGAAAGATTGAGGGCAGGAGGAGAAGGGGATGACAGAGGATGAGATGGTTGGATGGCATCACCGACTTGATGGACATGGGTTTGGGTGGACTCTGGGAGATGGTGACGGACAGGGAGGCCTGGTGTGCTGCGGTTCATGGGGTCCCAAAGAGTCAGACACGACTGAGTGACTGAACTGAAGTGAACTGAGAGAAGGATGTTGGTCCATAGTTTCAAGGGGAGGTTTGGTGTCTTTGGATTTTTCAGTACTGCTGGCCTCATAAAATGAGTTGGAAGTTGTCTCCCAAACCTCCTTATTGTAGAAGAAATTATGTAAATTTTTTATTATTTCTTCCTGAAATGTTTGGTAGAACTCACTACTGAAACTTCCTCGATCTGGAAGAATTTTTTTTTTTTTTTGCCACACTGTGGGGCATGTGGGATCTTCGCTCCCCACCAGGGATGGAACCAGTGCCCTCTGCAGAGGAAGCCTAGAGTCTTAATGACTGGACCACCAGTGAAGATCCTGTTTGAAAAACTTAACCGCAAACAATTATGTACTTTAATAGATACAACGCTATTATCCATTTCTTCTCAAGTGACTGGCAGTTCCTTTAATGTCCTAGGGAAATTTCCTCTGCAAATATTTTAAGAATAGCTCAAATCCTTTTCACCAGTGGCAAATCATTTTTTGCCTTTAGTATCTGCCGCACTGCAATATTACTTTTTCTAGTCTCAGCCCCCTGGAACTATTTTCACCTTTATCATCTACCCAAAATGTAATATTGTTCATGTCTCACTCTTTCTTGCTGCTGCTGCTGCTAAGTCACTTCAGTCGTGTCCCACTCCGTGCGACCCCATAGATGGCAGCCCACTAGGCTCCGCCGTCCCTGGGATTCTCCAGGCAAGAACACTGGAGTGGGTTGCCATTTCCTTCTCCAGTGCATGAAAATGAAAAGTGAAAGTGAAGTCGCTCAGTCATGTCCAACTCTTAGCGATCACACGGACTGCAGCCTACCAGGCTCCTCCATCCATGGGATTTTCCAGGCAAGAGTACTGGAATGGGGTGCCATTGCCTTCTCTGCACTCTTTCTTAGCAGTCTTTTAAAGGCTCATTCAAATTGCTGAGTATATAAATTCTTCGCAGCACATTAAAAATGGATCTCTACCAAAAGCCTCCAGCATCATCTCCACTCACATTTTCCTAAGGTGAAAATCATGGCCTACAGAAGCCAGACTGCTTGTGCTTCTGTGACTCAACTGCATTGCCCACACTATAGCTTTTACTGTAACTTTCTACCATACTTACTATGAAGACAGTCGTAAGCATTTTCTCTATCCCTCATCACACATATCCTCTCATTCAGGAACCTTCTTTCTCTAGGGAGAGACACTTTTCCCTCATTCACTCATGCTGTTTCATCATAGGTAATTCAGGTATTTACCATATTAGTTTAGATGGTGGCGATGGTTTAGTCTCTTAAGTCATGCCTGACTCTTCAGACCCTGTGGACTGTTAGCCTGCCAGGCTCCTCTGTCCATGGGATTTCTCAGGCAAGAATACTGAGGTGGGTTGCCATTTCCTTCTCCAGGGAATCTTCCTAACCCAGGGATTGAACCTGTGTCTCCTACATTGCAGGCAGATTCTTTACCTCTGAGCCACCAGGGAAGGTTAAATACATATACAAACATAGGAAAGTTGAAATTATCTAAGTCTGCCTCCCTAACAAGGCCAAGCTTCTAGAAAACAGTTAAAGTAATATTATATTTCTATTTCAGTCCCTTACTCCTAGCCCAGTGTCTGAACCTAAAGTAATACCCAGTAATGTTTGTTGAACTATTCTGGGTTACAGAGCACTGTGGTGGGTAGATTCTGGTGTTAAGATGTGACTATAATTTGTATATCATTATCCAGCATTCCTATCATTGAACGAGGCCCTGCCAGTAGCAGAAAGAAAGTAGAGAGTAACCTCTTCTAATCACTCACAATACCCTTTAGGCTCACAGATCACCTTAAACACATGATCAATGTAGACAGTAATTTCCCAAGCACAGTTATCTATACACACACACACACACACACACACACACCAATTTTTTCTGAAATTTCATGAAGTTCATAGAATTCTTGACCTCCATCTGATTTCCAATGTGTATACAGGCTTTCCATCCTGAGTTGTTCAAAAAGGATATCAATAGCATCCAATAGGATCAGATGAGCCGGGGGGGACGGAAGAAAAAGAATTAAAGAGACCTGAAAGAAGGCAGCTTAGACCAGATCCAGAAAGTCCGTGTTCAGCGTTTGGTGGAGATCGTCAGAGTACGTTAAAAAAAACTGTGAGGCTGCTGGCTTGACTGTCTCCATATGTGTTCATCGGAGGTGTGAGTGCTCCAGAGGATCATCATGAGACCCTCCACAGTGATCCACCAGTGACCAGAGTTAATGTTGCTGACAGGGGTGGAGCATTAATAGGGGCAAAAGCCCTATTCTTTTGAGGAGAAAAACAGTGTTTTGAAGAGGAGTGTTTAAGAGCTGTTCTGTGACAAGCCTGTGGTGAAAGGAGACAACCCGAATGTGCAGATCTCTGAGGACAGAGGCCATCCTCCACCCCTGCTTCTGGGGCCACTCCTTCCTGCTCTCCTATTCCACTGACTACATCCCCACCAAGCATTCCTCTTTTAGTCAATCTCTCCCCTCAGCATACAAATATACTCAGCCCACTAACAAACATGCCACAAGAAAGAAAAAAGAAAAAAACACAATTAAGATAACAACAGCAAATAAGCTCCAAAACAGAGTATCTTGACTACAACCTTCTTTCACCCACCTTTAAATTCCCCAAATTCTCTAAGAAATAACATTAAGTGTGGATTCCGACATCTTAACCTACTCTTCCCCCTTTCACCCCTAAATCTACTGCAGTTTATCTAGCATTCATGTGCATTTCACTGAAACTGCTCATATTAAGGACACCAATGAATTTTTCAGCTGACCTATTTTATCCCCACTTAAAATATTTTTCAGTTGGGGGTCTATGATGCCTCCCTATAAAAACTGAACTCTTTATAAATTTAAATTTCAGAAAACTTAAGTAAAAATGAAGCAATCTACAAGAAAATTTTTTTCATTTCACAGAATTTAGTCACATCCCTTAAGAAGTCTCAACATAAGAAGTCTGAATAGTTGATTAATCATCAGTTCATATATCAATAAGGGCACTATTATTTTCTATTTTCAACATAACCACCTTCAGACTATTATCAAGGTGTGTGTGTGTGTTTAGCAAGAACAAAATCATTCGCCATACAAGGTAGGGAGAGTTTCTCCCCAAGCATTTTTTTTTCAGTAGCCCTTCCTATCGCAGGTCACACACCCAGCTATAAATGACTCAAAACCAGGAGGAAGGACCCTCTTTTTCCTAAACATAAGATCCTGCTTAGCCGTAGGCCCCATGCCAACCCACAAATGAGTCCATCTCATAGGGAAATAGACCACCCACCATGATAAGCCTGGACTAATGACCATTTTCCAGACTCCTGTAGACAAGGGATGGACCCACATTTCCACCACCAAGAAAGAAAAAGCGGGAATAATGTTTGTTGGGTGGACAACCAACAAAGTCTGAAGTTTTCTTTGTACCGGATTTTGTTTCTAGTATTCACTCCTTAAAGCAGTCGTATGAATAGAGTTGTTTCGGGCCTCTCTCTACTCAGTTTTTTTGGCCTCAGAGAATGTTCTTAGCTTCCCCGACCAGGAATGGAATCTGAGGCCCCTGCAATGGAAGCGGCAGTCTTAATCCCTGGACCATCAGGGAAGCCCCTCGCCATTTTCTCCCCCTACTTTTTCAGTCACTAGGGTCTATCAGGGGCACGCTCTTGACTTTGAAATCTACATTTCTGAGGGAGATAATGAGCCTGTTCCAACGAATACCTCCTTAGACCAACAAGACAGGAAATCTAAACTGACCTCCGCCGTGGACACAAACACACTCACAGGCACACAGACAAATGACACACACACACAGACAGAGAGGTTCGTTCCAAAACTTTTACTTGGCCTTTCTCCTTTTCTAGTGTCCTCTGAATGTCTTAAGCACTGAGGAGCGGCCTCCCTGGCGTCACTCGGACACAGGCTGGGCACGAGGTCCGCGGGGCACCAGGCGCGCGTCCTCCCAGGCTCACTTGTACGTCTTCATGTGCCACAGCCCGTCATTGAGGTAATGGATGTTCTCGATGCCGATTCCTTTGTTGACTTTCTCGATCTCGTCCGCGGACATCTTCATGACGCCCACGCACAGAGCGTGCTGCTTTCCCTCCGCCATGATCGCCACCACCGTGTCCACTGCGGCGGGGAAGAGGCGGGCCCCCGGCGAGGTCAGGCCTGGGCACATGATGTTGGCTCCGCTGAGCACGAACTTGATGGCTCCCTTGTCCACCTGCTGGCGGGGCAGGATGAACGGATACTTGTGCAGCAACCTCAGCGTTGGGTAGAAAGGCCCTTCCCTTTGCCTGAAGAACAGCAGCTCCCCGTTCACCGTGAGGATTTCTATGTGCTCGTGGCATCGCACTATTTTGACCGGATCCTTCTTTGGCATGATTTGGTTCAGCCACGGTTCGATGCCGGGAAACTGCTCCATCAACTGGTTCTTAATGCCCTTAATAACGGAAGTTTTCAACTGGATACAGTTCGACACGTTTTCTTTTTCATCAAATTTCTTGAACATGATGCAGGGGTGAAGAGGGCGACCACAGAAAACCGTGGCCGGGAAGCGGGGAGAAAACAGAACTACCAAGAGTCCGGCGGGGGCGGCTGCCGGAGGGGACGCTCGGCACGGCTGTCGTTAACCGGAAGACGCGCGCGCTTTACGACCTTCCGGCACACGACTTTCCGGCACGTCTACTTCCACCGCCCGATACGGCGTCGCGCTCGGCGGCTTTCTGGGGGTTGTGGGTTCTTCTCCGGAGCCGGGCGGGTGAAAGGGCGGGACTTGAGGGAGCGGAGGAAGAGCGGTTATTCTTGCTGTTAGAAGAGAATGGGGGGGTGGGGGCGGGGGCTGTGTTGCATTTCTGAAACTATTTCCGTCCAGTTAACCCGGCCGGAAACCGGAGGAACCCGGAGCGGTAAGCCCTCACCGTCCTCCTGGTCGCGGCGAGGAGTCGCGCCGTGGCGGTTACTCCTCTTCACGGTCTCTCACGCTCGCAGATGTCGTCAAGCGCAGGCCCGAATGCTCGTATACAGTTGCTGTTCGTTCTCTCCACCTGCACTCGGAGAGAAGGGGTTCTGTGCCCAGGAGGAATGCGAATGTTATAGTTTGGATTTCGGTCCTTTTTCAGTTCACTTCAGTTCAGTCGCTCGTCGTGTCCAACTCTTTGCGACCCCATGGACTGCAGCACGCCAGGCCTCCCTGCCCATCACCAACTCCCGGAGTTTACTTAAACTCACGTGCATTGAGTCGTTGATGCCATCCAACCATTTCATTCTCTGTCCTCCCCTTCTCCTCCTGCCTTCAGTCTTTCCCAGCATCAGGGTCTTTTCAAATGAGTCAGTTCTTCACATCAAGTGGCTCAGAGTATTGTGAGTCCAAGGGACTCACAAGAGTCTTTTCCAACATCACAGTTCAAAAGCATCACTTTTTCCCCGCTTAGCTTTCTTTATAGTCCAACTCTCACATCCATACATGACTACGGGAAAAACCATAGCTTTGACTAGATGGACCTTTGTTGGCAAAATAATGTCTCTGCTTTTTAACATGCTCTCTAGGTTGGTCATAACTTTCCTTCCAAGGAGTAAGCATCTTTTAATTTCATGGCTGCAGTCAGCATCTGCAGTGATATTGGAGCCCCAAAAATAAAGTCTGCCACTGTTTCCACATCTATCTGGCACTGAGTGATGGGAGAGGATGCCATGATCTTAGTTTCCTGAATGTTGAGGTTTAAGCCACCCTTTTCACTCTCCTCTTTCACGTTCATCAAGAGACTTTAGTTCTCTTTCTACCATAAGGGTGGTGTCATCTACATATCTGAGATTATTGATATTTCTCCTGGCAGTCTTGATTGCAGCATGTGCTTCATCCAGCCCAGTGTTTCTCATGATGTACTCTGTATATAAGTTAAATAAGCAGGGTGACAATATACAGCCCTGATGTACTCCTTTTCCTATTTGGAACTAGTCTGTTCTATGTCCAGTTCTACCTGTTGCTTCTTGACCTGCATACAGATTTCTCAACAGGCAGGTCAGGTGGTCTGGTTGTACGGTAAGACAGTTAGAGAAGGAGAGGTTTTGAAAAAGAAGGAGACCAGCACTTTAGAGGAACAGATAACCTTTAATGAGGCGAGAAGGGGCAGCAGTCAGAATAGTGAGCTGCTGCGCTAACCCATCCAGTACTCTCACCTGGAAAGTCCCATGGACGGAGGAGCCTGGTAGGCTGCAGTCCATGGGGTCGCTAAGAGTCAGGCACGACTGAGCGACTTCACTTTCACTTTTCCTTTCATGCATTGGAGAAGGAAATGGCAACCCACTCCAGTGTTCTTGCCTGGAGAATCCCAGGGACGGGGGAGCCTGGTGGGCTGCCGTCTATGGGGTCACACAGAGTTGGACATGACTGAAGCGGCTTAGCAGCAGCAGCAGCAACACTAACCCAAGAAAAGAGTAAGTATGTATATAGGCATATATGTGGAAAGCTACTGTCATAAGGGGCCCTCTTCTACTCCAAGGTTGTTCGGAGTAGTTATCCCTTAAATGGCTGGGGCAAGGAATTCTGGAGATTGGCCAGAGGCTGGGACGGGCTGGGAGCTGGGCGTAATCAACCTTATTGTCTGTTTTTTTCCTTGGGGTGAGAGAGTTCTTTGTTTTCACAGAATGGTGGGAGGACCTGGAGGGGGCTTTTAACTCCAGGCCATTTTGAGGTGTGAAACTTTCCTTCATCCCAGACCCTAAGGAATATATATAGAAAGAGAAAGAGAGGTGGATGTTGCTAATGTTCAGGGCTTCTTCCTGCTGATAAATGAGGTTCAGGGGATTGTGGTCTGGGAGGAAGGAAGTCTAAGGCCTGTAGTGTTGCTTTTCTATTCTAGCCCTCAGGGTCTCAAGCAAAAGAACAGTCTTGACTTGGTCTCAGAAAATGGCTTGGATTCGGTCTTGGAGGAATCCCTGGAAAAGATTAAACAGGGCCCAAAGGTGAGTAGGAGGATGATAAAAATGAATGGTCCGAGAAGGCATAAAACCCAAAACATCCAGTTCCAAACTATTAACCATGACTGCCAGGAGTTGCTTAATCTTTGGCGGGTTCGTGAGGCTCGATCTGGCAGGTTTTTTGTAGCTCCTTGGGCAATAAAGGACTGGTTGGCATAGAAACAGCAGGATTTGTCTAGAAAAAGGCACAGACCACCCTTCTCTGTGGTGATCTAATCTCCTTCTGTTTTTGTAATACTATGGCTGCCAAGGAATCGAGTTGATTTTGTATAGTTATTAGGCCTTGAGCTATTTCCTGGAGGCTGTCTGATAGGTCCTTAGAGAGTGTCTGGTAGTTTTGGATGGAGGTGGTTAAGCCAGCGGTTCCTTTTTAAATTCCAGCCGCTATTCCTAGCCCTACTAAGAGGGCAGTGAAATGAATGGCTCGTTTTATTCACTTGTGGATGAGAGGAATAGGCAAAGGCTGATCATTGGGGGCTATTAAAAGGTTTGGATTGGAATATACCAGGGTGCAGGTCCCGGTCCAGTTAGTAGGTAGACAGGTGTGTAGATGTCCCACACAGGAAAAATAGGCCAGGTGTCATAATACAACAGCTGAAGTTGATGGCGAAGAGGAGTTGGGGGGTGGGGTTTTGATCATTCGTTCAAGGATGCTCAGAGACCCTGCTAAGGCGGCCCCAACAGTGGGAGAAGTGGAGGAATATGCTGAGGGAAACCACCCTGTAAAGGTTAAAGAGTGTCCTGTAGGACCAGAAACATTATATATAGCCTTTCCAGTGGCAAACAGTAAGGTGGAGGTATGGTTGCACATGGAGTTAGGGATTTGTGCCCATGGGTTGGTCATATGAACTGTTTATGGAATTTCTAGATATGCAAAAAGGAGTTGATTGTAACAGTGTTACTCTCTAGGCAATAGGGCCTCCGAATGAAGGTTTTTCATTGAAGGAGGAAAGTTCAGTGAGTAAAAATTCTAAGAGTGTGTCTGAATTTCGGATTTGGTCACTTGTGTGAAGCTATGTAAGATATGAGACGAATAAAGGCTCTCTACGGTGGTGTAGTGGTGTAGGGACATGTTACCTGTGGTCCAGTTGAGGATGGATGTGGGGAGGGCTGAATCTCACAGAGGAGTTATGCATAGACATATCTAGCAGTCTTTAGCCAGTTGTGTGTTAGAAGCATTGAGAAGTGTATGGGTTAAATTAAGGGTCTGGAATAGATAGTTGAGATTAGGATTTTGAAGGAGTTTCTGGGTCACAGGAAGAAGGGAGGATAAGAAGAAGATGTTAAACAACATTTGGGGAAGTGAGCATAAGATAGATTACTATGGAAAAGAATTGGATTTCAAAGGGGCAAAATTTATAAAAGTTTCCCTGTAGCCATAGGGTGGAGATGTAATCTTCAGCAAGTTTGAACGTGAATCCTTGAGGACTCGAGACCCACATATCTGCCAGAAGTTGTTCCAGGAATAATTGAAGCCGTGAAACCTACAGGCTCATCCATCGCCAGTTGAGGCCGGTGGAAGCTATGAGAACTTTAGAGTTGTAGGGCCTGTGTGAGAAACTTGATAAGTATTAGTCTGGCAAGCATTTTCATCACTGGGCTGCATAACCTTTTTTAACTGGGTGATGTGACCCAAGGGGTAATTTCTTTTAATTTTGTAGTGGTAGGGGTCAGCAGAATTACCGTGTAGGGACATTGCCATTTTGGGGTTAGATCTGAGTGGGACTCAGTTGTCATACAAACTTTTATTATCTCCTATTTGAAGGGATGGGTATGGAAGATTGGGGTGTGGTCGAGGGAGTAAGTCATCCATATGTTGCCAAAGGGCATCTCGTATCTGGGCAAGTAAGGAAAAGGAAGGTGAGAAGACAGTTTGGGACTGTCCTGGGAAGGGGAAAGACCCAAAGGTATTATGGGCTTCCCATACATGGCCTTGAATGGACTGATACTTAAGGGTTTTTTTGGTAAGACCCAGACCTTTAAGAGGGCTAAAGGGAGGAGTTTAGTCCAATCTTGATGAAGTTCGATTGTTAATTTGGTCTGAGTTTTTTTAGGACTCGGTTGGCTCTCTCAACCTTATGGGAAGACCAGGGATGATAAGGAATGTGAAACTGAAAGGTTGTTGTTGAATTCACGCAAAGACACCGGGATTCTTGGCCCCCGGAGGAGAAGAATTCAATCCGGGGCCAGAGATGAGGCTTGATCACTCAGAGCTTTTGGGTAATAAAGTTTTTTTAAAGTATAAAGGAGATAGAGAAAGCTTCTGACATAGGCATCAGAAGAGGGCAGAAAGAGTGCCCCCCTGCTAGTCTTCAGCTGGATGTTATATAGTCACTAGCAGTCTGTTAATGAAAGAAAGAATGTCTTAAAACTCAGAATGGCACGTGGTCCCTCATCCATAAGATGTATTTTGGGATAATCTTGGCATCAAATGGTTTATCCTGGGCCATAAAATGATTAATTTGAATCTTGAAGAAGGGCAGACCACATAGTTTCATTTACATAGATTAGGGGAACAATATCTCAGTATAACATACTGGTTTGTCAAATAAGTTCTGAGCCAAGAGGGAACCGACTTGAAGACAGAGTTTGGGGTAAATGCATAGTATATTAGCATAGCTTAAGACAAACATTTCCATAAGAAAAAGGCTTTGGTTATCTTTAGGTTTGAGAATAGATAACTTCAGGTGAAACCAGGTGTCATTATGGCAACACAGTATTTTAAGAGAAACCTCCTTTTAAATTTGTATAGAGAAGAAAAAAATATCCCTAGTTTGTTTCCTCCTGCCGCTTAAGAGAGATAAAAATGTCTGACACTTGCAGGCTATTTTCTCCGTTTGGAGACCCCTGGCCTTCCTGCCTGTTACTCTCTCAAAACCTCCAAGGAACTTGAAGGGCTCGTGCAATATTTTGGGTGATTTGAGATGTGAACTCGGGCCTGTTGTCAGACTGGAGGGAGGAAGGCATTCCAGACCTAGGGAGGATTTCAATAAGAATAAGCTGAGCCATAGTAGGGACTGGTTTGTTAGTAGTCAGGAAAGCTTCGATCCATCCAGAAAATGTATATACAAAGACTAGGAGAAATTTAACCTTTTTTACGGGTGGCATGTGGGTGAAATCTACCTGACAGTCTTGTGTGAAAGATGTCTGCAATTTGGTGGGTGGGGAAAGGAGGGAGGCAAATGTTACAATTAGGATTTGTCTGCTGACAAATGGTACAAGTTTGGGTCAGATTATTTAAATAAGTCATATCGTCCTTAGTTCAATATAGTTCTGAAGGAAAACCTTAAGTAGTTTTGCAGAGGGGTGGAAAAGGGAAGGCAAATATGAAAGTAATGTGTGGATGTTAGGCTCGTCAATATGGGGCATAGTAAAGACAGGACTAACAGAGGCAGCCTGCCGCTTTGTTTGGTGGTCTGCTATATTGTTATAAAAGGAGATAGGATTATGTTACTGATGTCCCCAGCAATATATTACAGCAGCTTGTTTTGGGAGCTGAGACACATGGAGGAGTTCAGAAATAAAAGAAGCACTGAGAATAGGTGTGCCCTTCTGAGTCAGGAATCCCCTCTCCCTCCAGATTATAATGTTAGAATGTAATATGTTATAGATATATATGGAGTCAGTGTAAATGTTTATCTTTTGGTCTTTGGCTAGGGTCAAAGCTTGTGTAAGAGCTATCATTTCAGCCTGTTGTGAGGATGTGTGAGCTGGGAGTGTGGCTGACGTGATGATGCGAGGAGGGATAACTTTTTCAGGCTGTCCCTGGACTATAGTGTATCCAGCCCCAAATGGGGCTTGTTTCTGAGCACTATCATCTATGAACCAGGAAGGGACTGTGGGGTCAGTAAGGGGCTGATCGGTTATATGTTCAAATGAATTAAGTGTCATATCTAAAGCCTGAACACAGTCATGAGATAGGTGTTCTGGATCTGGTGTAGGGAGTAAGCTAGCTAGCAGGATTAAGAGGTTTATAAGGCATAAAAGAAAGGGATGGGTCAAAGAGGTGTCTGTGGAGGATCTGTAGTTAAGCAGGGAGCAGAGAAAGGAAAGCCCGATGAGAGTAAATCTTAGATGGAGTGAGGTGAACATACATTTAGAGGAGCATTTCAGGTTAGTTTTTGGGCTTCAGGGATTAAGAGGGTGGTTGCAGCTAAGGCCTGGAGACAAGGTGGCCATCTGAGCATGACGAGATCAGGTTGTTTAGATAAGTAAGCTAGAGGCCCTCATTTGTGCGCAGTATCCTCACGCATGTCCTTGTCGAGGATATACAAAAAGGAAAAAAGGCTTGGTGTAATCAGGTAAGTAAAGAGAACGGATCTGTAGTAAATGTTTGATAAGAGTCTGTATGGGAGTGTGGAGAGAGGTGGGGGCCAAGAAGGGTTCATCTACGTTTCTTGGAGTAGCTTGCAAGAGAGGTTTTGCATGGAGGGCAAAATTCGGGACCCATATTCGGAAGAAGTTTAATAGACCTAATAGAGAAAGAAGTTCCCTTTTGGTTTGGGGCCTGGGGATCTGTGTCAAGGCTTGAAGTCTCTGAGCTGGAATTATTTTGATTTGGGCGTGAGAAGCAATCCCATGTAATTGACAGTGGTGGAAGCAGTTTGTGCTTTGGAGAGTGAGACTCTAGCCCCAGTTGCCTATGGCATTTAATACCTTTGCAGTGTGGACTAGGCAGATATGGTGAGAAGAACTATATAACAATAAATCATCTACATACTGGAGTAAGGTAGTAGAGCCTAAGTCTAAAGTTTGTAGGTCTCTTTGGAGGGCTTGACCAAAAAAATGAGGGCTATCTCTAAACCCTTGTGGTAAAACGGTCCAAGTTAATTGTTGACATTGATTTGTGTCTGGATCCGTCCAGGTGAAGGCAGATAGGGGCTGTGAGGAGTGCTGTAGGGGTACAGTAAAGAAAGTATCTTTTGGTCCAGTACCGTGAAGTAGAGTGTCAGGGGGAATATGTGAGAGAAGGGGTAGGGATTAGTGACCACGGGGTATATGGGTATTATGGCCTGATTGATCTTGCAAAGATCTTAAACTAGATGCCAGGAGTGGGTCCCATTTTGGCTGCCAGTATAGGAGAATTATGAGGAGAACGATAGCCTGCAAAAGGCTGGCTTTGAGCAGTCGGGAGATTATTGGTTTAAGTCTTTGTCGGGATTCTGTGGTCAGGGCATATTGAGTTTGGGTTATTATCTGAGGGAT
>NW_011494635.1:5419582-5426906 GCF_000754665.1 Bison bison bison | reverse complement strand
TTTTTTTTTTTTTTGCCCGTTTTTGTTTTTACTGGAGGCTCAGGTGGCACATGACAGTTCATAAAATGGCTTCAGAGGTAGGGGGAGCAGGGAAACAAAAAATAAACTGGGGTGGGAAGAAAAACAACCAGGAGGAGGGAAGAGCTGGCTGGTTCCTTCTCAGCCTGATTTAGGGGAGGGAGTTGATGCCTCTGAACAATAAGGATGGATCCCTCCTTCAACCTTGGTAAGGAGAAGAAAAAAAAAAAAGCAAAAGGCTGTTGCTTTGGCCCTCCTGGGTCTCAAGGAATGGGGGGAAAAGCCGGTGTTTTGATGTCACAAATTATGGGAAAGAGGGGAGGGAGGTGTTGGGTAGAATACAGGTCAGTTGGAAAAACTGGCAGATACCAGACGGTGGCTCTGGGTGTCCTTTGAGTTGGAATCACTCCAGTATGGTGGTTGGGGGGTCCCCACTGTTGATGGGGGCTGAGGTCTCTGGGGCTGTGGACTGCCTGGGTCCCGGGGGCTGCTGCCGTCTCCGCTGGAAGTATGGGCGGTTTCGTGGACGCTGGGGCTCAGGTCGGGAGCCCCAGAGGGATTTTTAAGAAAAACCTGCACAGGGGAATGGTGTTGGGCTACCAATGAGGATTCAGTGACCCAGACCTGAGGATCTATCAGGGGAAGGTCAGGGGGCAGATTTTGGGAGTTAGGGCTGGCCAAAGGTTCGGGTGCCATTTCGATGCAAAGAATTGGTACGGGATCTAAGGATGGGAGGTTTATAGAAGTTTGCAGCTTAGCCAGAAGATCACATCCCATCAATGCCATTAGGCATTGAGAAACTACTTTATAAGAATGTGTTAGTGTTGTTTTGTCAAAGGAACAAAGGAGAGAAGGGGTTATTTTGGGATAAAAAGGGATGCCTGAGACCCCCTTTGATGGCCACTTGTGAAGGTTGGAGAGGGCCCTTAAAGGAGGATAAAAGTGAAGTCCCAGTGTCTGTTAGGAATGAGACTTTGTGTCCAGCCACCGTGCCAATTACCCAAAGCTCCGAGTCCATCTGTATGTGGTGGACTTGGGGTTTGGAGCTTGTGCTCCATCACTGGAATAACTGGGGCACAATTGGATCATCTCTTACCTCATCCGAGGAACCATGGTCTGGGGTGCCAGGGCCCCCTTCAGTCTGGTTCCTGGCTCATTGTTGTTGGGCCTGGGGTGGACCCCCAGATTTGGTGGGAAATGTCTGAGGACGATCCATTTTCCAGTGGCCCCATTGTTTGCAGGTGGGGCAGGGTTTGGTGGGTGGCTGGGGGTTTAGGTGGGACTTAGCCCAGTGTCCCATTTGGTTACATCTAAAGTAGGGCCTGGAGGGTTAGGTCCCATCCGGGTGGGACGAGGTGGATGGGCCAAAGGGGTTGAATTTTTTTCTTGGATAGCTGCAGTGAATAAAGCATATTTGGCCTTTCGTTCCTTTTCTTTTTCTTTTTTTGCTTCTTTCTCCCTATTGTTGAAAACTTTAAAGGCTGTTTCTAGGATATCTTGCTGAGGGGTTTTGGGGCCTTTCTCCAACTGGCGTCATTTTCAGCAAATATCGGGCTGACTGGCTTATGGACTGGACGTGTAGGTACAGAAGTCCGTCAGGGGTGGAGATATCTAGTGTGTTTTTGGACTGCCTCAGTAAGCCATGAAAGAAAAAGGACAGGATTTTCATCTTTTTCTGGATTCACTTTGCTAGTCTTATTGTAGTTAACATGAATGTGAGAGTTTTTTAGCATTCCTTGTAGTAAACAGGTGATCATATGATGCAGGTACCGGATGCTGGCATCGCCTTGATGTGTCCATCGTGGCTCAGTTAAAGGGACTGCATCATCAGCCACTGGATTAGTCCTGTCTTGATTATGGAGCTGATCAGCATGAGTCCGGGCTGCCTGTCATATCCATTCCTTTTCATCAGGGGTTAATGTGGCATTTAGAATGTAATAAAGATCATTCCAGGTCAAGTGATAGGCTTGTGTAAGGCAGAGGAATTCTTCTCTATACCTAGTAGGATTTTCTCAAAAAGATCCCAATTTTTCTTCAGTTTGGCTCATATTAGAAATTGAGAAAGGCACATGAACCCGTGTAGGGCCCTCCAGTCCTGCTACCTCTCTGAGGGGAAGCATGTGTTTGCTTCAGGTCCTGGCTGATGGGGGGTGGGGTGGCAATCTCTTTTGGGGTTTTGGAGTCATCGCTTCCTGTTTTGGAGGAGGAAGGGCTAGAGGATGGGGTCTCGTCTCTGGAAGTTTTCTCTCTAGGCGGTAGGGAGGAGGCTCATCTGCCAGGTCAAAATCAGGGGCTGGGGGTTTAGGGGGCCTTTTAGGGGCTTTAGATTTGGATTCTTTTGTAATGGAGGGGGAGAGAGAGCAGAGGATTTGATAGGTAGAATAGTCCTTGGAAAGAGAAGGATGACTTCTAAGGTCCCAGAAGACTTGAATATAGGGGACCTCCGACCATTTGCCATTCCGTTTGAGGAAGTTTGTGAAAGCTGATAAAATATTGAAATCGAAAGTCCCAAACTCAGGCCAGTGGTTTTGGTTATCCAGTTTGTATTGAGGCCAAATTTGAGTGCAAAGTGACTCGAGTTTATGAACCTTGAGATCGGTCAAGAATAGAGGTTTGAGGTTTCATTTTATGCAGGCCAAGGGAGAGTCCCATGAGACAGATTGGCTTGACCCCATAGCAAATGGCTAGTGACTGTCCAGTGGAGAGAAAAGGGTCATCACCTAATCTTTTAACTAGGCAAAGAGAGAGAGAGAGGCTCCAAAGGAGGGGAGGGGCGTCCTCCACGTGTACCTCCCCAGAGGACCTTTTGGCCGGAGGGTTCTCCAGGAACCCAGAAAGGAGGATAGTCTATGGCACCCTAGAGTACCATCCGAGCTTACCTGGGCTGTTGGGTCAGGTGAGAATTCATGGTGGATGGAGGTAGGTTGAATGGCAAAAGGCCTCTGTCCTAGAGTTGGTTGGTCTCGTGGAAAAGAAAGTGTAGAGAAAAGAGAGAGAGAGACCAATATTCCTTGTGTTACGTGAAAAACCAATAAAGCCCTTACACAGGACTTGTACCACTCAAGAAGGCACAGGATGTCCTCTCTAGAAGGTCTTGAAAGTCCGGGTGGGAAAGTGAGCTCGGCAGGCTTCCACACTCCAAAGAGCTGGCTGTGGAGAACGAGAAGAAATCTCAACCTCCCGGGTTTCAGCAACAAAAAATGTAGGGTAAGGGAGTTAGAGAAGGTGAAGTTCAGAAAAAGAACAAGACCGGCACTTTACAGGAACAGATAACCTTTAATGTGGCGAGAAGGGGCAGCAGTCAGATTAGTGAGCTACTGCGTTAACCCAAGAAAAAAGTATATACAGGCATGTATATACTGGAAATGTACTGTCTTAAGGGGGCCTGTTCTCCTCCAAGGTTGTTAGGAGTAGTTATCTCTTAAATGGCTGGGGCAAGGAATTCTGGAGGTTGGCCAGAGGATGGGAACAGCTTGGAGTTGGGGGTAATCAACCTTAATGTCCATTTTTTTTTTCTTTGGGTGAGAGTTCTTTGTTTTACATAGACTGGTGAGGAGGACCTGGAGGGGAGTTTTAACTCCAGGCTATTTTGAGCCAGGTAACTTTCTTTCACTGGTAATCCCATCTCTTTCAGAATTTTCCACAGTTTATCGTGATCCACACAGTCAAAGGCTTTGGCATTGTCAATAAAACATAAATAAATGTTTTTCTGAAACTCTTTTGCTTTTTCAATGATCCAACAGATGTTGGCAATTTGATCTGTGGTTCCTCTGCCTTTTCTAAAACCAGCTTGAACATCTGTCCAGATGTTCCCGGTTCACATATTGTTGAAGCCTGGCTTGGAGAATTTAGAGCATTACTTTACTAGCGTGTGAGATGAGTGCAATTGTGCAGTAGTTTGAACAGTCTTTGGCATTGCCTTTCTTAGGGATTGGAATGAAAACACCTTTTCCAGTCCTGTGGCCACTGCTGAGTTTTCCAAATTTGCTGGCATATTGAGTGCAGCACTTTCACTGCATCGTCTTTTAGGATTTGAAATAGCCCAACTGGATTTCCATCACCTCCACTAGCTTTGTTTGTAGTGATACTTCTAAGGCCCACTTGACTTCACATTCCAGGATGTCTGATTCTAGATGAGTGATCATACCATCATGATTATCTGGGTCGTGAGGTCTTTTTTGTATAGTTCTTCTGTGTATTCTTGCCACCTCTTCTTAATATCTTCACGTGCTTCTGAAGCCTGGCTTGAAGGATTTTGAGTATTACTTTGCTAGCAGGTGAAATGAGCATAATTGTATGCTACTTTGTACATTGTTTGGCGTTGCCTTCCCTTGGGATTGGAATGAAAACTGACCTTTTCCAATCTTGTGGCCATTGCTGAGTTTTCCAAATTTACTGACATATTGAGTGCAGCACTTTAACAGCATCATCTCTTAGGATTTTAAATAGCTCAGCTGGAGGGTAATACTTATGGTTAAATATTGATAATTTAAAAATTAACTCAAAATTAATTATGAATTGTTAGAAGAATGAAAATCATGACACAAAACTCAGTCTTTTAGGCCCAGGGTGTGTCACTTGCCAAGTCTTATGAGCCCCCGCTCAGTATCACTTTCTTTTCTCGTGAAATTGGAATAATACAGTGTGTACTTCACAAGGTGTATGGGGGTAGTAAGAGGAATACAAGATACAGCATGTAATGGACTTAACTAGTAATAGGAAACAGTGTAGTATATATTAAAGTATTTATTTTCAAAACAACCTTTATGCAATAGTGATAAGACTATACTAGATATGTACCAATTTTACAGAAAATTAAGTCAAATGGTCAAGAGATACCCAAATTCAGTTTTCTATCCGTAATCTCAAGGGAGTATGTAATAGAGACATGGCGATTATGTTGTGAAAATGATGAAACCAAGTTAGAAAACTTCTCAGCTTCCTCAAATGTCTTAAAATTTGGAACTTGATTCCTACACTTCAGTTCAGTTCAGTTGCTCAGTCGTGTCCTACTCTTTGAGGCCCCATGGACTGCAGCACGCCAGGCTTCCCTGTTCATCACCAACTTCAGAGCTTGCTCAAACTCGGGTTGTGTTCATTTCAGAGTTCACCGCATACAGCTTTTAGAAATGACCACTAGAGGGCAGGAGACTCAAACGAAGTTTACATACAGCTCAAGAATCAAGTACTCTTGCCTAGAAAATCCCATGGACGGAGGAGCCTGGTAGGCTGCAGTCCATGGGGTCGCTGATTTGGACACGACTGAGCGACTTCACTTTCACTTTTCACTGTCATGCATTGGAGAAGGAAATGGCAACCCACTCCAGTGTTCTTGCCTGGAGAATCCCAAGGACGGGGGAGCCTGGTGGGCTGCCGTCTATGGGGTCGTGCAGAGTCGGACACGACTGAAGCGACTCAGCAGCAGCAGCAAGAATGAAGTTCTCCATTTTAGGAGTATTTTCAACTAAATAGGTAACAGTTTTTTATCATGCAGTTGTTTTACCTCAATTATATTTCCTAAATAAACCCATCTCTGCAGAGTCAGAAAATATTTCCTAAGCTCAGCACATATAATGAAGCACATTAAAATCTACTTGATTTGCAATTTGTGGATTTTCTCTGCATCTACAGAATAAACAATAATTCCTTCTGAAATGCTATTAAAAAATTAACCGTCCGTTTTTGACCTTTTGAAATAAATATGAAAAATCCTTTTTCTCACATTGTTTCAAAGTATAAACTATTTTTGAAAATTTAAAACATGTTATTGTAAAAGTAATCTCACAACAGCCAGTTTTTAATATCATCATCTATCTCATTGCTCCATTGCACAGGTAACACTGCCAAGTTTCTTATTTATACTGCAAAAATGGTCTCTGCACACTGCGCATATAGATTGGATAGGGAGGAGACCGGAAGTCACGTGCACACCATGTGGGGATGCCCAGAGGAAAGGGCCGCACGCAGGGGCTTAGGGGTTCTCATTCCCAAAGCACACCCAAAGGGAGGGTTTGGCCTTGACCTCAGGGTATTGAACCCTCCCTTCTCTGGACTCCGCCCACCTCTCTGGCTCTAATTGTCTCACTTCCCAGATTGTCCCAGCAGGGGATGGGCTCAACTGCATGAGCCCCACTCTGTGGGCACGGCCCAGGCTCCTGGACCCCTGTTCCGTGGATGGATGCAGCAGGATGAGCTCCAGGTCAAAGGGCCTCCCTCCCACATGCGGACTCAGCGAGGGGTGGTGAGGCAGCCTAATCTCCTAGCTTGTCCAGTGCACATGCACACATTTAGCAGCGCGCGAAAGAGACCCCGCTTGGGCGAACCCCTGTCCAATGTACCAACGGCTCCCTTCCCGGCGGTTACCGCACGGCACCAACAGCCGCCATACTGCGACCCCACAACCCCAGGGACCCACGGACCACCCCACACCAATCAGCCTGGCTGAAGACCATGGGACGTGAAGTCACAGAATAACCTCCATACGTCCTGCTGTCCTGGTCCCACTCTACCCTTCTCCCCGCCACCAGTGGCCAGCTCCCTGCACCGCTAGGTCAGGAGGCCTGGAGGTGGTGTAGACATGGGCCTGGGCAGGGGAAAGTCAGGCCACCCCTTCCCCTCTCCATCTCTTCTTCAGCCTCTCCCATCTTTTCTGGCAGGACTTGGGACCTGCACCAGGTCCAGCCTGGCCTTGGCCGCTCCCCTGGCTGGTGTAAGGGGCTGGAGGGAGCCCTGAGAGCAGGCAGCTCCACAATGAGGCCCGAGTGTTAGGAGTTAATTACTGTTATTAGGGAGCTCTCCCTGGCACTTAGATCACCCCAATTTCTTGATGAGCCAGGCATGGGTGCTCAGGGTCACTCAGCTCTAAGTGACCAAGTCCAGCCAAACTAAGAGCCATCACGACGAAGCTTGCCTGTGACTGACCCCAGAGGCCACGCCCAAGAGGTGTCCCCGGAGCCCTACCTTGGAGAGGAGTCCGTCTTGGGTGCTGGAGCACGAGGAGGGGCACCGCAGGCCGGGACTCCCGCAATGGCTCCGCCCACTCCCACCTGCAGACTGGAGGCTCTGCAGGGAGGGTCTCACCCCCGGTCCCGGGAGATGCGGCCCCGTACCCACCGCGTCCTGGGTCCCCGGGTCCCCAGGTTGCGCTCTGCTCCCACGGACTCCGGGAGTTAGAAAACATTCCCAGGACTCGGAGCACCGGGTCACCAACGGGGAGCTAAGGCCACCAACTCTTGTATGGTACCGCAGACCCTCAGGGTCCCGCCCAAGCACAGTAACTTGTAGTCCCTCTGGCACCCTGGAGCCG
>NW_011494635.1:5409530-5419331 GCF_000754665.1 Bison bison bison | reverse complement strand
TGGGCTGTCTCGCCCCTCGCCGGCGCGCGTCCGTTCCCCGAAGCCCCACCCTTAGCCCCGAGAGCTGAGCGTGTTCACGGCCTAGCGTGCTTTGGCTTCTTCCGCCGCCTCCGCACCGTCAGCCAACCCGGGTTGGCCTCTGTTGCTGCCGGCAGCCAGTCCGGCGTCCACTCGGGTAGCGGCCCTACGGAGCCGTGCGGGCAGGCGGGGACGCACTCCGAGCCATGGAGGCGATACCTCCTGTCCTGGGCCTGGGCACCTGGAAGGTGAGGCGGCCTCTTGGTCGAGGAGGAGCGGCGCCTTCCTTCGACACGCCCCTGCGTGGAGAACCACCTACTTGGGGAAACCGGCAACAGCCTCCGCAGGTCCAGCTGGTCGCTGGCACCTGCCGGGGGCTCGCCTCTAGCTTTTGGAAATGCAGTGTTTAGTTTAGTCATTAGGTTTTCTAGAATTGGGGGTTGTCCTTCCCAATCACTACTTATTTCAGTTCAGTTCAGTCGCTCAGTCGTGTCCAACTCTTTGCGACCCCATGAACTGGCACGCCAGGCCTCCCTGTCCATCACCAACTCCGGAAGTCCACCCAAACCCATGTCCATCGAGTCAGTGATGCCATCCAACCATCTCATCTTCTATCGTCCCCTTCTCCTCCTGCCCTCAATCTTTCCTAGCATCAGGGTCTTTTCAAATGAGTCGATTTTTCGCATCAGGTGGCCAAAATATTGGAGTTTCAGCTTCAACATCAGTCCTTCCAATGAAGGACTGATCTCCTTTAGGATGGACTGGTTGGATCTCCTTGCAGTCCAAGGGACTCTCAAGAGTCTTCTCCAACACCACAGTTCAGAAGCATCAATTCTTTGGCGCTCAGCTTTCTTCACAGTCCAACTCTTACATCCATACATGACCACTGGAAAAATCACAGCCTTGAATAGAAGGACCTTTGTTGGCAAAGTATTGTCTCTGCTTTTTAATAAGCAGAGACTATTTATTTGTTTGTTTGTTTATTTATGTCTGCGCTGGGTCTTCCTCACTGCCTGGGCTTTCTCTAGTTGCTCTAGCTGGACTTCTCATTGAGGTGGCTTCTCTTGTTGGGGAGCCAGAGCTCTAGGATGTGTGGCCTTCAGCAGTTGCAGCTCCCTGGGCTCTAGCGCACAGGCCCCCTAGTTGTGGCACACAGGCTTAGTTGCCCCGAGGCATGTGGGATCTTTCCCGATTTGGGGTCAAGCCCGTGTCTCCTGCAATGGCAGGAGGCTTTTTTGCCACTGAGCCACCAAAGAAGCGCCCCCCGCCCCAGCCCCGCTGCATTATAATTGTTCAGGGAAAAAAAAAAAGTCTGAGAAAGCCCAGAAGAAAAGATTGTCAGGCTTGGATAAGAGCAGGAAACTGTCACCTGACGGATCAGAGCAGCAGCCATCAGGAAGATGGGGAAGTGTCTGTACCAAAGAGACAGGAGAATGCTGTCATTGCCAACTTGGTTTTAAAAAGAAACTTTCAAACTTTTTCTTCCCAGTGTAAAAACCTGATAGTGGAAGTTCAGTTAAGTAGCTCAGTCCTGTCCAACTCTTTGCAACCCCATAGACTGCAGCCCTCCAGGCTTCCCTGTCCATCAACTCCCAGAGTTTGCTCAAACATGTCCACTGAGTTGGTGATGCCATCAAACCATCTCATCCTCTGTCATCTCCTTCTCCTGCCTTCAAACTTTAGTGGAAGTACTTTGGACCTTCCTCTACTTTGTCTTTTTCTAATCCCTGTCAGTGGTTTAGACAGCCTTTTATAATTAGACAGACTAATTATAAAGCCTTTCAAATTTGCTTTCTTTTTAAAACAGTCTTTAATAAAAAGATATTTAAGAATTCACATAGGAAGTTATTGGTTGGTGGTGCTAGTGGTAAAGAATCTGCCTACCAATGCAGGAGACATGAGACAGAGGTTCTATCCTTGGGTCAGGAAGATCACCTGGAATAGGAAATGGCAACCCACTCCAGTATTCTTGCTTGGAGTATCCCATGGACAGAGGAGACTGGCAGGTTACGGTTCATGGAGTCGCAAAAGAGTCAGACATCAATGAGCACACACAGGAATTAGAATGATCACCCTTACTCATCAAAATATTATTTAAATTATTTCTTCTATCCATTTACCAACTGGTAGAGGTCAGGGATGTATTAATAGTTTAATTTATTGTGGTCGAGTAAAATAAGTTGAAAGTGTTTCCTCTTTTCCTCTTGTCAGAAGAACTTTGTTTTTAATTGGTATGAATTCTAACTGGAAAATTTTGTAAAACTCTGTGTATTGTGTTTAATTGCTTTATTTAAAAAAATAGTTATAGACCAATTGAGCTTTATTTTTTCTTAAGTTTTTCTAGGAATTTTTCCATTTCATTTCACTTTTCCAAATCATTGGCTTCTAGTCATTGATAATGGAGAAGGCAATGGCACCCCAATCCAGTACTCTTGCCTGGAAAATCCCATGGACAACGGAGCCTGGTGGGCTGCAGTCCATGAGGTCGCTAAGAGTCGGACACAACTGAGAGACTTCACTTTCACTTTTCACTTTCATGCATTGGAGAGGGAAATGGCAACCCACTCCAGTGTTCTTGCCTGGAGAATCCCAGGGACGGGGGAGCCTGGTGGGCTGCCATCTGTGGGGTCACACAGAGTCAGACACGACTGAAGCGACTTAGCAGCAGCAGCAGTCACTGATAATAGTTTCTTAAATATGTATTTTTTATCTGTATATACTGCTTTTTTTTCATGTCATTTTAAAAAAACGTGGTCTCCCTAGTCTTGTCCAAAGTTTGTCTACTTTAGGGAATCCCCTTGAGGTCCAGTGGTTAGGTCTCCACACTCCCACTGCTGGGGGCCCTGGCTCAGTCCCTGGTTGGGGCACTGAGATCCTGTATGCTGCACTGTGTGGCCAAAAATTTAAAAAAGACAACAGCAAAAAAAAAAAAAAAAAAGAAGTCTATTAAGATTTTTCAAAAAACCAACCACAGGCCTTGTTGGTCTTCTCTATCAATTTGTATTTGGTGTTCATTATTATATTCATTTTCTCTTCCTTCTGATTTCTTGGTGGTCCTCCCAACTCTGAAGTGGATGCTTGGTTCATTAGCTCTCATCCACTCTAAATGTGTTCTCATTCAATGAAGATCATTATGACAGATGAATTTCATGGGGTAATGTGACGTTCAAGGGAGAAAGCGCCTTGTGAGCTGAGACCCCTTGGGGTTTAGTGGTTGTGTGAGCCTCTTCCCTCTTCCCCCACCCCAGGCCCCTTGCCTGCTCGAGCAGCCCCCTTTACAGAGAATGTTTCTTTTCTGAACTTGCACATTGCTGATGCCATCCATTGCATTCCTTTGGCTTCTGGCAATGCTCTGCGTGGTGGGTTGTCTTTGTGTGCACCTGTCTGCTTTTACACTTGGGCTGATGGCCTTTGTGGGTAGTGGGTGAGTCTGTACCTCCTTGCATCACACCTGTCATCATTATTCATCCTAAATTTATTTACGCACCTTCATTCCAGTAGCACAGCCTCTAGCTCAGTCATTTGCAGGCACCAAACATGCCTAAAGCATTTTCCCCAAATAAGTAAAGGAATTTGAAATTAGATTATCTATAAAGTCTTTCTGATGCTGATGTTCCTAATTTTAGGATGGATGAATATGAGTACCAACTCAGTAACTTCACTTTTTATGGCTTGTTGACTCTGTGTTCTAGAGTGAACAGGGGTTGTTGGGGTCGGGCTCTCCTGAGTGCAAGTGGCTGAACTTCTTGTCTTGTAGGCGGCTCCAGGGGAGGTAACAGAGGCTGTAAAAGTGGCGATAGACGTGGGCTACCGGCACTTGGACTGCGCCTATGTGTACCACAATGAGAATGAGGTTGGAGTGGGAATCCAGTCCAAGATCAAGGAGGGCGCGGTGAGACGGGAGAACCTGTTTATTGTCAGCAAGGTAGGATTTCCCGTATATAGAGAGAGGGCCACTGACCACTCAGGGCCGGGCTACCAAGTGGTGGGAACTGCACGGGGAGGGTTTTCCAGTTTCCTTTGTAGGAGCTGATGACTCAATCTGTACTTGAACCCGTGAGACAGGACTTGTGCAGCTCCATGCACAGGCTGGGAGCATTGCAGGTCAGGGGGGTCAGGGACAGTGTGACATGAGCAAAGGCACGGGCCATGGGACACCACAGGTGCAGGGACCCCCCAAGAAGCTTGGCTGGCATTCCCAGATGAAAAACTTTTTAGGCAGCAGAGAGCTGCCAGGTTGAGGAATTGGACGGGCCGGACTGTGGAAGAAATCAAGATGTCGTCTAAGAAGTTCACTCTTTTCCCCTTAGAAAGGAACACGGTTGAAAGTTGTTACATAGGGAACTGTGTTGTATAGAAGCGAGGCTGGTGTGGTTTTGAGGAGATTGTAGATGCTGTGTTTGCACAGGAGATAGGAGACGTTGACAGCCTGAACAAGGGCTGCCATGGAGGATCCCAGGGTGCCCGAAGGACGTGTCACTGCCCCACTGTATTTACTGCCAGGGGGTCCCAGACGCCGTGCATCTTGCAGATCCTGGGCCAGCAGGCAGGGATGCACTCACAGCTCCCACGGGCTCCGTGGCCATTGTGTCTGTGCTTCCTCCCTGCCCCTGCAGCTCTGGTGCACCTGCCATAAGAAGTCCCTGGTGAAAGCAGCCTGCACCCGGAGTCTGAAGACCTTGAAGCTGGACTACTTGGACCTCTACCTCATGCACTGGCCCATGGGCTTCAAGGTACAGGACGGCGAGGCCCCCGTAGGCCACACCTCCCTTCCTGGCTGCGCCCTGTCATCATTCAGTGAGCACACGGTTCCCTCGGGGCTCAGCTCTGGGGAGGTGTGGGCTGGAGGACCTCAGAGCCCCCAGGCTCTAGTGCCCTACAGGTTCTGCCTCTCAGCCTGCCCTTTCATTTCATACACAGGGCTCCCCTTTGACCTGCCTCGGGGGGCTATACCTGGCGGGGTGGAGGGGTTGCAGACCAATCCCCGAGGCTGCGCTGAGGTCTGGCTTTAGGTTTTTAAAAATTTCCTGCCATCCTTCTCTGGCACTTCCCAGGTGACACTAGTGGAAAAGAGTCCACCTCTCAGTTCAGGAGACGCAAGAGATGTTGGTTCCATCCCTGGGTCAGGAAAATCCCCTGGAGGAGGAGGTGGCAACCCACTTCAGTATTGTAGCCATCTTTCTCTGCCCTGCACCTCCCAGCACCCTGGTACTAGTTGATTCACTATCTCTCACCATGATGGGGATTCTAAGAAAAGAGGGAGGATCCTACCAGTGGACTTGGGAGATGGGGCCCTTAGGACATGAAAGATTCCATTTTTTTTGCCTGAAATTGCCAAACAGTTTTATGGCCACTGGCAAGGATTCCGGGTCTTCCTTCCCTGTTGGGTGAGTGGTGGGCAGCGACGTTCAGAGTACTGGAGAAGGTTAGCTGTGTGTTAGAATGGAGCCAGGCTTCCTGCCCTCTGGTCCAGTGTTCTTCCCTCCCTTCCTCCCTGTCCTCTCCGGGGGTCACCATGAGCCCCCAGTGAGTGCCTTTCCTTCTGGCTCTTGCAGTCTGGAGAGGCAGACTTGCCGGTGGACCACAACGGCATGATCATTCCCAGCGACACGGACTTCCTGAACACGTGGGAGGTAAGCCAGCCCCGCTGACCGTCTCTGGAGGGAACCGTGAGGCCTGCAGCTGCCCGTTCAGAGGCCCTTGGTTTTCAGCACAAACTGAGGACGAGCACCTGATTAAGGACCTCAGTGCGGGTCGGTCATCTTTCTGAAGCACTTACTTTAGGGATAGCTGCTGCTGCTGCTGCTGCTAAGTCGCTTCAGTCGTGTCCGACTCTGTGCGACCCCATAAATGGCAGCCCACCAGGCTCCCCCGTCCCTGGGATTCTCCAGGCAAGAACACTGGAGTGGGTTGCCATTTCCTTCTCCAATGCATAAAAGTGAAAAGTGAAAGTGAAGTTGCTCAGTCTAATTCAGACTAATTCAGAATGTTTTGAGTAAAAAAAAAGATTACATGGTCTTTACTGAAAATATAGAAAGTGTAAAACATACAGAAAGAAGGAAAATTTGAAAACCTGTGTCCTGGTGGTGACCACGCTGCCATCCTGTAGTTCCCTTTAGTGCTTTGTCAGCATTTCAGAACCATAACTTCAGCGGCAGGGGATGTCTCGGGGTGGGCAAGGAGAAGTGGAGGAAAGGGTAGCTTATTTCAAACCAGAGTCCAGATGAAAAGTGCTGAGGTGGAAGCAAGGCGGGAGCGTGCCAATCGGGGTGGTGGGTATGGGGCGCTGGGCAGTGGGCGGCCTGCCTGGGAGGAGGGCTCCTGCCTGCAGGGTGTCCAGTCAGGCTGGCGGGTGCCTGTGACCCCCACACAGGCAGGGAGGGGTGGAGGCCAGAAGGGGAGGTTCACACTGGAACTTGCAGAGTTCAGGGAGACGAAGTGCAAGCTCTTCGTGTGGGGTGAGAGGTGCAGGTGTGGGGTGCGGGGTCATCCAGGCAGCGTGGGGAGGGGGCACAGATGGGGAGGCATGCGGGGCCAGGTCAGCCTCTCCTCCTCTTTCATCAAACAACCAAATCAGTGAAACTGAGCTCACCTGGCCCGTCTGTCCACTGCTTGGTCTGGTCTCAAGGATCCAGGTCAAACCCTGGGCTGTTTGTGTGGCCCAAGTGAGGGTCTGGGCAGCTGTTGCGGCTTCAGGGCATCACAGGGACACCGGGACCCTGGTCACCAGCCGTGGCCGCTCAGACTCACAGCTGCCTGCGCCTGGCACCAGGCCTCGTTCCTGGTCAGTGAATAGCGGAGCTGTTCTGCCCTTGTCCCTGAAGACGTTAACTGGCACTGGGGCAGGAGCTGAGCACAGGTCATGGTGCTGAAGCAGCTTGTGATCCAGGCGACGAGGGGTGAGCAGGTGAGGCCGGTGTGGACACCCTGCAGACACCAGGTGACAGGGACTTGGTAATGGCAGCCCGACCTGCTGCGTTTGCTCGACGCCAGCCCACAGCGAAAAGCTCTGTATGCATCTGCTCACACGGCCCTTAAACAGCCCCATGACCTGGATGGGGTGGTCCCCAGTGTGTGGGTGAGGAAACTGAGGCTCAGTGAGGTCCCGTGGTGTGCCCACAGCCCCCAGCTCCTAGTGGTGCAACAGGGAGCAGACCTGGAGCACAGAAGCGCTGGAGAAGCCTTGAGGGAAATACTGTCGAACAGCGGGCAGGGCCGTTATTTGGACCCTGTGCGGGGTACCCATGGGGCTGGCCCAGCCCAGATGCCCCATGGTTCTTTCTCCCCACTAGGCCATGGAGAACCTGGTGGCTGCAGGCCTAGTGAGAGCCATCGGGGTGTCAAACTTTAACCACGAGCAGCTCGAGAGACTTCTGAATAAACCCAACTTGAGATTCAAGCCGGTGACCAACCAGGTGAGCGTGGGGCCAGCTCAGAGGCTATGGATCAGCTTTTCAGCCATTACCTCCAGGAGGCTGCAGGGGCCACGGAAGAAAGGGTGGATCGAGAGATGTAGGTGTCTTCCCCAGGGCTGTCAGCATCGTGAACTGGGAGCAGTCAGGCAGGCGGTGGGTGAGGGGACAGAAGATCCCCGGAAGTCTGGTCTGGTGAGGTGGTGCCCCCAGAGCGAGGGCCTGAGCTGAGCTTGGCTCCCATGTGCAGCTGTGGGTGCATCACCAGGTGCGTTCAAAAATGGAGTGGTCCCAGTGGCCCCCACCCTTCACCAGTGGTGATGCTCCAAGGTGAGTGGGCTTCACGGGAAAGCACTGGGACCCCCCTGCTCTCCAGCCTGGCATGTTGCAGCCTGAAAAGCATGGACGAATGGATGACCTTCAGCCCAGGTCACAGACTGCCGAGAGGTTAATGCAGAGAAATAACTAGTCCTGGCAGAAGTGTTGAGTTCTCTAGACGGGCTGGCACTGCAAGTAGAAAGGACATTCTTGCAGTACTTTATTTTAAACTTTCTGTTAAAGTGTTAAGTCCATACAAAAAAGTGCTCACATAAGAACAGAGCTTGAGACCATCTTATAAGCTGAGCCTGGCTCTGACCAGCATGCGGACCAGTAAACCAACGTGACCAGCCCCACTGCCCGCCGGAAGCCCCTGGATGCTCCTTTCAGTACCCCCTCCCTCAGGAAGGGCAGCCGCTCTTCTGATTTCCAGCAGCACTGAGGAGTGTTAGCACTTGGTGCCGACACCACGCCGCCTCCCGCACATGGTGTCTGTGTCCTGGTCCTTCACTCAGCCTTGTGCCTCGTGGGCTCCACACCCGCCTGTGACCATGGGTTGCCGTTCTTCTCTATGTGCATAGAGCAGATGCGAGGCTGAGGTTTTTACCTAAAGTGATGAGGACAGCCTCGCAGAGCAGGGGAAGTTTAAGTGCTCCTGATGTAGGTCTTCCCAGCGGGCCAGTGTCTTGGGGACCACAGTCCAGGCTTTTCCACTTCCCAGTGGAGACACTAGAAGTGGGTCCTAGCTTAGCAGTGATAGGGTCCAGGAAGGAATGTAGGCCCCTTTTCCGGTGGACTGTTTTCCTGGTAAGCTGTCATCTTGTAGATCGAGTGCCACCCATATCTCACTCAGAAGAACCTGATCAGTTTCTGCCAATCGAGAAATGTGTCCGTGACAGCTTACCTGCCCTTTGGTGGCTCCAGGTAGGGATGCTCCAGGGGCCCTGAGTCGAGCCCCAAGCAGGGAATGACTGTACCCAAGCTGAGAGGTCAGAGGGGCCGAAGCACGGAGACCCACTGCCCCGTGGCCTCCAATACTGCCGCCTGGTTCTTGAGAAAAAGCACCAAGTATATGTGAAAAGCTGTGTCTAGTTGCCTCCCCTAAAACATTAGCAGTGGTTTGTCTGAGTGGGAGGATTTGAGTGGCAGCTTCTCTGCATCATTTAAGTTTCCTATGATGAACAAGTATGACAAAAATACGTCTAGATTTTGTGTTTGGAGGAAGCGTGAGGTTTTCCTAAAGAAGGAAGCATGTTCATTTGTCCTCGTGGCCTCTGCCCTGTACTCTTCTCTCCAGTGGGGGGATGCATCTGATGGAAGACCCTATGATCCAGACGATTGCTCAGAAGCACAGGAAGTCCGCAGCCCAGGTAGGCGGGGGTCGCCATGTCCTGGCTCCACTGTCCCATCATTTGGGGATGGGGCCTGACAGTGATTTCTCCTTAAGATGCATGCAGGTCCTCTGAGCTTCTCCCGCTAGAACTGCTCAGAGAATCCCAGTTGGGTTTCTGAATGACTCAGAATGAAAGCGCTTGCAGTACATGCTCCCGCCGCGGGCTTCTGGACTTTCACTGCACGATAAAGCATGACCGTTGGGGAATGTGCTGAGCTCTGACCCCGGTAATGCCTTGTGTCTGATGTTGGACATTTCTTTCCCTGCAGATTTTGATCCGATTTCAGATCCAGAGAAACGTAAGAGTGATTCCCAAATCTGTCAACCCAAAGCGGATTCTCGAGAACTTCCAGGAAAGTGCTTCCTCCTTTTGAATCACATGGCATCGGAGGCTTTGGGGTCACCTCTTAGCTTGGGGAAGGGGTGTGATGATGTCGAGAGCCAGCAACCACACCCCCTGTGGCTTTAACACTGCAGGGGTGTCAGGGTGAGGCCTCTGGAGTAGAGACAGACCCTTCCTAGCCCAGAGCTGTCGGAACTGGACTGGATGGAACAGGGGGTGGGGGTGGGCAGGCAAGGCTGCAGCTAGAGTTCTCTCGAGGCTGACCCTCACCCCAGTGCCAGCCACTGCACCCCGGCTGCCCCAGGCCCGATGGGTCT
>NW_011494635.1:5396594-5409430 GCF_000754665.1 Bison bison bison | reverse complement strand
CCCAGTGCCAGCCACTGCACCCAGGCTGCCCCAGTCCTGATGTGTCGGGGCTCCAGCTGTCTCTCCAGGCAGAACTTTGGTTGCCACTGAGTCTCTGATTTCTGCTTTGGTTGCCACTAAGTCTCTGATTTCTACCCTGCAGGTAGAGGCTAGGCCAGGTTCTGTCCCTCCCCCGGCCCCAGCTCCTCAGCTGCGGGCTCAGGGTTGGCTGTCCCTGAGTGGACGGGCTCTTAATGCAGGCAAGGGTCATAGTCCGCATGTGTGTTAGGGATAGGAAGAGGGGAGAGCTGCTTAGAATACTGCTTTCGAAGGACTAAAAAGAAAAACTACACAGTGAGCATCAGTGCCTCCAGGGACCAGGGTTCTCCCTCACCAAGTGGGTGTGTGGAAGAAATGTTTTTGGTCTGTGTTTCTTGGGGGGTTTTGTTGGTTTTGTTGTTGTGATGGTGTTTTATTTTGTTTTGTTTCATCTTGTGTTGTTGTTTTGGTTTGCACGTTGGGAAAATTTCTATTCTGGAACATCCCTTACCCTGTGGGCCACACGCAGGGCATACCTGTCTTCCCAGGGATTCCTAAGCAGCAGAGGCTGAGCCCGCCTGGTTTTGGTCCAGTGTCACAGGAAGTCTGATCCCCACCTGTGGATCCCCACTTGTGTTTTGCAGCTGAGGTGGTTCAGCCGAAGATCTACCAGACTAAGTTCCCAGTGACTGTTTCCTTCTGGTTTCCAGGTGTTTGATTTTGAATTATCAGAAGAGGATATGACTGACCTCCTTGGCCTGGACAGGAATCTCCGTTTGTCCACGTTCCCCATGTAAATACGACTCCTTTACCCTCCTTCCCAAGGAAGGGGAGCAAGGTCCAGATTGCGTGACTGCTCCCTGCAGAGGGCTTTACCACCTTTGGGGTTAAGTTAACCTTTTCATAATTCTCTCCTGTCTAAGGACAGGCCACTTTGGAGGTAAATTATAAGACTGAGTCCGTATACTCAGGAGTTTAAACAATATGTTAAGTGTATTTTTTCAACATTTCTCTTAAAAATATTAACCGTTCTCTGCTTCTATCTTTGATCTGTTTTTCTCTTTTTCAGAACTGAAAATCATAAGGACTATCCCTTCAGAGCAGAGTTCTGAGGACCCTGCTCAGCCCAGATGAATCCTCGCCGACGCAGGGCAGCCCTGGACAGGGCAGGGGGCACAGCTTGATTTGGGTGGGCTCCCTGAGAAGTCCCAAGAACTGAATATGGTCTGTGCCTGAAGGTGGAGGCTTCATGAAAGCAGCGATCACTCTCCACCGAGACCCATTCAGGTTTTAGAATCCAAGGAGCCCACAGTGCGCTAGCTTCTCACAAGTGCACGGGGCAGCCTGTACCCTCAAACAAGGATATTTGATGACTCGTGAATAATTTGCCTTCACATTAAAAAAAAAAAAATCATGCTATGGCAATGTTGGAATGTCTACAGTATAAGGAACCTCCACCCCCATCACTCAGCTTCAGCCATTGTCAGTCCCTGGCCCTTCTTGCTTTGTCTCTGATCCTCTGTTCCCTGCCAATCCCCCCAGATGGTTTTAAAGCAAAATCCTTACACAACACACAACAAAAGGGTGTGCTCAGCTGCCTGCCACTGTCCCATCCCTCACTGATGCTAATGTGCTGCCATAGGGGACAGGTTTCCCATAGCCTGGGAAAAATGATTTCTAAACGGTCTAAAAGACAAAGTAATAAAACCATAATGCAGTTCTTATAAATAAGGAAATGATGAATTCCCAGTTTAAAAGGATGATATTGGAGGAGCACAGTAACAGTCGATTACTTACCACGCTGTGCTATGTGGTTGTGTCCGGCTCTTCGTGACCCTATGGACAAGCCCGCCAGGCTCCTCTGTCCATGGGATTTTCCAGGCAAGAATACTGGAGTGGGTTGCACGCCCTCCTCCAGGAGATCTTCCCAACTCAGGGACTGAACCCGGGTCTCCTGCATCTCGTGCATTGTAGGCAGATTCTTTACCACTAGAGCCACCCGGGAAGCCCACTGGGCCTTTAATTTGCAGAACGTGCTGAGTCCTCTTAAGACAGGCACAAGGTGGCTGAATAATTCCCAAAGATTACCTGGTTGTGAAGGTTGAAGCTAGGATTTGAATGTCCAAAAACCAGTGAGCAAATTAATTATAATAGAAATAAAAACTGAATTGACAGTGATTTTCCAGTTTCTCCACCCAAAATTTTAAAAAAAATCAACTTCCAAAACCCTTAAAGTATTTTAAAAAAATAGCACTTTCAGTAAATTTGGGTAGGATTATAAATTTATGTAGATGCTCCTGGAAGCAATTTGGTATTATATTTTAAAATCATTAAAAGTGTGCATATTAATTGATAGCATTTGAGCCTTTAGGCATTGAACTTTAAAAAAAGAGGGGTTCCCCCCAAATTCTCAAGTTAGAGTATGTTGCTATAGGAAAGTTGTGTTTATGGTTAGTCATTTGTGGTTGTGGGAAGAAATTAAAATTTGAATTTAAAAACGCTTCCCAGAAAGGACTTTTTCTCCTGGTCTCACCCCCTCTTTTTTAATTCCACCTCCCACCCCACTCAATAATCTTGTTTTGGTAATGAAGTGAAAGTGAAAGTTGCTCAGTCATTTCCGACTCTTTGTGACCCCATGGACTCTACAGTCCATGGAATTTTCCAGGCCAGAATACTGGAGTGGTTAGCCTTTCCATTCTCCAGGGGATCTTCCCAACCCAGTGATTAAACCCAGGTCTCCCACATTGCAGGCGGATTCTTTACTGTTGGAGCCACCAGGGAAGCCCAAGAATACTGGAGTAGGTAGCCGATCCCTTCTCCAGTGGATCTTCCCTGACCCAGAAATCAAACCCAGGTCTCCCGCATTGCAGGTGGATTCTTTACCAACTGAGCCACCAGGGAAGCCCACTGTTTTGGTGATAGCGATGCCAAATCTCAGGACTGGCATCCAGTTTCCAAAGTTCATTTCCATAGAACAGGTTGTGTATTCATTCAGCTCCTGGTTTTCATGGCCCAGACTGTTGTTATTCCCATTTCCTCCAGCCTGTGCTCTGGGCAGAATTTTATTTTTGGATTCCACAGTAAGTAGGGAGGACCCGAAGCTAGAGCCACATCAAAATTCTTCTGACTAGAAAGGAATGCAAAGGTAGGAGAACATGTGGAGCTGGTGCCAAGTTTTCAGTGGCTCTTTTTAAAGTAAACACTTTCTTTTTTGGCCACATTGCAGCATGTGGGATCAGTTTCCTGACCAGGGATCAAACCTGTGCCCCCTGCAGTAGGAGAACACAGTCTTAACCACTGGCCCACCGGTGCAGTCCTTAAAGTAAACTTTTAGTTTGAGATGATCATGGATTCACTTGCGGTTCAAAAAGAATACAGAGCAAGCTTGTCTATTCCCCCAACATTACTGCTTGCAAAACCAACAGCTGCGTGTCACAACCAGAATATCAACATCCATGCAACCCACTGACCATGTTCGGATTTTCCTAGATTTGTGCTGGGTGTGCATTTAGTTGGGCTTGACCTGTGGCTCAGGGGTAAAGACTCTGCCTGCCATGCAGGAGATCCAGATTCGATCCCTGGGTGAGGAAAATCCCCTGGAGGAGGGCATGAAAACCCACTCCAGTATTCTTGCTGGAGAATCCCCATGGACAGAGGAGCTTGACAGGCTACAGTCCATGGGGTCACAAAAAGTCGGATATGACTGAAGTAACTTAGCAACGCACATGCATTTAGTTCTGTGCAATTTTTTCACACGTTTAGTTCACGAGTCGTGACCACGGTCGGGACACAGGACTTTGCCATCATCACGGGCATCCCTTTTATAACTGTCCTCCCCAATTCTGCCCCACTCCCTCCTCTGGTTCTCCAGCTTTCTTGAGGTATTATCAACAAACTTCATATTTCAAGTGCATGGCATGGTGATCTGCTATGAAGTGAAAGTGTTAGTCATTCACTTGTGTCCGACTCTTTGAGACCTCATGGACTGTAGCCTGCCAGGCTCCTCTGTCCATGGAATTCTCCAGTCAAAAATACTGAAGCAAGTAGCCATTCCCTTCTCCAGGGGATCTTCCCGACCCAAGGATGGAACCCTGGTCTCCTACATTGCAGGCGGATTCTGATCTGCTATCCAGGTGCATTGTGAAATGATAAGAGTTAACTCCCATCACCTAACATGGTTCACTTCTGAGTGCTGAGAAGGCTTCAGATTTACTCTAGTAGATAGTAGACACTAGCACAATAAATATAAAACTCAATTTTTAAAATTAGAATAGTTATAAATTCAAAGTATTCTCCTCATTGTCAGTTCTATTGTTTGATTCCATGAAAGGACATTTGATGAGATTCATCACTTTTTTTCAGATTTATTGATGTATAATTGACAATTGAAATTTTAAATATAATGATGGCCTGCTATGCATATACATTGTGAAATGGTCCCCACATACAATCAAGCTAATTAACACATCCATCAACTCTCCCATTACTTGTTTGTTTGTTTTTGTTTTATTGGGAACCCTTAGGATCTATAAGCAAATTCAATTATACATCAGTTCAGATCAGTTCAGTTCAGTCACTCAGTCGTGTCTGACTCTTTGCGACCCCATGAATCTCAGCATGCCAGGCCTCCCTGTCCATCACCAACTCCCGGAGTTCACTCAGACTCATGTCCATCGAGTCAGTGATGCCATCCAGCCATCTCATCCTCTGTCGTCCCCTTCTCCTCTTGCCCCCAGTCCCTCCCAGCATCAGAGTCTTTTCCAATGAGTCAACTCTTTGCATGAGGTGGCCAAAGTATTGGAGTTTCAGCTTTAGCATCTTTCCTTCCAAAGAAATCCCAGGGCTGATCTCCTTCAGAATGGACTGGTTGGATCTCCTTGCAGTCCAAGGGACTCTCAAGGGACTCTCAACACCACAGTTCAAAAGCATCAATTCTTCAGCGCTCAGCTTTCTTCACAGTCCAACTCTCACAACCATACATGACCACTGGGAAAACCATAGCCTTGACTAGACGGACCTTTGTTGGCAAAGTAATGTCTCTGCTTTTGAATATGCTATCTAGGTTGGTCATAACTTTCCTTCCAAGGAGTAAGTGTCTATTAATTTCATGGCTGCAGTCACCATCTGCAGTGATTTTAGAGCCCCCAAAAATAAAGTCTGACACTGTTTCCACTGTTTCCCCATCTATTTCCCATGAAGTGGTGGGACTGGATGCCATGATCTTCGTTTTCTGAATGTTGAGCTTTAAGCCAACTTTTTCACTCTCCACTTTCACTTTCATCAAGAGGCTTTTTAGTTCCTCTTCACTTTCTGCCATAAGGGTGGTGTCATCTGCATATCTGAGGTTATTGATATTTCTTCTGGCAATCTTGATTCCAGCTTGTGCTTCTTCCAGCCCAGCATTTCTCATGATGTACTCTGCATATAAGTTAAACAAGCAGGGTGACCATATACAGCCTTGACATACTCCTTTTCCTATTTGGAACCAGTCTGTTGTTCCATGTCCAGTTCTAACTGTTGCTTCCGGACCTGCATATAGGTTTCTCAAGAGGCAGGTCAGGTGATCTGGTATTCCCATCTCTTTCAGAATTTTCCACAGTTTATTGTGATCCACACAGTCAAAGGCTTTGGCATAGTCCATAAAGCAGATGTTTTCCTGGAACTCTCTTGCTTTTTTGATGATCCAGTGAATTTTGGCAGTTTGATCTCTGGTTCCTCTGCCATTTCTAAAACCAGCTTGAACATCTGGAAGTTCACGGTTCATGTGCTGCTGAAGCCTGGCTTGGAGAATTTTGAGCATTACTTTACTAGTGTGTGAGATGAGTGTGATTGTGCGGTAGTTTGAGCATTCTTTGGTATTGCCTTTCTTTGGGATTGGAATGAAAACTGACCTTTTCCAGTCCTGTGGCCACTGATGAGTTTTCCATACTTGCTGACATATTGAGTGAAGCACTTTCACAGCATCTCTTTCAGGATTTGAAATAGGTCAACTGGAATTCTATCACCTCCACTAGCTTTGTTCGTAGTGATGCTTTCTAAGGCCCACTTGACTTCACGTTCCAGGATGTCTGGCTCTAGGTCAGTGATCACACCATTGTGATTATCTGGGTCATGAAGCTCTTTTTTTGTGCAGTTCTTCTGTGTATTCTTGCCACATCTTCTTAATATCTTGTGCTTCTGTTAGGTCCATACCATTTCTGTCCTTTACTGAGCCTATCTTTGCATGAAATGTTCCCTTGGTATCTCTTATTTTCTTGAAGAGATCTCTAGTGTTTCCCATTCTGTCGTTTTCCTCTATTTCTTTGCATTGATTGCTGAGGAAGGCTTTCTTACCTCTCCTTGCTATTCTTTGGAACTCTGCTTTCAGATGCTTATATCTTTCCTTTTCTCCTTTGCTTTTTGCTTCTCTTCTTTCCACAGCTATTTGTAAGGCCTTCTCAGACAGCCATTTTGCTTTTTGTACATTTCTTTTCAATGGGGATGGTCTTGATCCCTGTCTCCTATACAATGTCACAAACCTCTGTCCATAGTTCATCAGGCACTCTGTCTATCAGATCTAGTCCCTTAAACCTTTTTCTCATTAAGCTTTAGATCCCTTTAAAAAGTCTCATAAAATTGCACAGTGTGGGAAATTCACTGAACAAAAGAGGAAAAAACATAGAAGAACTATAGACAGGTGAAAAGCCACACCTGGAAAATTTGGAAAATATACTATGGTTAGCTTTTTCTGAGGGCTCCATCTTCTACAATCACTTCCAGGAACATCAGCATTTCAATTTCAGTTACACAGGGAGAAAAAGATGAAAAAGCTAAACAAGCGGTATGTTGCATTGTTTGGATTGTGTCTTTATTTACTTTTTGGGGAAAAGACTGGGTTTAGGGATTTTTATTTCCTACTCTAGTATCATAACTGGTCAGGCTAAGTGATGTCTAATAAAGCAGGCACCTCGAGATGTGGTTCGATCATCAACCCCAATGCAAGAACTCTGGAGCAACCACAGACACAGTTGTTAATATTCCTCGTGAAATGGGTAATCTGGATGATGAGCAAACCTAAGAGATAAAGGGAAAGTTTTAGTCAAGTACCTGTTTCTGGGCTGGATAGAGAGGTTTCTTTTAAACTGGCTTAATCAAGAGATCATGAACTAACTCCTTATTGCCAAATTCAGACTTAAATTGAAGAAAGTAGGGAAAAACCACTAGACCATTCAGGTGTGACTTAAATCAAATCCCTTACGATTATACAGTGGAAGTGAAAAATAGGTTCAAGGGGTTGGATATGATAGACAGAGTGCCTGAAGAACTATGGATGCAGATTCGTGACATTGTACAGGAGACAGGAATCAAGACCATCCCCAAGAAAAAGAAATGTGAAAAAGCAACATGGCTGTCTGAGGAGGCCTTACAAGTAGCTGTGAAAAGAAGAGAAGGAAAAAGCAAAGGAGAAAAGGAAAGATATAAGCATCTGAATGCAGAGTTCCAAAGAATAGCAAGGAGAGATAAGAAAGCCCTCCTCAATAATCAGTCCAAAGAAATAGAGGAAAACAATAGAATGGGAAAGACTAGAGATCTCTTCACGAAAATTAGAGATACCAAGGGAACATTTCATGCAAAGATGGGCACAATAAAGGATAGAAATGGTGTGGACCTAACAGAAGCAGAAGATATTAAGAAGAGGTGGCAAGAATACACAGAAGAACTATTCAAAAAAGGTCTTCACTACCCAGATAATCATGATAGTGTGATCACTCTTCTAGAGCCAGACATCCTGGAATGCAAAGTCAAGTGGGCCTTACAAAGCATCACTATGAACAAAGCTAGTAGAGGTGATGGCATTCCAGTTGAGCTGTTTCAAATCCTAAAAGATGATGCTGTGAAAGTGCTGCACTCAATATGCCAGCAAATCTGGAAAACTCAGCAGTGGCCACAGAACTGGAAAAGGTCAGTTTTCATTCTAATCCCAAAGAAAGGCAATGACAAAGAATGCTCAAACTACTGCACAATTGCACCTCATCTCACACACTGGCAAAGTGGTGTTGAAAATTCTCCAAGCTAGGCTTCAGCAGTACATGAACTATGAAATTCCAGATATTCAAGCTGGATTTAAAAAGGCAGAGGAACCAGAGATCAAACTGCCCAAATTAACTGGATCATCAAAAAAGTGAGAGTTCCAGAAAAACATCTATTTCTGCTTTATGGACTATGCCAAAGCCTTTGACTGTGTGGATCACAATAAACTGTGGAAAATTCTGAAAGAGATGGGAATACAAGACCACCTGAACTGCCTCTTGAAAAATCTGTATGCAGGTCAGGAAGCAACAGTTAGAACTGGACATGGAACAACAGACTGGTTCCAAATAGGAAAAGGAGTACATTAAGGCTGTATATTATCACCCTGCTAATCTAACTTATATGCAGAGTACATCATGAGAAATCTGGGCTGGAAGAAGCACAAGCTGGAATCAAGATTGCCAGGAGAAATATCAATAACCTCAGATATGCAGGTGACACCACCCTTATGGCAGAAAGTGAAAAGGAACTAAAAAGCCTCTTGATGAAAGTGAAAGAAGAGAGTGAAAGGGTTGGCTTAAAGCTCAACATTCAGAAAACTAAGATCATGGCATCTGGTCTCATCACTTTGTGGCAAATAGATGGGGAAACAGTGGAAACAGTGTCAGACTTTATTTTGGGGGGCTCCAAGATGACTGCCTGTGGTGACGGCAGCCATGACATTAGAAGATGCTTACTCATTGGAAGGATAGTCATGACCAACCTAGACAGCATATTAAAAAGCAGAGACATTACTTTGCCAACAGAGGTCTGTCTAGTCAAAGCTATGGTTTTTCCAATAGGCATATATGGATGTGAGAGTTGGACTATAAAGCTGAGCACTGAATTATTGATTCTTTTGAACTGTGGTGTTGGAGAAGACTCTTTAGAGTCCCTTAGACTTCAAGGAGATTCAACCAGTCCATCTTAAAGGAGATCAGTCCTGGGTGTTCATTGGAAGGACTGATGTTGAAGCTAAAACTCCAATCCTTTGGCCACCTGATGCAAAGAACAGACATTTGAAAAGACCCTGATTATGGGAAAGATTGAAGGTGGGAGAAGAAGGAGCCAACAGAGGATGAGATGGCTGGATGGCATCACTGACTCAGTGGACATGAGTTTGAATAAACTCTGGGAGTTGGTGATGGACAGGGAGACCTGGCATGCTGCAGTCCATGGGATCACAAAGAGTTGGACATGACTGAGCAAATGAACTGAACTGACCTGAAGCGAGAGAATTGATGTAATTTTCCTTTTGGACAAGTACAAGCCCATCCAGTTTTATAACCACTATGTGCAATTGCATTGCAGTGTAATAACACATTGTAGAAAAAAATATGCTTACATGCACTTGGGCACATGCACAAAAATAAACCAATATATTAAATTTTTGTAGGTTTGTTATTCTACAGTGTAAGGAGATAGTTTGTGTCGATATTATAAACTCCCAAGAGGGCAGAAATGAGTTCTTCCTCTTAAAACAGTGCCATTCTGGCTTAATATCTGAAGTTAACAAATATTTCAAGGTGATGGTGAGGAAGGTGACAAGAATAATACTGTTGCTCAGTCTCTTCGAAGCACTAAGAAATAATTTACCTATGACTTCACTAGGTGAAAAATTATGTATTAGATCTAGAAATGGATAGGATGATTATAACATAAGCCACTTCAACAAGGGTTTCCATTTTGGCAAATAAGATGACTTTGTATATATAAAGTCATCATTTTTGAGATAGGTGGTGCTAAATCACTGGATAATTATTATTGATTAAAATGACTGGTATTAATTGCTAAAAATTACTGCCTGCTTCTTCACTGTCTGTTACTGTACCCTATGATTTTATTATTCATTCAACCAATATTCACTAATTACTAAGGGAAAGAATAGTTTCTTAAAATTCCTTCCCTAGGAACCTACTGTTCTATGATAAGCAGAAAGTACCCAAAATAGGTTAGAAAACCATGTGCTATGTTAATGAGGGAGATGTGCCAAGAGAGAGACAGAGCAGGACCCAGAGGGAGGAAGTGTTGTGTGGGCTGGGCCGCCTTTTTAGATGAAATGACAGAGAAGGTGTCCTGGAGGTGCCATCTGAGTTAAGACTGACATTGGTGAGAGAGGGAACACCTGGGTATCTGGAGGAAGAGCATTCTGGGTAGAGAGAACAGCTTGGGCAGAGGCCCTGAGATGGGCCTGACACGTGGGGCAGCACGGAGGCCATTGGGCTGCACTGAGTCGGAGGGGCCGGGCAGCAGGACCAACGTGGAGGCAGAGACATGGAGGGGTGGTCCCACTGTCTCTGTAGGCACTCTGAGGACTTTGGCCTTTGCTCCAAGTGAGAAGGCAGGCCACCAGATGCCAAGAAAAGGGGTTCCTGATCAGACCTTTGGTTTTTTCCTAGAAAATAGTAGTATCTTTATTTTATTCAATTTAATTTTTATATTCTATTGGAGTATAGTTGATTAACAGCTGTGTTAGTTTCAGGTGTACAGCAAAGTGCTTCAGTTATATATATATATATTCTCCCAGGGGAGGAGGAGACTGATGACGCAGGCAGAGAGCAGGATGTAGCCAGGTTTTAGACCAAGGAGTAAGACAAAGAAGAGTGAGGAGACCTGAAAGTACGTGCAAAGGATGTCAACGTGTTGATCGATTCTGGAATTCAGGAAGAAAATGGACTGAGGGGCGTGGAGCAAAAAGGGTATGAGGGCTTGAAGGAAAGAGGTTTTCCATCCACTTCCCTAAAAGAAGAGGCAACAGAGGACCCTGCCCTTTGTGGACTAGAATAAATGGAATTCCCTTCTTACCCTGTTCCCACAGCATCTACAGTGTAACCAGCTACTCACTCGCCATAGTCAAAATAGCGTATGTTTCTATTTAGGCCATCCAGATGCTCCATATCCTCTGGGGTCAACTGGAATTCAAAAACCTATCAGAAATATGAGATGACCAATTCAATTTCCCAGAGGCAAGTACTGCCACCCCTACACGCCCCCCAGCATGCAGATACAGACACACACATTTATGTAGGAACTTGTGTAGTTTTTATGAACCTGGGGTTCATCCCCGGCAAAAGTCACAGAAATTTGTCCATTCAAAGAGTTGAGGTTGGTGATTCAAGTCACCCTCAGAGACTTTGGGTGACTGTGGTGATAGCCAAGGAATCTTAGAGATTTCTGAGCCCAGATCTCATCTCGACAAACTCCTTCATTTTTTCAGCTGAAGAAATCAAGAGATGATTTATTCAGGGCCATACTGTGGAGTGAAAACCAGGTTTGAGACTTAAACTTGACTTAAACCCTCTGTAGACTGTTCTTCCCAAACACTATGCTTCCTGCCTTGTAGGTTTGGAGGACAGGAGAGTTAAATACAACACATATACCCATAGAGAACATAGGGAGATAAGCTTTACCCAAATACACATTGGGAACCTCCCAAACAACCCATCCCAGAGGGCAGACAATGTGCCTTTGTCAGCCTCTTGCTGCCCACAATCCTACAGGAACTGGAAGTTCTCCTTGATCCTCTTCTCACTGAAGCTCTTGGCCAGAGCCACCACACCCCGCTGCAGCTAGTAGCACAGGGCTACCTGGGCTGGAGTTCGCCGGTGCTTTTCAGCAATGGCATTGAGTACCGGATCCTGCAGGATAACCAGATTTTCCTTTTTCACCCTGGGAAGGAGACAGAGATGCTCTGTTTCTGAGGTTGCACATCCATTCTACCTAGGTTAGTTTAATCAGGCTCAGTTCAGTTCAGTCGCTCAGTCGTGTCCGATTCTTTGCGACCCCATGAATCCCAGCATGCCAGGCCTCCCTGTCCATCACCAACTCCCGGAGTTCACTCAGACTCACGTCCATCGAGTCAGTGATGTCATCCAGCCATCTCATCCTCTGTTGTCCCCTTCTCCTCCTGCCCCCAATCCCTCCCAGCATCAGAGTCTTTTCCAATGAGTCAACTCTTCGCATGAGGTGGCCAAAGTACTGGAGTTTCAGCTTTAGCATCATTCCTTTCAAAGAACACCCAGGATTGATCTCCTTCAGAATGGACTGGTTGCATCTCCTTGCAGTCCAAGGGACTCTCAGGAGTCTTATCCAACACCACAGTTTAAAAGCATTAATTCTTCGGCGCTCAGCCTTCTTCACAGTCCAACTCTCACATCCATACATGACTATTGGAAAAACCATAGCTTTGACTAGACAGACCTTTGTTGGCAAAGTAAAGTCTCTGCTTTTGAATATGCTATCTAGGTTGGTCATAACTTTCCTTCCAAGGAGTAAGCATCTTTTAATTTCATGGCTGCAGTCACCATCTACAGTGATTTTGGAGCCCAAAAAAATAAAGTCTGACACTGTTTCCACTGTTTCCCCACCTATTTCCCATGAAGTGATGGGACCGGATGCCATGATCTTCACTTTCTGAATGTTGAGCTTTAAGCCAACCCTTTCACTCTCCACTTTCACTTTCAGCAAGAGGCTTTTTAGTTCCTCTTCGCTTTCTGCCATAAGGGTGGTGTCATCTGCATATCTGAGGTTATTGATATTTCTCCTGGCAATCTTGATTCCAGCTTGTGTTTCTTCCAGTCCAGCATTTCTCATGATGTACTCTGCATATAAGTTAAATAAGCAGGGTGACAATATACAGCCTTGACATACTCCTTTTCCTATTTGGAACCAGTCTGTTGTTCCATGTCCAGTTCTAACTGTTGCTTCCTGACCTGCATATAGGTTTCTCAAGAGGCAGTTCAGGTGGTCTGGTATTCCCATCTCTTTCA
>NW_011494635.1:5366095-5396494 GCF_000754665.1 Bison bison bison | reverse complement strand
CAGGGTATTCCCATCTCTTTCAGAATTTTCCACAGTTTATTGTGATCCACACAGTCAAAGGCTTTGGCATAGTCAATAAAGCAGAAATAGATATTTTTCTGGAACTCTCTTGCTTTTTCCATGATCCAGCGGATGTTGGCAATTTGATCTCTGGTTCCTCTGCCTTTTCGAAAACCAGCTTGAACATCTGGAAGTTCACGGTTCACATATTGCTGAAGCCTGGCTTGGAGAATTTTGAGGATTACTTTACTAGCGTGTGAGATGAGTGTGATTGTGCGGTAGTTTGAGCATTCTTTGGCATTGCCTTTCTTTGGGATTGGAATGAAAACTGACCTTTTCCAGTCCTGTGGCCACTGATGAGTTTTCCATACTTGCTGGCATATTGAGTGAAGCACTTTCACAGCATCTCTTTCAGGATTTGAAATAGGTCAACTGGAATTCTATCACCTCCACTAGCTTTGTTCGTAGTGATGCTTTCTAAGGCCCACTTGACTTCACATTCCAGGATGTCTGGCTCTAGGTCAGTGATCACACCATCATGATTATCTGGGTCGTGAAGATCTTTTTTGTACAGTTCTGTGTATTCTTGCCATCTCTTCTTTATATCTTGTGCTTCTGTTAGGTCCATACCATTTCTGTCTTTTACTGAGCCTATCTTTGCATGAAATGTTCCCTTGGTATCTGTAATTTTCTTGAAGAGATCTCTAGTCTTTCCCATTCTGTTGTTTCCTCTATTTCTTTGCATTGACTGCTGAGGAAGACTTTCTTATATCTTCTTGCTATTCTTTGGAACTCTGCTTTCAGATGCTTATATCTTTCCTTTTCTCCTTTGCTTTTAGCTTCTCTTCTTTTCACAGCTATTTGTAAGGCCTCCCCAGACAGCCATTTTGCTTTTTTGCATTTCTTTTCCATGGGGATGGTCTTGATCCCTGTCTCCTGTACAGTGTCACGAACCTCATTCCATAGATCATCAGGCACTATATCTATCAGATCTAGGCCCTTAAATCTATTTCTCACTTCCACTGTATAATCATAAGGGATTTGATTTAGGTCATACCTGAATGGTCTAGTGGTTTTCCCTACTTTCTTCAATTTAAGTCTGAATTTGGCAATAAGGAGTTCATGATCTGAGCCACAGTCAGCTCCTGGTCTTGTTTTTCTTGACTGTAAAGAGCTTCTCCGTCTTTGGCTGCAAAGAATATAATCAATCTGATTTCGGTGTTGACCATCTGGTGAAGTCCATGTGTAGAATCTTCTCTTGTGTTGTTGGAAAAGGGTGTTTGTTATGACCAGTGCATTTTCTTGGCAAAACTCTATTAGTCTTTGCCCTGCTTCGTTCTGTATTCCAAGGCCAAATTTGCCTGTTACTCCAGGTGTTTCTTGACTTCCTACTTTTGCATTCCAGTCCCCTACAATGAAAAGGACATCTTTTTGGGGTGTTAGTTCTAAAAGGTCTTGTAGGTCTTCATAGAACTGTTCAACTTCAGCTTCTTCAGCGTTACTGGTTGGGGCATAGACTTGGATTACTGTGATATTGAATGGTTTGCCTTGGAAACGAACAGAGATCATTCTGTCATTTTTGAGATTGCATCCAAGTACTGCATTTCGGACTCTTTTGTTGACCATGATGGCTACTCCATTTCTTCTGAGGGATTCCTGTCCACAGTAGTAGATATAATGATCATCTGAGTTAAATTCACCCATTCCAGTCCATTTGAGTTCACTGATTCCTAGAATGTTGACTTTCACTCTTGCCATCTCTTGTTTGACCACTTCCAATTTGCCTTGATTTATGGACCTGACATTCCAGGTTCCTATGCAATATTGCTCTTTACAGCATCAGACCTTGCTTCTATCACCAGTCACATCCACAACTGTGTATTTTTTTTTGCTTTGGCTCCATCCCTTCATTCTTTCTGGAGTTATTTCTCCACTGATCTCCAGTAGCATATTGGGCACCTACTGACCTGGGGAGTTCCTCTTTCAGTATCCTATCATTTTGCCTTTTCATACTGTTCATGGGGTTCTCAAGGCAAGAATATTGAAGTGGTTTGCCATTCCCTTCTCCAGTGGACCACATTCTGTCAGATTTCTCCTCCATGACCTGCTCGTCTTGGGTTGCCCCACGGTTATGGCTTAGTTTCACTGAGTTAGACAAGGCTGTGGTCCTAGTGTGATTAGATTGACTAGTTTTCTGTGAGTATGGTTTCAGTGTGTTTACCTTCTGATGCCCTCTTGCAACACCTACTGTCTTACTTGGGTTTCTCTTATCTTGAGTGTGGGGTATCTCTTCACAGCTGCTCCAGCAAAGTACGGCTGCTGCTCCTTACCTTGGATGAGGGGTATCTTCTCACCACTGCCCTTCCTGACCTTCAACTTGGGATAGCTCCTCTAGGCCCTCCTGTGCCTGCACAGCCATGGCTCCTTGGACGTGGGGTTGGTCCTCCCGGCCACCGCCCCTGGTGTTGGGCGTGGGGTTGCTCCTCGCAGCCGCTGCCCCTGATCTCGGACACGGGGTAACGCCTCTCATCGCAGCCCCTGACCTCGGATGAGGGGTAGCTCCTCTCGGCCACCACCCCTGATCTCAGACGCGGGGTAGCTCCTCTCGGCCGTTCCTGTGCCCTCTCAGTCTGGCACTTTCGACCACTGCCCCTGACCTCGGACGTGGGGTAACTCCTTTAGGCCACTGTCCTTTGGGCATGGGGTCCTCCCAACTTCTGCCCCTGACCTTGGACATGGGGTAGCTCCTCTAGGCCGTGTTTAGTGTGTTGGTCGCAGCCGCCAGGCTAGGGGTGGTTAATTTGCTGGAATCTTCCTCATGACACTCTGGCTGTCTCAATAGCTCTTTTGCTTCTTTTGGTAAAGTCAAAGAAGAAAGACAAGAGAAAGCAAGGTAAGAAGGGAAAATCAGATCTGTTTGTTTTTTATCATCTTTTAAACATTTTTGAGAAACTTAACAAAATATGGAATAAGTCAAGAAGGCAAAATTGTTGTTCCAAGTAAGACCCAATGACCACCATTGAAACAGATAGTCAAGAATTTTATAAGAATCTGCTATTTCAAAAGATGCACTTGACTAACTGTCTCTGTTTTGCACTCAAGTGCTAAAAGATACACATCTATATTCCTCTTCAAGAGACTCATATGGCTCAACTGCTAAGTGTCAGAATCATGACTTGGAAACCTTATCAGTCTTTAAAGCCGAAACTTTTAAATTGGATGAACATTTTAATTATTAATAATAATTTGTGCTTCCTAGGTGGCATTAGTGGTAAAGAATCCACCTGCCAATGCAGGAGACATAAGAGATGCAGATTTGACCCCTGGGTCAGCAAGATCCCCTGGAGGAGGAAATAGCAACCCACTCCAGTATTTTTGCCTGGAGAATCCCACGGACAGATGAACCTGCTGGGCTATAGTCCATAGAGTTGCGAAGAGTCAAACACGACTGAAGTGACTTAGCACTTATGCAATAATTACTTTTTATTCAATAATACTTTATTGAGTCCTCAAAATGTACGCTAGGGAAAGGGTTTGCAAAGATGGATCATTCCTGCTAACTATCCTTAATTTCCCCCAGACAGTTGAGAGATGGCTCCAGAAGACACAGCATCTAGGATCAGAATACCTTTATAGAGATCATTACCATTTCTTCCTTAAGTCAGACCCCAAGGGAGCGTAGGCAATGAGGAGAATGTCCTTGGACTTGCAGAACTCTAGCAGTTTGCTCTGGTTGAGGTAAGGGTGACATTCCACCCGTAAATTGCCAAGCAGAAGTACTGGAATGTGGGGTCAGCAGGATCACCATCCCCAAATATACAAGGAACACACAGAGCTATATTCATGGTGTCAGAATTATTTAGAAATACCAGCAACAAGGGCCAGCACATGACCGTCATCTACAGCTGTGACCATGGTGCACAAGACCCAACAGTTTTCCTGCTTAAAAATGTCTTGTGCTTTATCTATTCATCCCTCATTCCCTCCCCAAGAAAGAACTCTTCACAGCCAATTTTCTTTCCTTTCTCAAATCAGTGATCTCCAAAGTGAAGGTAAATCTCCCAAAGGACAAAAAATAAACATTTTTAGACTTCTGTTTTTATTTTTTATCTACAAGGAAGAAAACACTAAGCCTTACTAATATCTAATATATGGATTGCCTTTAGACGTGAGATGTCTAAAAGGAGATGAGATCATGTAGAAATATAGGCCCTCTGCCAGGAAGAAGTGCTGCCAGTTATTAATATTTTTACACTCATGGTTTCCTTCCCTATTCTCCAAGATAAGGAAATGTATGTGTTGCTCATTAATGTGAGCTTATCTTAACAAACAGACTTTTTAACTTTTAGTTTTTTATGGGAGTAAAAGCTACATTACATACTTTTACCATTTCACCCATTTTTAAGTACACGGTTCAAAGGCATCAAGCACGTTCATGTCATTTGGGAGTGATTTCATACCATGTACCCACTACTATATTTAAAATGGATGACCAAAAAGGAATTCCTCTGTGGCATAGGGAACTCTCTTCAACACTATGTAACAACTTAATTGGGGAAAACACCAGCAAGGACTGATGCTGAAGCTGAAGCTCCAATACTTTGGCCACCTGATGCGAAGAACTGACTCATTGGAAAAGACCTTGATGCTGGGAAAGATTGAGAGCAGGAGGAAAAGGGGGTGACAGAGGATGAGATGGTTGGATGGTATCATGGACTCAATGAGCATGAGTTTCAGGAAACTCCAGGAAATAGCGAAGGACAAGGAAGTCAGATGTGCTGCAGTCCCTGGGGTCACAAAGAGTCAGATATGATGGAGCCACTGAACAACAACAACAATTGGTAAAAAGAATCTGAAATGGACTAGATACATATGTGTGTGTAACTGAATCACTTTGCTGTACACCTGAAACAAACACAGCATTGTTCATTGACTGTTCTTCAAGATAAAATAAAAAATTCAAAAAAGAATCCCAGTGGTTATCTCATGACAAAGAACTCAAAAGAGCCATTAAAAGATGAATTAACCATTCTCTCTGATGCATGAGTGTTCCAATATTTCTGACCTTTTATGCGAAAGGTCAATCATTTGCTAGCTCTGAATTACTAGGGCCGACTACCATAACACTTAGTAGATTATACTTCAACCTGACTCCTGGATGTTTCTTGCAAAATGACATGGGAACAAAGACAAATAAAAGAAATAAAAATAAATGGACACAATCTTTAGCAATATCTTCTGTAACTTAAAATACATTCTGTTCTCTTGGAGCAGCTGATGTCCTAAGGTCAGTGGAAAAGAGGGAAGTGCCATTTGGTGACTTTGTTGAAATGAATAAAGAATAAGCTGGTGAGGAGGGAGAAGAGATTGGGGGCAGACTGATGAGGGGATTACCTGGTTGCAGACGGGCTTGTACTTGAGCCCCGGCTTGTTCAGGATCTTCTCCAGCTGCTTGTGGTTAAAGTTGGACACCCCAATGGACTTGGTCAGCCCTGCATCCTTACACTTCTCCAAGGCCTGGGGTGGGAGGGGTGGTGAGGGGTAACTGGCTAGAGAAACATACTAAATGGTAGCATGAGTGTCTCTGGGTGAGGGAGAATACAAGATGCAGATTGCAATAAATAAGACAGGAGTTGGCCAATAGGAGGAGGATGAGAAATAGGAGAATGAGAACTATTTTTAAAAATAGTTTTTTAATTGGCTAAGAAGATAGAAAAAGAAAAGGATGAAAGCAGCCCAGGCGGGTTAAGAGAACCAGTATGATCTTTAGCTGATCACCTAGAAAAATCTGGTAAAACACTAGCAGAACAAGTGCTAGGAGAAAGGAACTTGAGGTAGGCGTAGCCTGGGAAACAGGAAGCTGCCATGCTCGCCTCCCAGACCACTGGCTTCCTATTTTCTCTTTGACCTCCTATCCTATGATTGACATCAAACTCATTGGGCTCCAGCCCTGCCTGTTCCTTGATGTTTTTTAAATATGGTGAGCTTTCTCCTGGCCTTCCCAGGTGGTGTTAGTAGTAAAGTAAAGTAGTAAACCTGCCAATGCAAGACATGCAAGAGAACTGGGTTCGATCCCTGGGTTAGGAAGATCCCCTGGAGGAGGGCATGGTCACCCACTCCAGGATTCTTGCCTGGAGAATCCCATGGACAGAGGAGCCTGATGGGCTACAGTCCATAGGGTCACAGAGTCAGATATGACTGAAGCAACTTAGCATGCACACACAGACTTTCTCCTACCTTAAAATCTTTGCCTTGATTTTCCTTATGCCTACATCAGTCTTCCTCCAGATGCTCGCTTAATAAATTTCATCTCCTGAAAGTCTTTGGTCAAATTCCACCTTCTCAAAGAGGACTGCAATGTCCCTTCTGTTTTTCTTTTTCTAAACAAATTATTCAATTTATTTATTTGGCTGTGCCAGTTCTTAGTTGTAGCATGTGGGATCTTTGGCAATGGCATGCGAACTCTTGGCTTCCCTGGTGGCTCAGATCATAAAGAATATACCTGCAATGCAGAAGACCCAGGTTCGATTCCTGGGTCAGGAAGATTCACCTGGAGAAAGGAATGGCAACCTACTCTAGTATTCTTGGGGCTTCCCTACTGGCTAAGATGGTAACAAATCTGCCCGAAATGTGGGAGACCCAGGTTTGATCCCTGGATTGGATAAATCCCCTGGAGAAGGGAATGGCTATCCATTCTAGTGTTCTTGCCTGGAGAATTCCATGGACAGAGGAGCCTGGAGGGCTATAGTCCATGGAGTTGCAAGGAGTCAGACATGACTGAGAAACTAATACTTCCTGTGAACTCTTAATTGGAGCATGCGGGATCTAGTTCCCTGACCAGATTGAACCTAGGGCCCCTGCATTGGGAGCACTGTGCCATGTCCATTCTGTTTTTAATTGCCTATCTGTGCCCCCAAACCACCCTGGCATTCTCAGTTCCCTGAATTGGCTTCACTTTACTATATCACTGCATCCCTCCCCTGCCCAGTAGAACCTACCTCACTATGGGGCCAGAGATCTTAGTTTTGTTCACAGATATAGCCTGAGTACATGGGAGTACCCAGGGCTAAGTACATCACAGGCACTCAGTAACTACTCACTGAATCTACACCGATGGAATGTGAAACTGAGGTGCAGGGACATTCATGGCCTCGTCCATGTGTACACAAGAGGCAGAATTGGACCCTGTCCGCCTCTCCCCAGTTCCTTGTGAGTCTTCTCTCTCTCAGTGTGCAAAGACATGGCCTCTTTGGAGCTGCACTCACCTCCCACATGATACAGAGATCCACTGTGTCAAAAGTGATGTTTCCATGGATGTCCTCTGGGATTGGGTCCTCTCCAGGCTGGAACACAGGAAAGAAGAGGAGGTTTTATCAGGCTGTGTCTGTCTTCACCCAAGCTGTTTGGAGCCTTTAGACCTTGAGACTAATGAAACAATCTAGGCTTGTACTTGAAAGGAAGAGGGAAATGTAGTACATTGAAGAAGTACACTTCTAGAAATGTTTTTAACCCCTGAAGATTTAATAAATATTGCTTGTGTAAGGACAACTTGAGATACCCAAGACCCCATCATAGTGAGCGTCCAGAGTGGTGCCATGGCCAAATGGGCTCCTTGGTCCTGATCCTTGTGGGATAAGACTCTTCCGCCCCTGCTCTCCACCTAGAGGTGGTCGTATAAGAAAGGAACTTGTGAGCATCTCAGGCCTGAGTCTCATCCTCATTACATGTTCTGTGCCTTCCCTGGTTTCCACATCAAGATGTTCCCCAGACACCAGTGGGCACAAGGTCGAAATTCAAGAGCACAGGGCCTAGAAAATTTAGACATTTGTCCACAAGATCGAGGCAAAGACATTGAAATCAGTAAACCCATCCAATACTTTGGGCACCAGATGCAAAAAGCCAATTCATTGGAAAAGACCCTGATGCTGGGAAAGATTGAGGGCAAGAGGAGAAGGGGATGACGGAGGATGAGATAGTTGGATGACATCACTGACTCAGTGGACATGAGCTTGAGCAAACTCCAGGAGATAGTGAAGGACAGGGAAGCCTGGCATGCTGCTGTCCATGGGGTCACAAAGAGTTGGACATGACTCAGCAACTGAACAACAACTAACCCTTCAGTTTGAGACTGGAATAGTGAGCTGGAATGGGGATAGGTGCAGAAAAAAGAAAAAACAAAGAGAATGTCAAAATATTATGTATGATTCGGCCCACTTTCATGAACTATGTACTCTTTTTATTTCACTCCTAATGAGATTAATAACCAAAGTAAAATAACTCTTACTAACCTTCAGAGCTGTTGGGGAATGAATAAGATAAAGATCCATGTAGCTCAGTTGAAGTTTTCTCAGAGAGCTTTCCAGGCAGGTTTGGACCAATTCTGGATGGAAAAAAGTGTTCCACAGCTGCAGTGGCAGAAAGAGAAGTGGGGTGGGATCATTTAAGAATATTCAGGAGAAATGAATATAATGGTGAATAAACAGCAACAACCAGAAACCCACTTGTGGTTGTTGGGGAGTGATAAGTCATCCTGTGAATCTCGGGATTCTTTATCATCATAGTTTATTTTCACACTGAAGTAAGACACCAGCGTAGGAAGTTAAAATATGGTCTTACACAGGTGTTCTCAAAACTGGAAACATAAAAGAATTATTTGGTTTGTTTGTGCAAATTATAGCCCTGAGTTCTCTCTCAAACATCATAAAATCATAATGTTTGGAGACTGAGATGGGAAATTGCATTAAAAAAATTTTTTTTTAAGTTCATTTATTCTTGAGATATCGACATAGCATTGTATGCTTGGGGCTTCCCTGGTGGCTCAGAGGGTAAAGCATCTGCCTGCAGTGCGGGAGGCCGGGTATCAGTCCCTGAGTCAGGAAGATCCCCTGAAGAAGGAAATGGCAACCCACTCCAATACTCTTGCCTGGAAAATCCCATGGATGGAGAAACCTGGAAGGCTAAAGTCCATGGGGTCACAAAAAGTTGGACACGACTGAGCAACCTCACTTTCACTTTCACCGTATGCTTAGGTGTACAGCGTAATAATATGGCAGAAACCAGCAGAATATTGTAAAGCACACCAAATCTTTATCTGTGGCAAGTGAACTCTTAGTTGTGGCATGTGGGATCTAGTTCCCCCACCAGGGATCAAACCCAGAACCCCCTGCATTGGTAGTGCAGAGTCTTAGCAACTGGACCACCAGGAAAGTCCAAGGAAACTGCATTTTAAACAAGGACATCAAATGATTGTGATATCAGCTGTATTCAATGATTAGATTTGCCAAAGAAAGTTAGGTCTCTTAGGAATTTGGGGGTAGAGGGTGTTAGAGTCACTTCATTTTAAGTGTAATAATCTAAGGAAAATCTATCAAAATTACTAAGGATAAAGAAACAAAAGGATCCCATGAAAAGAGGATGGAAGATGAGAGTTAAGAGGGTTAGTGATGTAGGGATACCTCTGGAGCTGGAAGGAAAGAATATCCATTCATAGACCAGGATGGGTTCACTACCACTAACACCATCTCCCTCCTCTTGGGCTGCATTACCTCCAATTCAAATGCTTTTTTTTTCTAGTAGTCAGTTCAAGGAACATGATGGGAAAAATTCCTCTCAGGTTCCCTTTCCAATCCAATTCAAATATTAAGTTCTTTTGTTTTAGATATGGCATCAATGGATATAAATTATATGAGTAAAAATGGTTGAGAGTTTAAAAAAATACATTAGAAATGCTTTTATAAACATGAATGTTACCCTCATATGAGTTCCATGGTATTATTTTTCCTATCTTATAGGAAAAGAAACAAATGTTTATTGACAATGCTATATCCGTTCCATAGTGCAGGAGTTGTACGACTGAGCGACTGATCTGATCTGATCTGATCTGATATCCATTCAGTTCAGTTGCTCAGTCGTGTCCGACTCTTTGCGACCCCATGAATCACAGCACGCCAGGCCTCCCTGTCTGTCACCAACTCCTGGAGTTCACTCAGACTCACGTCCATCGAGTCAGTGATGCCATCCAGCCATCTCATCCTCTGTTGTCCCCTTCTGCTCCTGCCCCCAATCCCTCCCAGCATCAGAGTCTTTTCCAATGAGTCAACTCTTTGCATGAGGCGGCCAAAGTACTAGGCTGAGATAAAAAGACTAAGGTTTAAAGAGGTCCAAAGACTTTTCTTTTTTGGTTAAGAAATTTCACAAAGTCAAATATATGGGATATTAAAAAGCTAAAATTTGATTGTAGTTTCCATAACCCTATCTTTTCTGATAAATTGCTCTCTTTCACACTACAGCTAAAAAAGATGTACATCAAAATATGAGTATAATAGAGTTGGAAAAGATAAATCCACTTTGAGTTTTAAACCTTATGACAATAATAGCAGCTAGTATTATAAGCATTTAAAATGCATTAAATATTTTTAAAGCTTTACATGTGTTTTTGATGTATTAATAATACTAAAAAAATCCTGTAAGGTAAATATTATTTTATTTATTTTATAGTTTGGGAAACTAAGGGACAGAATTTAAGTAGTTTGTCCAAGGTAAGTAAGTGACAGAACTTGGATTCAAAGACAGGAAATCTGACCACAGAATTCACATTGCTATCCATCTGTTCCAAATCAGCTTTCTCATAGTTCAAGGTCTGAGAGTGAACAGGAATTAAACCAGTGAGAAGAGGAATTTGCCAGGAAAATGATTCCTCAAAGAGTGAGCTTCCCACAGATACACAAGTAGCTGCACACAGCACCTTTGTAGTGTAGAATAAATCACCCCTCTTCACGGTACCATCTGCAAGCTTCATCTGGATGGCCCTCCCAATTTCTTCTTCATTTTGGTAAATATATGCTGAGTCAATATATTTAGCCAACATCAGTTGCTCTCATGACAGCTTTTTCTACCTCACTCTTAACAACCTAGGAAAGCATAACAAGATAAAGATCTACTTAAATCAGGAACAGAGGACCAATTCCACAAGCAGAACTGTTCAATAGAAGCCATCACTCTAAAGAGTTAAGAGCTAGTGGGGACAAAGCATCATGTTGACTTTTATTTCATGGTGAATATTTAACAACTGAGTCTGAAGAAGAGGAGTCCTGATTTATAGCATTAGCCAATTTCTATGGTGGAAGTACTCCCACCATGGCTCATTTCACGCAACCAATGTTGGGAAAAGATAATTATGATAGAAACTTTGAGTTCATGAACTGGTCTCAGAACATCAGATCATTAACCCTCTATTTCTGGACTTCCACTATCTACATGATGTATAGATTTACATAATATATAGAGTTACCTTTCTAAATTAATTCTCTTTGTAAGAGATCATTAACTGGTTTCAACCCAGATATCCAGTGCAAAAAATTATCAGTGCAATGAGGACAGAACTTCAGATGGAATAAATTAGTGATTTACCTAAGTAAACTTGGAGAAACACTTCAAACAACATTTGAGGAAGAACTAAAAATGTAAAAAACAAACAAACAAACAAAAAACACTTTTTTTCACTTAAAAATTTCTTATTATTAATTTCTTTTTTGGCTACTAAGTTCATCCTTAACTAACATTTTCTTCTTCAAAACTGTTATTCTTCTTAGCTGTCTACTCGTTTGCTGGTCCACCAGGCTGGTCTTCTGAAATTATCTATAATTTTCACCTCTCCATTACCCCTGTTACTTCACTCAGTAGTAAAATCTCTCTTGAGTGTGTGTATATATATATATATATAATTTGCAACTCCTGATGAGTTAACTAGTCCCATGGTGATGAACTGATTGTTCACAGATGAAAAAGCCAAGTCAAAATAAAGCAATAGTTCCTGCCAGTGTCCTTGCATCAGACTTCAACATCATACACCAAATGACTCTCCTGCTGGGGCATCAAATGTGAAGTTCAGTCTTCCAAATAGAGAGAGAATTTTCAAGTGCCACATGCTTCTTCCCACAGCTCAGTATTCATAGGCTGACCTCTAAGGGACTATCTCCACCTCAGACCACAAAAACTCCCTCTGAGATGAAAGATTAATCTCTTTTTCTAGGTCCTTTTATCCCTAAGATTTCTCTGGATGCTCTATGATTAGGGATACATGGGAGGGGACAACTTGGATATTAGAAATTTCAGAGAAACTGCATCACAAGCAAATTTGCATCAAGGTCTCTGATACATGATAAATGGGCTTCCCTTGTAGTTCAGTCCATAAAGAATCCACCTGCAATGCAAGAGACCTGGGTTCTATTCCTGGATTGGAAAGATCCTGTGAAGAAGGAAATGACAACCCACTCCAGTATTCCTGCCTGGGAAACCCATGGACAGAGGAGCCTAGCAGGTAACAAGTCCATGGGTTTGCAAGAGTCAGACACGACTAAGTGACTAAACCACCAATCAGGACAGCTGGATTTCATTGATTCTGAAAGTGTTAGGCACTCAGTCATATCTGACTCTTTGCAACTCCATGAACTATAGCCCACCAGGCTCCTCTGTCCATGGAATTTTCTAGTCAAGAATACTGGAGTGGGTTGCCATTTCCTTCTCCAGGGGATCTTCCCTATCCTGGGATTGAACCGGTGTCTCCTACATTGCAGGCAGACTCTTTATTTTCTGAGACACCAGGGAAGCCATTGACTCTAATCTGCTGTGAAATGGCTACAACTAGACAGCAGATGAGAATAAAGGGAAAAGGTGGACCCACCCCTGAAAATTCGAAAAGCACTGACTTAATGCACAAAATAACTCACCCTGGAGAGAAGCATAATATAAATTAAGAAAGGGTGGCCCCTCTGGATTTCCCAAATTCACTCAGTGACTGGTTCTGATCAGGACCCGAGTCTGCTACTCCTCCATCTCTAACATCATTCTGATTACCTGAGGAGCAGAAGTGCCCAGTCCCTACAAAGGCATGAAGCATCCATCATTCATCTTTAAAGAAAAAAGTTTCACTTGATTCATCTTCTCTCACTTTTCTGGCTAGACAAACTGTGATTTTCCTCTTTATTAAGAGAAATCTGCAAAGGGAAGAAAATAGTACAAGTTTTTTGAAACACAGAAGTAGGATTGCAGTCCATCCTAAAGGAAATCAATCCTGAATATTCATTGGAAGGACTAATGCTGAAGCTGAAGCTGAAGCCACCTGATGCAAAGAACTGACTCATTGGAAAAGACCTTGAGGCTGGAAAAGACTGACAGTAAGAGGAGAAGGGGGTGACTGAGGATGAGATGGTTGGATCTCAATGGACATGAGTTTGAGCAACCCCAGGAGATAACAAAAGATAGGGAAGCCTGGCATGCTGCAGTCCATGGCGTTGCAAAGAGTTGGACACAACTTAGCAACTGAACAGCAAGGATTGCTGAATATGGCAAATCTATATTCAATTTTTTGAGGAGCATTCATACTATTTTTCGTAGTAGCTGCCTTATTTGCATTCCTATTAACAGTGTACAAGGCTTCTGATTTCTCCACCTTCTCTCCAACACTTATTGTGTCTAACAGTCTTTTTAAATAATAGCCATTCTGACAAGTATGACAGTATCTTATAGTTTTGATTTGGATTCTCCTGATGAATAACGATGCTGACCATGTTTTTAATACCTATTTGCCATTTGTTTGTCTTCTTTGGATAAATGGCTTCATCAAAAATGTAATTTTGATTAGCCAGGTCGAAATTGTCTGGTCAGCACCACTGAGGTCAGCCCACTCCATTTCCTGCAGGAATAAGAAACAATTTACATGCTAAAACCCTTGTTGGCTGATCTTTCAAAGTATTGTTTTACTTTAAAATCTGGTAAGATAGTAATAAATTTAATTTTTAAAAAAACCACTAATTTTTGTGTTGCAAAATACTAACATCATCTCATTAAAATTAGATAATACAAGGATGTTAGTTCAAACTTGACTAAAGTAAAAACGTCTTGGAGGATGCAAATATATCCACAAACACAAGAGATTCTAGCAAAAAAAGAAGTTTACTGGAATATACTAGAGACTTTTGTCATTGATCAGATAGGAGATAAATACTCCATATATATATATACAATTGACCCTTCAACAATGCAGGGATTGGGGGTGCTAATGCAAGCACAGTTGAAAACCCACATTTAACTTCAAAGTCTCCTCTTCAGTTCTGCCTCTGTAGCTCCAACCAACCTGGGCTTACCAGTGTGGTACATATTTACTCGGGGGGAAAAAAAAAGCCACTTGGCCCCACGTGTGTCAAAACTGTGTTGTTCAAGTTCAGTTCAGTTCAGTCACTCAGTCGTGTCCAACTCTTTCTGAACCCATGGACTACAGCATGCCAGGCTTCCCTGTGCATCACCAACTCCTGGAGTTTACTCAAACTCATGTCCATTGAGTCGGTGATGCCATCCAAACATCTCATCCTCTGTCATCCCCTTCTTCTCCCACCTTCAATCTTTCCCAGCATCAGGGTCTTTTCAAATGAGTCAGTTCTTCGCATCAGGTGGCCAAAGTATTGGAGTTTCAGCTTTAGCATCATTCCTTACAATGAATATTCAAGCCTGATTTCCTTTAGGATGGACTGGTTGGACCTCCTTGCAGTCCAAGGGACTCTCAGGAGTCTTCAACACCGCAGTTCAAAGGCATCAATTCTTCAGTGCTCAGCTTTTTTTATAGTCCAACTCTCATATCCATACATGACTACTGGAAAAACCATAACCTTGACTAGACAGACCTTTGTTGGCCAAGTAATGTCTCTGCCTTTTAATATGCTGTCTAGGTTGGTCATAGCTTTTCTTCCCAGAAGTAAACATCTTTTAATTTCATGGCTGCAGTCAACATCTGCAGTGGTTTTGGAGCCCCCCAAAATAAAATCTGTCACTGTTTCCATTGTTTCCCCATCTATTTGCCATGAAGTGGTGGGACTAGATGCCATGATCTTAGTTTTCTGGATGTTGAGCTTTAAGCCAACTTTTTCACTCTCTTCTTTCACTTTCATCAAGAGGCTCTTAAGTTTTTCTTCTCTTTCTGCCGTAAGGGTGGTATCATCTTCGTATCTGAGATTGTTGATATGTCCCCCAGAAATCTTGATCCCAGCTTGTGCTTCATCCAGCCCAGTGTTTCTCATGATGTACTCTACGTATAAGTTAAATAAGCAGGGTGACAATATACAGCCTTGACATACTCCTTTCCCGATTTGGAACCAGTCTGTTGTTCCATGTCCAGTTCTAACTTTGCTTCTTGACCTGCTTACAGATTTCTCAAGAGGCAGGTCAGGTGGTCTAGTATTCCCATCTCTTTAAGAATTTTCCATAGTTCGTTGTGATCCACACAGTCAAAGGCTTTGGCATAGTCAATAAAGCAGAAATAGACGTTTTTCTGGAACTCTCTTGCTTTTTCAATGATCCAATGGATGTTGGCAATTTGATCTCTGATTCTTCTGCCTTTTCTAAATCCAACTTGAACATCTGGACATTTATGGTTCATGTACTGCTGAAGCCTGGCTTGGAGAATTTTGAGCATTACTTTGCTAGCATGTGAGATGAGTGCAATTATACGATAGTGTGAACATTCTTTGGCATTGCCTTTCTTTGAGATTGGAATGAAAACTGACCTTTTCCAGTCCTGTGGCCACTTTGCTGTTTTCCAAACAACAAAATTTGAGTTTTCCAAATTTGCTGGCATATTGAGTGCAGCACTTTCACAGCATCATCTTTTAGGATTTGAAATAGCTCAACTGGAATTCCATCACCTCCACTAGCTTTGTTCTTAATGATGCTTTGTAAGGCCCACTTGACTTCACATTACAGAATGTCTGGCTCTAGGTGAGTGATCACACCATAATGGGTATCTGGGTCATGAAGATCTTTTTTGTATAGTTCTTCTGCATATTCTTGCCACCTCCTCTTCTTAATATCTCCTTTTTCTCTTAGGTCTATACCATTTCTGTCCTTTATTGAGCTCCTCTTTGCATGAAATGTTCCCTTGGTATCTCTAATTTTCTTGAAGAGATCAGTAGATCACCTGAAACTAACACATTTTAAATCAACTATACCCCAATTCCATGAATAGAGGTGCCTTGTGAGCTAGAGTTTGTGGGGTCAAAAAGAGTCAGACATGACTGAGCGACTGAAGAGAAGATATCCCAATAAATTTTTTTAAAAAAGACTGAAAGTTATGCACACTATAGTCCACAGGTGAATTATTGGAGATAGCTGCACACTGAGAAAGGGAGAATCCATGACATGAGAGAATATTACTTTCTCCATGTCAAGATGTTGGTATTTACCTCTAAGTGAATATCTAGGATATATTCAAACTTGAACATGAAAAAGTTTGGTAAGGTAGAACCAAATCTTTTACCTTTTGGGGAAATAAAAGCTAAGACAGTTGCCCAGTGGACCCTGGGAAGGCATTTATGTGCCCAGCTGCCCTTGACTTTTGTGTGCAAACTTACACGTCGGTGCTGATTGGCAGTACACTGTTTTTAAGACTCTCTTCTAAGTACAATTAAAGTCATACAGCAAACAATGTATTACAATCAAAGAGCAAATAGTCAAGCACAGTTTTAAATATTTGAGAGAGTAAATAAAAACATCTATGGTGTTGCACATGGCAAAACCAGCCCTTCTCAGACTGTGAGAACTGCCATGAACCTGTCTTTCAGGAACAGGTCTGAGTCTGATCTGGAAAAGGAGAATTTATCCAGACACTATATTCTACTGGAGAGTACTGACTATTCTAATATGGATACAATCAGGCTATCATTTCCAGAGTTAAAACTATGGATACTGGGCTTCCCTAGTGGCTCAGTGGTAAAGAATCTGCCTGCCAATGCAGGAGACATGAATTCAATCCCCGATCTGGGAAGATTCCACATGCCATGGAGCAACAAAGCCTGAGGACCACAACTACTGAGCCTGTGCTTTAGTGCCCGGGAGCCACAACTACTAAAGACCACGTGTCCTAAAGCCCATGCTTGGCAGCAAGAGAAGTCGCCACAATGAGAAGCCCAGGCACCACGACTAGAGAGCAGCCCCCACCTGATGCAACTAGAGAAAAGCCCTAGCAGCAAAGAAGACACAGCACAGACAAAACTTAAAAAAAAAAAGGAAAGGAAAGGAAACCTACAGATATCATGCTATGAATAAAGCAAATAAGCAATGAGGAAAACGTTGCTTCATTGGTTAACTTTTCACCCTCGACTACTAAGAGGAGCAAGTCCTCTGAAAAGCCTTCACACATTGTTTTTTCTCTCTTTCCTCTGCATTTTCAACAATGTGCTGTGTGTGGTAGGTGGGGATATAGGGCTACTGGATTCACCAAGACTGGGAAAATAAATGGAAGAATCAGTGACTTGACCCTCATTATATTTGCAAAAAGACTTTCTCCAAAACACATTTTGAAAGCACTTTAAAAAGTCAATGGCAAAGAAAGAATTTTAAAGGCTGCCAGGGAACAACGGATGACCCCTTCCAAGGAACCTCCATTAGACTATCAGCAGATTTCTCAACAGAAACTTAATAGGCATGGAGGAGGGGACAAGGATGGAAATATCATTTTCAAGATACTGAAAGATAAAAGAGGTCAGCCAAGAATACCCTACCCAGCAAAATTATCATTCAGATATAAAGGCAAAATAAGGATTTTTCTCAAACAAACAAAAGTTGAGGAAGTTCATCAAGTTTCATTAACTTTTCCTGCATTACATAAAATGTCAAAAGGACCTCCTCTACTGGAAACAAAAGACAAAACTTGGAGTAGATAATGACAGACATAATCAGGAAGTTGAAGATTTATATCAAAATAGGTTTTTGAAAAAAAAACACTTTACTATAGAGACTTCCCTGGGAGTCCACTGGTTAAGACTCCAATGTAGGAGGTGCTGGTTTGATCCCTGGTCCAGAAACTAAGATCTCACATGCTGCCATGGGGTGCAGCCAAATAAATAAATAAAAATACTTTATTATAGCATAAATATTGAAAGGAGAAGTATTAGATTTCCTCATTTGCATCCATTATTTTTAATTTGAGAAACAACCCTGTGACTGCTTGTCATGGGGTTTGATGGTAACTCTTGTGGTTCCAGATCTTAGGTTAAGCTTCAGGATATTCAGTCTGAATGCCAGGTTTTGTAACATCAATTCCAAACAGGCCAATATTACTATGACCTTTTGCTGGGAGAATCTTAGCTGAATTTTTGAATGAATCCCATGGTTTTTCAAATGCATAGTGTTTGGCACTGCAATTTCCATGGGTAAGGACCCATGGGTTGCCAACAAGGGTTGGCAAAGACTATTTTTGGTGACTTTGATTCCAAAGAATAAAATATAGAAATTATTATCGAACTAGTAATTTTGCCCCAGCTGGCTGAGTTCTACAACTACAGTGCTCTTCTTTCAGTCTGCCTCGGGCATGGGTGACATTCAGCGGCTGTGCCATCTTAGACGTTATCTCTGAACCTTGCTATAGTTCAGTGAATATCTGTTCTTTATCTTTGTGGTACTATAGGTCAGCATGGATTGAAGTAGTTACTTTGCTGTGTGAGTTATGAAAGAATCTGGCACCTCCAACTGCTGTGTAGGCAAAAAATGACTAGATGAAGAAAATGAAAGTTGCTCAATCATGTCCAACTCTTTGTGACCCCATGGACTGTATAGTCCATGGAATTCTCCAAGCCAGAATTCTGGAGTGGGTAGCCTTTCCTTTCACCAGGGGATCTTCCCAAGCCAGGGATCAAACCCAGGTCTCCCACACTCCAGGTGGATTCTTTACCAGCTGAGCCACAAGGGAAGCCCAAGAATACTGGAGTGGGTAGCCGATCCCTTCTATTCTAGATGAGGAGAACTGCCCTGAATTTGTAGAGGTAGGCAAGTCAGTTCACAGACATGGAAGGTCCTTTGAAGTCAAATTCCACTCTCCTTAGGAGGGAAATACCCCTTTGAAAACTAGTTTATTCAAAACTATTCCACACAGTTTCATGTGGATCACCTGGAAGTCTGCTAACCTGTTTTGCTAAGACATAGGTGATGATCACAAAATAGCCTATTTGCCATTCTAGCTCACCTTCATAGACCTGAAAACTATTAGAAACACTGACAATTTGAGTATCAAATTCTTTAACAGTGGTGTCAGGAGATAATCACAAAATCTGACTCTTAGCAGATCCTCAAAAAAGTTCTTTAAAAAGTTAAAAGAAATAAACTGTTAGAGGGTTCAGCAGAGTGGTATAGCAGAGGTGTGCTGGGCCCATAACGCAGAAGGTGATGGATCAAAAGTGCGCTCTGCTCTCTGTTTAGGGCTTCCCTGGTGGCTCAGACAGTAAAAAAATCTGTCTGCAATGCAGGAGACCTGGGTTTGATCCCTAGGTCAGAAAATTCCCTGGAGAAGGGAATGGCAACTCACTCCAGTATCCTTACCTGGAGAATCCCATGGACAGAGGAGTCAGGAGGGCAACAGTTCGTGGGGTGGCAAAGAGTCGGACCCCTGAGCAACTAACACTTTCACTTTCAAACTATTCGAAGGAATAAAAATTGGACCCTACATTGTTTATCTTAACACTAGACTCTTTTTAGAGTAGTTGTTGGATTGACAGGGAAATCCCTCCTCTCCTCCCCGCCACACTTTGCTCTGTTATTAGCATTTTGCGTTGCTGTGCAACATTTGTTAAAACTGATGAGCTAATATTGATACTTTACTATTAAGCAAGGGCCATAGAGTGCAAAACAATTCAAACTTTTAGTTGTACAGCAGCTCTATGCATACTAAAAAATGCATATTGACATAAGAATCCACCATTACTGTATACATAATATAGAATAGTTTCACCACCCTGAACATTCAGTGTGCTCCAGTATCCATCTTTTCCTTTCTTTCCTCTTCTAAATCCCTGGCAACATTGATCTTTTTACCATCTTTATATTTTGCTTTTTCTAGAATGTCATACAGTCGAAATCATATATATAGTATGTAGCTTTTTAAGTTTGCTTTTTTTCACATAGAAATATGCATTTAATTTTGCTCTGTGGCTTTCCATATCATGATAGTTTATTTCTTATCACTGAATAAGATTCCACTGATGGATAAAATTATGTCTCTGTATCCAATGAATATCTATATTTATCACTTGGGTGGCTCAGTGGTAAAGAATTCGCCTGCCAAGCAGGACTCAGGTTCAGTCCCTGGGTCGGGAAGATTCCCTAGAGAAAGAAGTGGCAATCCACCAAGTATTCTTACCTGGGAAATCCTGTGGACAGGGGAGCCTGGTGGACTACAGTCAAGGAGTCGCAAAGAGTTGGACAGAACTTAGTGACTAAACGGCAATTATTAAAACTAGCATAACCATTCATGTGCAAGATTTTGTGTGGACATAAGTTTTCAGCTTATTTGTGTAAATATCCAAAAGCACAATCGCTGGATCTCTTACTAAGAGGATGTTTAGTTTTGTAAGAAACCCCAAACTATTGACCAAAAAGAACAGTACCATTTTGCATTCCTAGGACTCATGAAGGAGAGGTTTTATTGCAGCATTAAATGTTGTCACTGCTTTGAGTCTAGCCATTCTAATAGGTATGTAGGAGAACCTAATAGTTTGTTTTTTTTTTTTTTAGTTTGCAAGTCCAAATGACAAATGACATTGAATATTTTTCATTTGCATATTTTCCAGCTGAGTATCTTCTTTGGTAAAGTGTCCATGAATATTTCTTTCTATATTTCCAGAGGATAAAAGTGAGACTCAAAAATTAAGGACCAGTCCCTGGTCATACAACTGCACACTCTAAAGTCACAATGCACAGAAAACTTTCTGGCTTCCAGTATAGAGACTTGTCCACTAGCCCCTCTTAAGTCCAAGCACTGAAGTTATATTTCCATTAAAATACAGTAACAAGGATCAAGAACTGCCCTGTAAGATTGCAGCTTATTCCTACAAATGGTAATATATTTTCTACTCAAGATAAGTTTCCAAGCAGTAACAAGAGTATAAGGCAAAACCCGGGTGCAGTGTTTCTCATCCAGCACTCAGCTGTGAAGGAAAGCTACAGGGCTGAAAATAGCCTGGAGTTAAAACTACCTCCAGGTCCTCCCCACCATTTTATGCAAAACAAAGAACTCTCTCACCTGAAGGGAAAAAAAAAGGACGTTAAGGTTGATTGTGCCCAGCTCCCAGCCCGTCTAGCCTCTGGCCAATCTCCAGAATTCCTTGCCCAGTCATTTAAGAGATAACTACTCTGGAAAAAAAAAAAAAAAGAGATAACTACTCCGAACAACCTTGGAGAAGAACATTAGCAAAAGTACTGGAGTGGGGTGCCATTGCCTTCTCCTGGAGAAGAACAGGCCCCCTTAAGACAGTAGCTTTCCACATATATACCTATATATACTTACTCTTTTCTTGGGTTAGTGCAGCAGCTCACTAATCTGACTGCTGCCCCTTCTTGCCTCATTAAAGGTGATCTGTTCCTGTAAAGTGCCAGTCTCGTTCTTTTTCTGAACCTCACATTCTCTAACTCCCTTACCCTACATTTTTTGGCGCAGAAACCACGGAGGTTGTGTCCTTCTCATTCTCCATGGCCAGCTCTTTGGAGCGTGGAAGCCTGCCCACTTTCCCGCCCAGACTTTCAAGACCTCCTCGAGAGGACATCCTGTGCCTTCATGAGCGGTATAAGTCCTGTGTAAGGGCTTTATTGGTTTTCCATGTAACCCGAGGAATATTGGTCTCTCCCCCCGCCCCTCTCTCTCTCCCTCTTTTCTCTGCACTTTCTTTTCCGCGAGACTGACCAACTCCAGGACAGAGGCCTTTTGCCATTCGACCTCCCTCCATCCACCACGAATTCTCGCCTGACCCAGTAGCCCAGGTAAGCTCGGACGGTACTCTAGGGTGCCATAGACTATCATCCTTTCTGGGTTCCTGGAGAACCCTCTGGCCAAAAGGCCCTCTGGGGAGGTACGTGGGGGACGCCCCTCCCTCCTTCAGAGCCTCTCTCTTTCTGCCTGGTCAAAAGATTACATGAGGATCTTTTCTCTTGACTAGACAGTCGCTAGCCATTTGCTATGGGGTCAAGCCAATCCATCCCACTCCCCCTTGACCTGCATAAAATGAAACCCCAAACCTCTATTCTTGACCAATCTCAAGGTTCTTAAACTCGAGTCACTTTGAACTCAAACTTGGCCTTAATACAAACTGGATAACCAAAACTGCTGGCCTGAGTTCGGGACTTTCGATTTCAATATTTTATCAGATCTCACTAACTTCCTCTAATGGAATGGCAAATGGTCAGAGGTCCCCTATATTCAAGCCTTCTGGGACCTTAGAAGCCATCCTTCTCTCTGCAAGGACTGTTCTACCTATCAAATCCTCCTCTGCTCTCTCTCCTCCTCCATTACAAGAGAATCCAAATCTAAAGCCCCACAAAGGCCCCCTAAACCACCAGCCCCCGATTTTGACCCGGCAGATGAGCCTCCTCCCTACTGCCCAGAGAGAAAGCTTCCAGAGATGAGACCCCATCCTCTAGCCCTTCCTCCTCCAAAACAGGAAGTGATGACTCTGAAACCCCAAAAGAGATTTCCATCCACCCTCCGTTGGCCAGGACCCGAAGCAAACACATGCTTCTCCTCAGAGAGGTAGCGGGACCAGAGGGCCCTACACGGGTTCATGTGCCTTTCTCAATTTCTGATATGAGCCAAATTGAGGAAAAATTGGGATCCTTTTCAGAAAATCCTACTAGATACAAAAAAGAATTCCTCTGCCTTACACAAGCATATCATTTAACCTGGAATGATCTTTATTACATCCTAAATGCCATTTTAACCCCTGATGAAAAGAAATGCATATGGCAGGCAGCTTGGACTCATGCTGATCAGCTCCATAACCAAGACAGGACTAATCCGGTGGGTGATGATGCAGTCCCTTTAACTGAGCCAGGGTGGATATAAAAAGCAGGTGATGCCAGCATCCAGTACCTGCATCATATGATCACCTGTTTACTAGAAGGAATGCTAAAAAGCTCTCACATTCATGTTAACTACGATAAAATTAGGGAAGTGACTCAAGAAAAAGATCAAAATCCTGCCCTTTTTCTTTCACGGCTTACTGAGGCAGTCCACAAATACACTAATCTAGATATTTCCACTCCCACCGGACTTCTGTACTTACACGTCCAGTTCATAAGCCAGTCAGCCCCCAATATTTGCCGAAAACTAGGCCAGTTAGAGGAAGGCCCTGAAATCCCTCAGTGAGATCTCCTAGAAATAGCCTTTAAAGTTTTCAACAAGAGGGAGGAAGAAGCAAAAAAAAGAAAAAGGAAAGAAAGGCCAAATATGCTTTATTTGCTGCAGCTATCCAAGAAAAAAATTCAACCCCTTTGGCCATCAACCTCGGCCCACCCGTATGGGACCTAACCCTCCAGGCCCCTACTTTAGATATAACCAAATGAGACACTGGGCTAAGTCTTGCCCAAATCCCCAGTCACCCACCAAACCCTGCCCCACCTATAAACAATGGGGCCACTGGAAAATAGATTGTCCTCAGACACTACCCACCAATCTCAGGGTCCACCCCAGGTCCAACAACAATGGGCCAGGAGAGAGACTCAGGCAGGCCCTGGCACCCCAGACCATGGTTACTCAGATGAAGTGAGAGATGATCCAATTGTGCCTGAGTTATTCCAGTGATGGAGCCCAAGCTCCAGACCCCAAGTCCACCCCATACAGATGGATTCGGAGCTTCTGGTAACTGGCACAGTGGGCGGACACAAAGTTTCATTCCTAATAGACACTGGAGAGGCCTTTTCACTTTTAACCTCCTTTAAGGGCCCTCTCCAACCTTCACAAGTTGCCATTAAACGGGGTCTCAGGCATCCTTTTTTATCCCAAAATAACCCCTCCTCTCCTTTGTTCCTTTGACAAAACAACACTAACACATTCTTATAAAGTAGTTCTTCAATGCCCAATGGCATTGATGGGACATGATCTTCTGGCTAAGCTACAAACTGTTATAAACCTCCCATTCTTAGATCCCATATCAATTCTTTGCATCCAAATGGCACCCAAACCCCTGGCCAGCCCTCACTCCCAAAACCTGCCCCCTGACCTTCCCCCGATAGATCCTCAGGTCTGGGACACTGAAGCCCTGTCGGTAGCCCGACACCATTCTCCCATATAGGTCTTCCTTAAAAATCCCTCTCAAGTAATAACCCAAACTCAATATACCCTGACCACAGAATCCCAAGAAAGACTTAAACCAATAATCTCCCGACTGCTCAAAGCTGGCCTTTTACGGCCTATCTGTCCTCCTTATAATACTCCTATGCTGGCAGTCAAAAAGGGACCCCACTCCTGACGTCTAGTTCAAGATCTTCACAAGATCAGAGGCCATTATACTCATATACTCCGTGGTCACTAACCCCTACACCCTGCTCTCACATATTCCCCCTGACACACTCTATTTCACGGTATTAGACCTCAAAGATGCTTTCTTTACTATGCTTCAACACCACTCCTCACAGCCCCTATTTGCCTTCACCTGGATGGATCCAGACACATATCAATCTGAACAATTAACTTGGCCTGTTTTACCACGAGGGTTTAGAGATGTCCCTCATTTTTTCTGTGAGGCCTTCAAAAGGACCTACAAACTTTAGACCTAGGCTCTACTGCCTTACTCCAATATGTAGACGATTTATTGTTATGTAGTTTCTCTCGCCGTAACCGCCTAGTCCACACTGCAAAGGTATTAAATGCCCTAGGCAACTGGGCTACAGAGCCTCACTCTCCAAAGCACAAATTGCTTCCAGCACTGTCATTACAGGAGATTACTTCTCACGCCCACATCCAAAATAATCCCAGCTCAGAGACTTCAAGCCTTGACACAGACCCCCAGGCCCCAAACCAAGAGAACTTCTTCCTCTGTTAGGTCTCTTAAACTTCTTCCAAATATGTGTCCCAACATTTGCCCTCCACACAAAACCTCTCTACCAAGCTACTTGAGAAAACTTAGATGAACCCTATTGGCCCCCACCTCTCTCCACACCCTAATTCAGACTCTTATCAAACATTTACTACAGGCCCCTTCTCTTTACTTACCTGATTACACCAAGCCTTTTTTCCTTTTTGTACATTCTCTACAAGGACATCTTAGGGATTCTGTGCCAAAAAAGGGGAGACATATGGGGGCCTCTAGCTTACTTATTTAAACAACTTGATCTCATCATGCTCAGATGGCCACCTTGTCTCCAGACCTTAGCTGCAACCACCCTCTTTATACCTGAAGCCCAAAAACTAACCTGAAAGTCTCCTCTAAATATATGCTCTCCTCATTCCTTCAAAGATTTATTCTCTCATCGGGCTTTCCTTTCTCTGCCCCCTGCTCGACTACAAATCCTCCACACACACCTCCTAGACCCATTCCTTTCTTTTATGCCTTTTAAATCTCTTAATCCTGCTAGCTTACTCCCTACACCAGATCCAGAAGCAGAACACCTATCTCATGACTGTGTTCAGACCTTAGATATAACACTTAATCCATTTGGACATATAACTGATCAGCCCCTTACTGACCCCACAATCCCATCCTGGTTCAGAGATGGCAGTGCCCAGAAACAAGCCCCTTTTGGGGCTGGATATGCTATAGCCCGAGCTTCCCTGGTGGCTCAGATGGTAAAGCATCTGCCTATAATTCGGGAGCAGAGAAGGCAATGGCACCCCACTCCAGTACTCTTGCCTGGCAAATCCCATGGGCGGAGGAGCCTGGTAGGCTGCAGTCCATGAGGTCGCTAAGAGTTGGACACGACTGAGCGACTTCACTTTCACTTTTCACTTTCATGCATTGGAGAAGGAAATGGCAACCCACTCCAGTGTTCTTGCCTGGAAAATCCCATGGATGGAGGAACCTGGTAGGCTACAGTCCATGGGGTCACAAAGTGTCGGACACAACTGAGCAACTTCACTCACTTCACTTCACGCTATAGTCCAGGGACAGCCCAACAAAGTTACCCCTTCTCGCCTCATCAAGTCAGCCACACTCCCAGCTCACACGTCCTCACAACAGGCTGAAATGATAGCTCTTACACAAGATTTGACCCTAGCCAAAGACCAAAAGATAAACATTTACCCTGACTTCAATATGTCTATAACACATTACATTTCCTCACTCAGAAGGGCACACCTATTCTCAATGCTCCTTTTATTTCTGAACTCCTCCATGCGTCTCAGCTCCCAAAACAAGCTGCTGTAATATATTGCCAGGGACATCAGTGACATAGTCCTATTTCCTTTTATAACAATATAGCAGATCACCAAACAAAGCGGCAGACTGCCTCTGTTAGTCCTGTCTTTACTATGCCCCATATTGACGAGCCTAACATCCGCACATTACTTTCATATTTGCATTCCCTTTCCACCCCTCTGCAAAACTACTTAAGACTTTCCTTCAGAACTTTATTGAGTTAACTAAGGATGATGTGACTTATTTAATTAATCTGACCCAAACTTGTACCATTTGTCAGCAGACAAATCCTAATTCTAACATTCGCCCTTCCCCTTTCCCCACCCGCTAAATTGCGGACATCTTCCCTCACAAGACTGGCAGGTAGATTTCACCCACATGCCACTTGTAAAAAGGGTTAAATTTCTCCTAGTCTTCATATATACATTTTCTTGATGGATTGAAACTTTCCTGTCTACTAATAAATGAGCCCCTACTATGGCTCAGCTTATTCTTATTGAAATCCTCCCCAGGTTTGAAATGCCTTCTTCCCTCCAGTCTGACAACAGGCCCAAGTTCACATCCCAAATCACCCAAAATATTGCACAAGCCCTTCAAGTTCCTTGGAGATTTCACATTCCTTATCATCCCTGGTCTTCTGGTAAGGTTGAGAGAGCCAACCGAGTCCTAAAAAAAAACTCTGACCAAATTAACGATCAATCTTCATCAAGACTAGACTAAACTCCTCACTTTAGTCCTCTAAAGATCCGGGCCTTACCAAAAAAACTCTTAAATATTAGTCCATTCGAGGCCATGTATGGGAGGCCCATAATACCTTTGGGTCTTTCCCCCTCCCAGGACAGTCCCAAACTGCCTTCCCACCTTCCTTTTCCTTAACTTGCCCATATACGAGATGCCCTTTGGCAACATGTAGATAACTTACTCCCTCGACCACAACACAATCTTCCATACCCATCCCTTGAAACAGGAGACAAAGTCTATATGACAGTTCAGTCTTACTCAGATCTAACCCCAAAATGGCAAGGACCCTACAAAGTAATTTTGCTGACCCCTACCTCTACAAAATTAAAAGAAATCACCCCTTGGGTACACATCACCTGGTTAAAAAAGGTTAACCAGCCCAATGATGAAAATGGTTGCCAGACTTACTTATCAAGTTTCTCACACAGGCCCTACAACTCTAAAGTTCTCATAGCTTCCACAGGCCTCAATTGGTGGTGGATGGGCCTGTCGGTTTCACGGCTTCAATTATTCCTGGAACAACTTCTGACAGAGATCTGGGTCTCGAGTCCTCAAGGATCCATGCTTGAACACATTGAAGATTACATCTCCACCCTGTGTCTACAGGAAATGTTTTATAACTTTTACCTCTTCAAAATCCAATTCTTTTCCATAGTAATCTATCTTATACTCACTTCCCCAAATGTTGTTTAATATCTTTTTATCCTCCCTTCTTCCTCTGACCCATGAACTCCTTCAAAATCCTAACCTCAGCTATATATTCTGGACCCTTAATTTAACCCATACCCTTCTCAATACTGGAAAAGGCAATGGCACCCCACTCCAGTACTCTTGCCTGGCAAATCCCATGGACGGAGGAGCCTGGTAGGCTGCAGTCCATGTGGTCGCTAAGAGTCAGACATGACTGAGCAACTTCACTTTCACTTTTCACTTCCATGCATTGGAGAAGTAAATGGCAACCCACTCCAGTGTTCTTGCCTGGGGAATCCCAGGGACGGGGGAGCCTGGTGGGCTGCCACCTATGGGGTCACACAGAGTCGGACACGACTGAAGCGACTTAGCAACAGCAGCAGCTTCTCAATGCTTCTAACCCACAATTGGCTAAAGAGTGCTGGATATGTTTATCCGTAATTCCTCTGTGAGATTCATCCCTCCCCACATCCATCCTCAACTGGACCACAGGTAACATGTCCCTACACCACTCATACCGTGGAGAGCCTTTATTTGTCTCATATCTTAAACATCTTCACACTAGTGACAAAATCCAAAATTCAGACATACTCTTAAATCTTTACTCACCAAACTTTCCTCCTTCAATGAAAAACCTTCATTCGGAGGCCCTATTGCCCAAAGAGTAACACTGTTACAACCAGCTCTTTTTTGTATATCCAGAAATTCCTGAAAGGGTTCATAGAACCAACCCATGGACACAAACCCTAACTCCATGTGCAACCATACCTCCACCTCTTTGCCACTGGAAAGGCTATATTTAATGTTTCTGGTCCTACAGGACACTCTTTAACCTTTTCAGGGTGGTTTCCCTCAACATATTCCTCCACTTCTCCCATTGTTGGGGCCACCTTAGCTGGGTCTATGAGCATCCTTGAACGAATGATCAACCCCCCTCCCCCCAACCCCGACTCTTCTTCACCATGGACTTCAGCTATTGTCTTATGACACCTGGCCTATTTTTCCTGTGTGGGACATCTACATACCTCTCTCTACCTACTAACTGGACCGGGACCTGCACCCTGGTATACTCCAGTCCAAACATTTTAATAGCCCCCAGTGATCAGCCCTTGCCTATTCCTCTCATCCACAAGCGAATAAAACAAGCCATTCATTTCATTACCCTCTTAGTAGTACTAGGAATAGCGGCTGGAATTGGAACAGGAACCGCTGGCTTAACCACCTCCATCCAAAACTATCAGACACTATCTAAAGACCTATCAGACAGCCTCCAGGAAATAGCTCAAGACCTAATAACTATCCAAAATAAACTTGATTCCTTGGTGTCCATAGTTTTACAAAATAGAAGGATATTAGATCTACTCACCATAGAGAAGGGAGGTCTGTGCCTTTTCCCAGAGGAATCCTGCTGTTTCTATGCCAACCAGTCCTTTATTGCCCAAGGAGCTACAAAAAACCTGCCAGATCGAGCCTCATGAATCCGCCAGAGATTAAGCAACTCCTGGCAGTTATGGTTAACAGATTGGAACTGGATGCCTTGGGTTTTACGACTTCTTGGACCATTCATTTTTATCATCCTCCTACTCACCTTTGAACCTTGTTTGTTTAATCTTTTCCAGGGATTCCTCCAAGACCAAATCTGAGCCATTTCCCGAGACCAAGTCAAGACTGTTTTTTTGCTGGAGACCCTGACGGCTAGAATAGAAAATCAACACTACAGGCATTAAACTTCGTTCCTCTCAGACCATGAACCCCTGACCCTCATTCATCAGCACCGAGAAGCCCTGAGCATTAGCAACGCACACCTCTTTTTCTCTTTTTGTATATATTCCTTAGGGTCTGAAATGAAGGAAAATTACATGGCTCAAAACAGCCTGGAGTTAAAACTCCCCTCCAGGTCCTCCCCACCATTCTATGCAAAACAAAGAACTCTCTCACCCGAAGGGAAAAAAATGGACATTAAGGTTGATTTTGCCCAGCTCCCAGCCCATCCAGCCTCTGGGAGATCTCCAGAATACCTTGCCCAGCCATTTAAGAGATAACGACTCCGAACAACCTCGGAGAAGAACAGGCCCCCTTACAGACAGATCAGTTCAGTTCAGTCCAGTCCCTCAGTCATGTCTGACTCTTTGCAAACCCATGAATTGCAGCACACCAGACCTCCCTGTCCATCACCAACTCCCGGAGTTCACTCAAACTCATGTGCATCAAGTCGGTGATGCCATCCGGCCATCTCATCCTCTGTCGTCTCCTTCTCCTCCTGGCCCCAATCCCTCTCAGCATCAGGGTCTTTTCCAATAAGTCAACTCTTCGCATGAGGTGGCCAAAGTACTGAAGTTTTAGCTTCAGCATCCGTTCTTCCAATGAACACACAGGGCTGATCTCCTTTAGGATGGACTGGTTGGATCTAATTGCAATCCAAAGGACTCTCAAGAATCTTCACCAATACCACAGTTCAAAAGCATCAATTCTTTGGCGCTCAGCTTTCTTCACAGTCCAACTCTCACATCCATACATGACCACTGGAAAAACCATAGCCTTGACTAGACGGACCTTTGTTGGCAAAGTAATATCTCTGCTTTTCAATATACTATCTAGGTTGGTCATAACTTTCCTTCCAAGGAGTAAGCATCTTTTAATTTCATGGCTGCAATCACCATTTGCAGTGATTTTGGGGCTCCCAAAAATAAAGTCTGACACTATTTCCACTGTTTCCCCATCTATTTCCCATGAAGTGATGGGGCCAGATGCCATGATCTTAGTTTTCTGAATGTTGAGCTTTAAGCCAACTTTTTCACTCTCCTCT
>NW_011494635.1:5361726-5365995 GCF_000754665.1 Bison bison bison | reverse complement strand
TTTCACTCTCCTCTTTCACTTTCAGCAAGAGGCTTTTTAGTTCCTCTTCACTTTCTGCCATAAGGGTGGTATCACCTGCATATCTGAGGTTATTGATATTTCTCCCAGCAATCTTGATTCCAGCTTGTGCTTCTTCCAGCCCAGCGTTTCTCATGATGTACTCTGCATATAAGTTAAATAAACAGGGTGACAATATACAGCCTTGATGTACTCCTTTTCCTATTTAGAACCAGTCTGTTGTTCCATGTCCAGTTCTAACTGTTGCTTCCTGACCTGCATATAGGTTTCTCAAGAGACAGGTCAGGTGGTCTGGTATTCCTATCTCTTTCAGAATTTTCCACAGTTTATCTTGATCCACACAGTCAAAGGTTTTGGGATAGTCAATAAAGCAGAAATAGATGTTTTTCTGGAACTCTCTTGCTTTCTCCATGATCCATCAGATGTTGGCAATTTGATCTCTGGTTCCTCTGCCTTTTCTAAAACCAGCTTGAACATCTGGAAGGTCACGGTTCACATACTGCTGAAGCCTGGCTTGGAGAATTTTGACCATTCCTTTACTAGCGTGTGAGATGAGTGCAATTGTGCGGTAGTTTGAGCATTCTTTGGCATTGCCTTTCTTTGCGATTGGAATGAAAACTGACCTTTTCCAGTCCTGTGGCCACTGATGAGTTTTCCAGATTTGCTGGCATATTGAGTGCAGCACTTTCACAGCATCATCTTTCAGGATTTGAAAGAGCTCAACTGGAATTCCATCACCTCCACTAGCTTTGTTTGTAGTGATGCTGTCTAAGGCCCACTTGACTTCACGTTCCAGGATGTCTGGCTCTAGGTCAGTGATCACACCATCGTGATTATCTGGGTCGTGAAGATCTTTTTTGTACAGTTCTTCTGTGTATTCTTGCCACCTCTTCTTAATATCTTCTGCTTCTGTTAGGTCCCTACCATTTCTGTCCTTTATCAAGCCCATCTTTGCATGAAATGTTCCCTTGGTATCTCTAATTTTCTTGAAGAGATCTTTAGTCTTTCCCATTCTGTTGTTTTCCTCTATTTCTTTGCACTGATCACTGAGGAAGGCTTTCTTATCTCTCCTTGCTATTCTTTGGAACTCTGCATTCAGATGCTTATATCTTTCCTTTTCTCCTTTGCTTTCATTTCTCTTCTTTTCACAGCTATTTGTAAGACCTCCTCAGACAACCATTTTGCTTTTTTGCATTTCTTTTCCATGGGAATGATTTTGCCAAGAGAACGCACTGGTCATAACATACACTCTCTTCCAACAACACAAAAGAAGAATCTACACATGGACATCACCAGATGGTCAACACCAGAATCAGATTGATTATATTCATTGCATCAAAGATGGAGAAGCTCTATACAGTCAGCAAAAACAAGACCGGGAGCTGACTGTGGCTCAGATCATGAACTCCTTATTGCCAAATTCAGACTTAAATTGAAGAAAGTGGGGAAAACCACTAGACCATTCAGGTATGACCTAAATCAAATTCCTTAAGACAGTAGCTTTCCACATATATGCATATATATACTTACTCTTTTCTTGGGTAGTGCAGCAGCTCACTAATCTGACTGCTGCCCCTTCTCACCTCATTAAAGGTGCCAGTAAAGTGCCAGTCTCATTCTTTTTCTGAACTTCACCTTCTCTAACTCCCTTACCCTACAAGCAGATACCCCATAGGTGCAAAGCAGTTCTCTCCTGTCATTTTCCCATCACCTCATCGTCAGGACCTTGTAGCTCATGTTTCTCCGGGTCATGTCTTCTTGAAAGGAGGAAATATTTCTTGAACTGATGAAATATTTAGGGAAACCACTCCCATTACAATCACCCTCAAAACAAAGAGGCTGACAGTCAGTGTTCTAGACAGCCGAGTTTTACCTCTTCTGCCAAGCTAGGAAAGAGATGGAAACTGGAGAAGATCCCAGAGTAATCTGTAGGTAACTGAATGATATCAGACCATGATCCAGAGTGAAGACTGAAGGCTTTCTCCCTTGTCACAAGGAATGTTTCTAGACTGATTAGAAAAACCAAGGGAGCCCTCCAGAGTCACCAAAACTCAATGACTTGACAACCCATGTTGGTTTCCATTCATAGTCTGTCTATTCTTTTTTGAATCCTCAACCCCAATCCACTTACTGTTACCTTCTTAAGTGCACAAAGTGAAAGAGGAGAGTGAAAAAGTTGGCTTAAAGCTCAACATTCAGAAAACTAAGATCATGGCATCTGGTCTCATCACTTCATGGGAAATAGATGGGGAAACAGTGGAAACAGTGTCAGACTTTATTTTGGGGGGCTCCAAAATCACTGCAAATGGTGATTGCAGCCATGAAATTAAAAGATGCTTACTCCTTGGAAGGAAAGTTATGACCAACCTAGATAGCATATTCAAAAGCAGAGATATTACTTTGCCAACAAAGGTCCGTCTAGTCAAGGCTAAGGTTTTTCCAGTGGTCATGTATGGTTGTGAGAGTTGGACTGTGAAGAAAGCTGAGCGCCAAAGAATTGATGCTTTTGAACTGTGGTGTTGGAGAAGAGTCTTGAGAGTCCTTTGGACTGCAAGGAGATCCAACCAGTCCATCCTAAAGGAGATCAGCCCTGTGTGTTCATTGGAAGGACTGATGCTGAAGCTGAAACTCCAGTACTTTGGGCACCTCATGTGAAGAGTTGACTCACTGGAAAAGACCCTGATGCTGGGAGGGATTGGAGGCAGGAGGAGAAGGAGATGACGGAGGATAAGATGGCTGGATGGCATCACCGACTCTATGCACATGAGTTTCGGTGAACTCCGGGAGTTGGTGATGGACAGGGAGGTCTGGTGTGCTAAGATTCTTGGGGTTGCAAAGAGTTGGACTTGACTGAGTGACTGAACTGAACTGAACTGAACTAAGAGAGCATACAGGAAAGAAGTGATGGTCATTAAGTACCAGACACTGGCATTTGCATCCATTACCTGTTGCTCCACAAACTACAGGAGCTGCTTTCTTTTTCTTCTGCCTTCTTGGGTCATCAATAACAGGAAGGTAACACCCCAACTGCAATGACAGACTATTAGGAAACAAGCTGTAGGAGAAGCAATGTTAAGGCAGTGCCCGCTGAGTCAGAACAGAATTGAAGCCAGGTAGCGTGTACTTCTACTAGAGTAAATTATTATGTAATAATAAAGATCATTAATTTCTTGCAAAATTTAAACTCATGTTTAACGAGTAGATATATAAATTCTAGATACACTTACATTACTGCAAATTATTACAAGACAATGTCCAGCATTATTAACCATGTGTTAGACTAGAAAGCTCAGCATACCAGTTACTTTCTTATTTTTCCAATGATGAAGCCTCTTCTTGACCAAACATTATTTGAAACAGTTATCTCACACTATACTACACACACACACACAACTTTTATTTAGTTAAATTTTTATTTTATAATGGAGCATAGCCAATTAACAATGTGATAACTTCAGGTGAACAGTGGAGGGACTCAGCCATACATAGGCATGTGTCCATTCTCCTGCAAACTCCCTTCCCATCCAGGCTGCCACATAACATTGAACAGAGTTGCCTGTGCTATGCAGGAGGATCTTGTTTGTTATCCTTTTAAAATATAGCAGAGTGTACATGTCAATCCCAAAATCCCTGACTACCTCTTCCCCCTCACCACACTTTCCACCTGGTAATCATAAGATAGTTCTCTAAGTCTGTAAATCAGTTTCTGTTTTTATAACAATTCAAAAGAATGATTAATGAACATTTTTTGAAATGTTAACCCTTAATAAGAAAGTAAAACTTCAAATTGAAAGAAAATTTGCTTTTTTTACCTTTTTTTCATGATAAAAAAATCTTGTTTCTTCTTCATTGCTTAATAATAAGAGCATTCAGTCCTGACAAGAATGCAATCCTGAAAAAGGTAACAACAACAAAAAAAGACACTCTGGCAAGGATCTTAGCGGGGGTTAATTATTAGTTTTTGCAGTGTGCAAACAGACCAAGGGTGGGGGTGGGGGGTGGTTATATCTTTCACCCAGTATATAACTTTTAAAGAACTATCACAATGTAACTCCCCCAAAATGATAAATATTTTATTTAATTTATTATCTTTCTCAACATTATCCATAAAAGAAAAACCTGTCAAGGAAAAGTTAAATTATAATAAATTGGGAGGAGTTAGGGAAATTATGGCACAGTGAGTGATACAGTGGAATCTGAAGGTAATTCAAATTTAACACATACAGAGATGTCAGCAAAATGGTGAGCTGG
>NW_011494635.1:5350222-5361626 GCF_000754665.1 Bison bison bison | reverse complement strand
GAGCTGGAAAGTGCTGAATTCTCCCATGGAAAGGTAAGAAAAGAAACAAAAACTAAGTGAAAAATCTCTTAGGAACTTAAGGAAAGAATCAAGCAAAGATCGTCAGAAACAAAGTGAACATGTAATTAAGAGAAATTGAAGGATATTTTCTTGCATGTTTCTTTAAAAAAATTTTTAGTTCTTTTAATTGGAGGATAATTGCTTTACAACGTTGTGTGAATCAGTTGTAAATATACATATATCCCTTCCCACTTGAGCTTTCCTCCCACACCCTTATCCCACCCTCTAGGTCATCATAGAGCACCGAGCTGAGCTCCCTGTGCTACACAGCAGATTCCCAAGATCTGTTTTACAGACGGTAGTGTACATATGTCAATGCTACTCTCAATTCATCCTGCCATCTCCTTCCCCCGTGGTGTCCACAAGTGCATTCTCTAAGTCTGCGTCTCTATTCTATGATTTCCTTGTGTTTTTATTCACACTCATCTCTCCTCTGACTCGTACAGTGGAGTCTTGATCTGTAAAGGGCGGCAGTTCAGCTCTCTGCTGCCTCCCTCAAACCAGAGTGATCGCAGAAATCCTTATGTGCAATGTTCCAACCTATGTAGGGGCTGCCTGGAGACTGATGTCTGTTCCACTTAACTCTGAGCTTAAGGTGAAGAGCATCTGGAATGGATATTACAACTACAGAATTCTGCCTTTAGAATTTTCTACTTTTAACTTTTGTCATTTTAATTATGATGTGTCTTGGTGTGGGCCTCTTTGGTTTCATCTTGCTTGGGACCCTCTGTTCTTCCTGCACCTGGATATCTTTTACCCTTCTCAGGTTTGGAGATCTTTCTGCCATAATTTCATCAAATATGTTTGCTGCATCTGTCTTTTTTTCTCTAAGACCTCTATAATGCAAATGCTAGTGCAGTTGATGTTATCCTAGAGCTCCCTTAAGTTATTCTCATGAAAAAATTTTTATTCTTTATTGCCGTTCTTATTGAGTGATTTCCACTATTTCTGTCTTCCAGGTTGCTAATGCATTCTCCTGTATCACCTAACCTGTTGCTGATTCCTCCTGGTGTATATTGCATTTGTTACCATGTTCTTCAGCTCTGATCAAGTCTTTTTAATATTTTCTAGTTCTTTGAAGTCCTCATTGAAGTTCTGTATTACACATATTCAGTGGGCACCTTTATTACTATTGTTTTGAGTTTTTTTCGGGTAAAGTATTTATCTCTCAATAGGTTAGTTTTTTTTTTTTTTATGATGAGGTTTTATCTTGGTCCTTCACTTGGGATGTGTGTGTGTGTTTCTTCTAATCTGTTTGGTCTTTTCTGTTTGTCTCTATGAGGTTAAGCAGTCATCTAGTCCAGAGTCTGTTTCCCTTGTAGTTCAGTTGGTAAAGAATCTGCCTTCAGTGCAGGAGACCCAGGTTTGATCCCTGGGTTGGGAAGATTCCCTGGAGAAGGAAATGGCAACTCACTCCAGTATCATTGACTGGAAAATCTCATGGACAGAGGAGCCTGGTGGGCTGCAGTCCATGGGGTCTCAAAGAGTTGGGCACAACTGAGTGACTAACACTTACTCACTTAGTCCAAAGTCTAAAGGGATGTCCTTTATGTAGGACTCGCCACACAGGGTGTCTCTGCGTGGTCTGCTGGTGACCAGTGACTTTGGTCAGTGAACAGGATCGGAGGCCACGTCTCCCCAAGGTGAACTGGTAGCTGCTATTTCCATGGGAGATAGGACTGGAAGCAGGATGAGACAGTGGTGAGCTGAGGCTTCTTCTGGGCTCAGTGGTGATGGGTGACCTGTTGGGGACAAGACTGGGGCTGGAGACACACTTCTGAGTTGGCACCACTTTCCCTGGTGCCTGTGATGGCTGATGGCCATCTCCCCCTCAGTAGGCAGCAGTGCCAAGCAAGAGCGGCTGGAGGAGGAGCCTGTGCAGGGGGATGGCCTGGACCGAGGTGGTCCTGCAGGCTGGTCAGAGCATCAAGCAGTGCCAGTCAGCTGCCCCATGGACTTGAGAGCAGTCACATGTGCACACACTCTTGCAAAGTAGAGTCTTGGCTCCTTGAACCCTCTGGTAAAGCTCCATAAGGTTTCAAATGAGTCGAGGGGGCTCGTCTTCCCAGGGCCAGTCCTCAGACCTGGGGTTCCTAACATGGGTCTTAAACCCCTCGATCTTTAAGGACAATCTCTGAGCCTGTTGGTACTTCTCCTCTTCTGTGTCACCTGCTAGGGGTGTGGGTCTTAACTAGATTTCTTCTACCACATGCCAGCTAGACTCTGTAAGTTCTTTCTTGATGGCCTCAGTTGTAGAAGAGCCACTACTCTTCTGCTACTCTTCAAATTTTTTGCAGCAAGACTTACTTTATATATAGTGGTATTTTTTTCTTTTTTTGTTGCACAGCTCAGCTTGGGGAATCTAGTTACCCAACCAGGGATCAAACCTATGGCCCCTGCAGTGGAAGCATGGATTCTTAACCACTGGACCACCAGGGAAGTCTCCAACTCTGCTTTTTAATCCCTTCCCAAGTATCCTCGCTTTGAAGTCTTTATTATTTCACATACACAAAAAGCAAGAAGCCTTAAACTAGAGACACAGTTTTTAATTAGCTCCACCAATCATAACAACTCTCTCCACACCCCAAAAATCAGTAAATTCTGATAGAACCATGATGGATCGCTCACAATCAGTATTCTTCGGAAAATGGATAGTCAGGGTGATCAGCAAGGCTGAAAGAGAAGGAGGGATGTTAATTTATTAATTCTGTATCACATGGCCAAGGAGAGTGCTTCTCTGTGGATGTAGCCAGGACAGCCTAAACATCTCAGTCCACAATCACATCCCACTTTCTACCCCAGGCACCCAGTCCATGTGTGAACAGTGCCTGCGTGTCTGATTCCCACAGTCACAAGCAATATAAACATCACAGTGATATTTCCCTTGTTTGGAATTACAGTTTATAAGAAGGTCTGAGAACTACAGCTAAAACATGAAGGTCATTTCAGCCCTAGGTGGAACATTTGGTCCTGGGTGGTGATGATGATGATCTCAGTAACAATTGTGCAGATCTTTTTAACACATCCATTCAACAAGTAAGTACTGAGCACCCCTCAAAATAGAAGGCATTCCATTAAGAACCTTCTGACCTCTTGAGATGTCATGGACGCATAAGCAACAATACTGATAAAGTGAGATGACTATTTTCTTAATTTACAAAGGATTAAAACAGTGGCTAATTAATAATTAGTATTACTGCTGCTTTCCTTTTTTCCCTATGTTTTTACTTTTCTTCCTAAATTCATTCCTTTCAATTTATTTCATTAAAGAGTACATTCTGAGTGATTCCATATGCCAAGAGTTATGCTGTTGACTTAAACCCACAAACATGAGGAAGTCCAGGCACTGACAGCCTGATGAAGGTGAACAGAGAAATATACTGAAAAGTTTTTGAATACAGAAAAGTAAATTTCCATCTTTTTGTTTTCATTTGTAATATCCTTTTTCAGAATCATGATATAGCTTTACAAACAGGAGACAAAGTTTTGACATCTTTCATTTAAAACTAAATCTTCCTTTTACTAATAATTTGTATTACCTTCTCTCTAAACTCTCTTCTAATATCTCTCTGTTTGATTAGCCTTCTTTCTCTTCAATCCTGACATCCTCCTGCAGTAATTAGGCAGCTGGAATTTCATGTTAGTGACTAAGTCAAAGTCAAGGAGTTAGGAGTTCCCTAGGGGATGATCCCTGATGAACAAAGGCAACACTGGAGTGAGTCTTGACTCGAGAAACCAGAGAGACCCAGACGATCTTACCTGGGTGTGTCCTGCTAAGGACACGGCCATCACTCACTGAAGGGTCAGTCAAGCTTATGATCAGCTTGTAATTCAGTTTTGTGAGATTATAAGGATGAGGACATGGGATTATTAATAGGGGGAAAAGGCCAATGAAGAGATCTATTTGGAAGAAATGGATGGTGTCTTGGTAAAGAAAGGCCCATTAGGGAGAAAATTCACCAGACACTTAGGGAAGGGAGTGGAGACCAGGCCATGTGACCTCTCAGTACTGATGCATTTTGCCTTTCATGAGACTTTCCTCCATAAAAAATATCAACAATATATTTTACAATTGTGTTAGGATAAACACAAATGTAGTCCAAGCTGGATTTATTATTAGTCATTATTAATCATTTCCTCCCAATTTTATAAAAAGTTTAAAGATAAAATATCTTCACAGGTCCCTAAAAGAATAGCAGGCTGCAGGCACTGTCCCCTCGGTGTCTACTGGATTCCTGGGCCCTGAGAGGAGATACATCAGTCACAGGGATTAGGGGCACAAAGTAGTGAATTCACCACCATGTCAAATCTGGGGATTTTATTTATGGGCTGTCCTGTGCCCCATTCACATTTCTGTTGGTTAGAGATGGAGCCCTGGAGGACCTTTGGTCTGAGGTCTGCATGAAGCCCAAGGTTGACAGCTATTCTGGAAACCAGGATTGTCTTCTGAGAATTAAGTTTTTAAAAAGCTTAGTTCCCCTACTGACCTGCCTGCTACAGAAAACAGTGTATGTGTGAAATATACACAAGTCACTTACAAGACTAAATCATAATATCGTATGTTACTGTTGAGGCCATCAATTGCTTTCATGTCTTCCGGAGTCAATTCAAAGTCAAGAACCTGGAATAAAGGAAGAATCACATTGACTTCTCCCCTAAGGAGCTGGCCTCCCCCTGAGGACTGCAGGACCTTCCAGCTGGATGGAGACAAGAAGAGGGGACAGGGAAGCCGTGTCTGTCTTCAGCTTCCAGGTGAACAACTTGGGACCCTCTGCAGAGTTCTCACTTCTCCTTTCTACAACTTCTACTTTTCTGCTCCAGTTCTCAGACAGACACACACACACAGGTTGCAAGGCATCAATCCCCTATCTTTCTACGTGAATTTCTTTTGACGGAAGAAAAGCAAACAAAAAATCAACTTTTTTTGCAAACAAAGACACTGTTGGACAACCTGGACAAAATACATGCACTTGACCGAACACTAGACTGTTTTCTTCCTTCTCAACATCCCCTAAAATATGACACAGCATAGAGCTTAAGCAAGTATGGAAAAGAGGATCCCCTGTGAAAACCTAATCAAGAATCTGATAGCAAACTTATTCACTACCTATGAATAAATCTAAAACATTGATTATGTACATGTCTCTGTGACAAAGTTATGAGATGCATTTAAAATATTAAAGAATACTTAAATAATTAAAAATGCATATCATAGTCACAAAATGGAAATGTCAATTTCATATACAAATCAGTTTTCTCCAAAGTGAGAAATGCAATGTGCACCAAAGTCTTAAACAGTTATTATTTTGTGGAAGTTGGTAGATTGATACTAAATTTTATATAAAAGAACAGCTAGTCAAGAGCAGTGACGACATACTTAAAGGGAAAAAAAGAACGCTATTTAAAACAAGATTATTTTCCACTATAATAAAGTAACAGAGAGGGGCCAGAAATGTACTTATGGACATTTGATACATGACAGAGTTGACAGTGAAAATCTGTGGGAAAATACTGACCCATAGATTTCTGTTTAACTATATGTATATACCTTTTCATGTCATATTCAAAAATCAGTTTAAGTGTATTACAGATTGAGATTTGTGTGGAAACAAAAAACCAGTTTATTAGGGAACATTTCCCTTACCCTTGAATAAGTTTGACCTGTAACTTCCACTGGACAGTGATATTTCCCAGAAGTGGTGAGTCAGATCTGAGCCCAGACAGGAAGAGGATTTTTTTCCCACTCACTGACTGGGGTTAATTGTGCTGTGATGAGATAAAGACCAAGTAGGTTGACAACAGTCTAGCCAAATATATATGACAATATATACAGAGAAGCATGCAGTCTTCTCTAACAATAGGCTCATCCACCTGCTAAAGCAGAACTGCCAAGCAGCTCTGCACTGAACAGCTGCTGCTGCTGCTAAGTCGCTTCAGTCATGTCTGACTCTGTGCAACCCCATAGACAGCAGCCCACCAGGCTCCCCCGTCCCTGGGATTCCCCAGGCAAGAACACTGGAGTGGGTTGCCATTTCCTTCTCCAATGCATGAAAGTGAAAGGTGAAAGTGAAGTTGCTCGGTCGTGTCGGACTCTTAGCGACCTCATGGACTGCAGCCTACCAGGCTGCTCCATCCGTGAGATTTTCCAGGCAAGAGTACTGAAGTGGGGTGCCATTGAACTACAAATACCCAAAAGAGTTCAGCCAAGAAGACAACAGCTTAGCTGAGTGCAGGTTGATTGTGAAACCACAGAATCAAGAGACACATAAACGATCTCTGCCTTAAACCCCTAAATGGGGGAGATTTCCTGTACAGCTATGGCTAATGGTATAATATAAAAATAAAAAGACATATAATCTAATAAAAATGTACAAAGTCATAAATAGGAACTTCACAAAGGCAGAAACTGAAATGCATGAAAATGAAACTACATTAATATTCAGAGAAATGTAAAATAAAATATGATGAATTGGTTCAGGATGACTGCTTTCACTCGCATGTCCCCAAACTCATATGTTGTTAACCTTACCCGCCCTGTGATGGTGCTAGAAATGGAGCTTTTGAGGGGTGATTATATCATGATAGTGGAGCTTTTATGAATGAGATTTGAACAGTATCATATTCATATAAGAGACTTGAGAGAGCTCTGTTGCCCCCTCCACCATGTTAAGGTACAAGGAGAAGCCTGTGACCTGGAGGAGAGCCCTCACCTGATCACCCAGGCACCCTGACTCCAGTATTTCAGCTTTAGAACTGTGAGGAATAAAGTTCAATTTTTTTGCTAAGCCACTCAATCTGTGGTATTTTGTTAGAGCAGCCTAAACAATTTAAGAAAATCACATAATGCAACTTTGTCAATTGAAAACAAAGAAAATAAGATGTCATTTGCACAAGGTGACAGAAAAAGTTGCAGACGTAATGCTGGATCTAAAATCTCTATTTTCTGTCCAACCTTAACCCTCTCCAGCCATGTCACCTCTCCTGTTGCCACATCAGGAGGAGAAAACCACTGGCAATACACACATGGCATTCATGCACAGGAAAGAACAGGTAACTCATTTTGACTCAAAAGTAATCTGAGAGCTGGACAAAAATGACCCTTGTGATGGATATTCTTTAGAAGCCCTCTGCCTACAGCCCCACTCATCACCTGCATGTTCTCTTTGATCCGCTTCCTGTTGTAACTCTTGGCTAGAACCACAACCCCACGTTGTATCTGGTAGCGAAGGGCAACCAGAGCTGGGGTCTGCTTGTGCTTTTTGGCAATGGCACAAAGAACTGGATCCTCCAAAAGAATAGGGTAGTTCGGGTTCACCCTGGAAGGAAATCAAGAAATCCTGAGCTGAGAGTGAGTACTCAGTTTCTAAGAGGATTCTCAAACAGACCAAGTAGGTCCACTCTAGACCAGTGCTTCTCAAAGTGTGGTCCAGGGACCAGCAGCATTGGTTTCACCTGGAGTCTTGTTAGAAATACAAATCCCATGGCTTAGCTGAAGACAAACTGAATCAGAAACTTGACTCTGTCACCTCCCAATCTGTGTTTACAAAGCTCTCCTGGTCACCTGGGTGTATGCTGAGTTGAGATCAATGTTTCCACAGCTGTGGTTTTGTTCTTGTACATTTCAGGGGTTGTTTTTCCTCTCCAATCATAGCCCCAAAGTAAGTACAAGAGCATAAAAGGAGAAGGAAAAGATGGATACTTTTTGTTTAACTTTCTCAGTATTGATAAAAATTGAGTAGTCTCATAGTAACTATTCTTTTCATCACTATTTACAGTGTGCACTACTTATACAGATGTTTACAAAAATGGTTCAAATTATCATTTTTTTTGATCATCATTGACCTGGGAGGTTTATTATCCTGACTTTTGGCATAAGGTAAGGAGAAGGCAATGGCACCCCACTCCAGCACTTTTGCCTGGAAAATCCCATGGATGGAGGAGCCTGGTAGGCTGCAATCCGTGGGGTCGCTAAGAGTTGGACACGACTGAGCAACTTCGGTTTCACTTTTCACTTTCATGCATTGGAGAAGGAAATGGCAATCCACTCCAGTGTTCTTGCCTGGAGAATCCCAGGGATGGGGGAGCCTGGTGGCTGCCGTCTATGGGGTCACACAGAGTCGGACACGACTGAAGTGACTTAGCATAGCAAGGGAAGCTCAGAGAGTCTTTTACTAGCAACGTGTTCATTAGTTACTAAGCAAGTAAATCATGACTTAAGCTTATGTCTTAGATTTCAACTGGGGGATTATATATAGATTTTAATTCAGTCACTTGTTATTGACTAATCTACAAGACACATATAATGTAAAAAATACTTGGGTAGGTGATGAGAAGACAAAAGAGAAGGCTCTTCCATTTTCCCTCTCTACCCTCTGCCAGTTGAGAGCACTGAGTACAACATAAAAAAACATATTCCATGAAAAATTGAATTTTAGGTAAACTCTGTTGTCTTCCTTAGCGTTCATTACCAATTTTTCAATCGTTGGGATCCCAGAGCACCATAGGCAACAAGAACAATATCATGTGACTTGCAGAACTCCAACAGTTTGTTCTGATTGAGATAAGGGTGACATTCCACCTGTAGAATGCCAACATAAAAGAGTGTCAGGTTATATAGGAAGGTGATACCAATATGACAGAGAAAGGCAAAAAGTTTAAAACATCTAAAGAAAAAATAAACTATGGAACACTAAATTAGAATGGAAAATATCAATATAAAGTAATTTTTAAAAGAAATACATATTATATCTCTATTCCCAAAAACAGAAAAAGTAATAACATTCCCGAGAACAAGCAACCCCAGGGAGCAGAACTCAGTTTCTAAATACATTACCAGGTGACATACCTAACTCCAGATCTGGGACAAGAAAACAACTGTTTGAGTCTTGGACATCAATTCTTGCAAAAAGCAAGAATTTGCTCCAAGATACGTGAATAAATGTCTGCAGGACAAAAGAACCAGATTGATGGGTTCCCATTGGTAACATCTGAGTACATTTTAACACCAAAGGGAATCATGAGTGAGAGCAAATATAGCACACAGGGTCAACAAAAATCCCTGAGAGAGAAAGAGCAAAAACGTTTCCCTCCACGGATGATTATTATGAAAACTCCTTTCTCAGAAACTGACAATTAAAGGGAAGAAGGAAAGTGTTTGATTTGTCTCATAGAAATGCTGCTGCTGCTGCTGCTGTTGCTGCTAAGTTGCTTCAGTTGTGTCCGACTCTATGGGACCCCATAGACAGCAGCCCACCAGGCTCTGCTGTCCATGGGATTTTCCAGACAAAAGAGAACTGGAGTGGGGTGCCATTGCCTTCTGTCTTATAGGAATAGGTGTATTTTATCCTGACTTAATGAGGGAATTTTATTTTTACAATAAAATGTCAGGTAAGAAGATTAAAAAGTGCTTACATTGAAAATATTGAAAACTGTCCCAACGAAATAATTAATTCAGGTGAACATCATTGATGGATTCTCAACAATTATATGAACACCTGGGGGAAATTGAAATTCCTCTGAGGACAATTATTATCCAGTAGATGACTGGGCAATTTCAACATGGGAAATACACATTTCCAAATTTAAAATCTAGCTACCAGTAGCTTTAATAGGAGAACAAAATAACCATCATCACAGTGGGATAGCTGGTTATCATGTGCTTCCTGCTGGGTGCCATGTGAGGGGCACAGCATGTAAAGGACATATTCCCAAAATGTATAAATTTATGAGCATGAGTAAGGGGTTCAGGACTATCTGTTAATTTACAGGAATTGAGAAACAAATTAACAATACAAGATGATAGTCTGATAAATCTATTATATTTGTCAAAAAACTGTTTGGATATCATAGTTAGAAAATATAATTGAGTGACCATGACAGGTTAAAAAAGCTTGAGATACATGACTCAAAGTGACATGTGAGCCACAATGAGATCAGTTCAACCTAATGTTACACATGTAAATACACACACACACACACATCTGCCAATGTGGCAAAATGTGAAACATTTTGCATAGAAAAGGGAAAATATGAGCATACTTGATGGTACCCTTAACTTTTCTAATATCTGAAAATTTTCACAATGAAAACTTGGAGGCAAAATTAATGCTAAAATCACAATAGTTTTGAAGCCTTTTTAATTTAGAATATCGATTATACATATATGTTGTGCTGTGCTTAGTTGTGCAGTCATGTCCAACCCCTTGTGACCCCATGGACTGTGACTTGCCAGGCTCCTCTGTCCATGGGGATTCTCTAGACAAGAATACTGGAGTGGGTTGCCATGCCCTCCTCCAGGGGATCTTCCCAACTCAGGGATCAAACCCAGGTCTCCCGCATTGCAGGCAGATTCTTTATCATCTGAGCCACCAGGGAAGCCCAAGAATATTGGAATGGGTAGCCTATCCTTTCTCCAGGGACCTTGCTTCTATTACCAGTCACATCCACTACTGGGTATTGTTTTTGCTTTGGCTCCATCCCTTCATTCTTTCTGCAGTTATTTCTCCACTGATGTCCAGTAGCATATTGGGCACCTACTAACCCGGGGAGTTCCTCTTTCAGTATCCTATCGTTTTGCCTTTTCATACTGTTCTATAGGCAAGAATACTGAAGTGGTTTGCCATTCCCTTCTCCAGTGGACCACATTCTGTCAGACGTCTCCACCATGACCCACCCATCCTGGGTGGTCCCACACAGCATGGCTTAGTTTCACTGAATTAGACAAGATCATTCAGGTATGACCTAAATCAAATCCCTTATGATTATACAGTGGAGGTGAGAAATAGATTTAAGGGCCTAGATATGACAGACAGAGTGCCTGATGAACTATGGAGAGAGGTTCGTGACATTGTATAGGAGACAGGGATCAAGACCATCCCCATGGAAAAGAAATGCAAAAAAGCAAAATGGTTGTCTGAGGAGGCCTTACAAATAGCTGTGAAAAGAAGAAAAGCAAAAAGCAATGTAGAAAAGGAAAGATATAAGCATCTGAATGCAGAGTTCCAAAGAAGAGCAAGGAGAGATAAGAAAGCCTTCCTCAGTGATCAATGCAAAGAAATAGATGAAAACAACAGAATGGGAAAGAAAAATAGAGATCTCTTCAAGAAAATTAGAGATATCAAGGGGACATTTCATGCAAAGTTGGGCTCGATAAAGAACAGAAATGGTATGGACCTAACAGAAGCAGAAGATATTAAGAAGAGGTGGCAAGAATACACAGAAGAACTGTACAAAAAAGAGCTTCTGACCCAGATGATCACGATGGTGTGATCACTGACCTAGAGCCAGACATCCTGGAATGTGAAGTCAAGTGGGCCTTAGAAAGCATCACTACAAAAAAAGCTAG
>NW_011494635.1:5328585-5350122 GCF_000754665.1 Bison bison bison | reverse complement strand
CAGGACTGGAAAAAGTCAGTTTTCATTCCAATCACAAAGAAAGGCAATGCCAAAGAATGCTCAAACTACCGCACAATTGCACTCATCTCACACGCTAGTAAAGTAATGCTCAAAATTCTCCAAGCCAGGCTTCAGCAGTACATGAACCGTGAACTTCCTGATGTTCAAGCTGGTTTTAGAAAAGGCAGAGGAACCAGAGATCAAATTGCCAACATCTGATGGATCATGGAAAAAGCAAGAGAGTTCCAGAAAAACATCTATTTCTGCTTTATTGACTATGCCAAAGCCTTTGACTGTGTGGATCACAATAAACTATGGAAGATTCTGAAAGAGTTGGGAATATCAGACCACCAGACCTGCCTCTTGAGAAACCTGTATGGAGGTCAGGAAGCAACAGTTAGAACTGGACATGGAACAACAGACTGGTTCCAAATAGGAAAAGGAGTACGTCAAGGCTGTATATTGTCACCCTGCTTATTTAACTTATACACAGAGTACATCATGAGGAACTCTGGGCTGGAAGAAGCACAAGCTGGAATCAAGATTGCTGTGAGAAATATCAATAACCTCAGACATTCAGATGACACCACCCTTATGACAGAAAGTGAAGAGGAACTAAAAAGCCTCTTAATGAAGGTGAAAGAGGAGAGTGAAAAAGTTGGCTTAAAGCTCAACATTCAGAAAACAACGATCCTGGCATCTGGTCCCATCACTTCATGGGAAATAGATGGGGAAACAGTGGAAACTGTGTCAGACTTTACTTTTTGGGGCTTCGAAATCACTGCAGATGGTGATTGCAGCCATGAAATTAAAACACAGTTACTCCTTGGAAGGAAAGTTATGATCAATCTAGGCAGCATGTTAAAAAGTAGAGACATTACTTTGCCAACAAAGGTTCGTCTAGTCAAGGCTATGGTTTTTCCAGTGGTCCTGTATGGATGTGAGAGTTGGACTGTGAACAAAGCTGAGTGCTGAGGAATTGATGCTTTTGAACTGTAGTGTTGGAGAAGACTCTTGAGAGTCCCTTGGACAGCTAGGAGATCCAACCAGTCCATCCTAAAGGAAATCAGTCTGGGTGTTCATTGGAAGGACTGATGCTAAAGCTTAAACTCCAGTACTTTGGCCACCTCATGCGAAGAGTTGACTTATTGGAAAATACCAATGCTGGGAGGGATTGGGGGCAGGAGAAGAAGGGGACGATAGAGGATGAGATGGCTGGATGGCATCACCAACTTGATGGACATGAGTTTGAGTGAATTCTGGGAATTAGTTATGGACAGGGAGGCTGGTGTGCTGTGATTCGTGGGGTCACAAAGAGTCGGACATGACTGAGCGACTGAACTGATATATATACATACATATATTTATCCTGAATTTTACAAGCTACATTTTTCTGTAGAAGACTCTTACTCCTTGACTTCAGGTTGTACCTTATAGACGTTATTGTTGTTGTTTAGTCATTAAATCATGTTTGATTTTTTAGTGGCCCCATGGACTTCCCAGGCAAGAATACTGGAGTGGGTTGCCATTTCCTTCTCCAGGGCATCTTACCAACCCAGGGATTGAACCAGAGTCTCCTGCATTGGTAGGCAGATTCTTTACACTGCACTACCAGGGGAGCTTGTGGACATTACGTTATATGAAATACAACAGTTGCAGAAAGACAGATGTTAATATCTAAATTGGTCAAACTCACAGAATTTAAGAGTAATGTGATGGTTACCATGGGGTCAGGGGGAGTAGGGAGAAATCAGTATTTCCTATGCATAGGTACAAGGTCTCAATTATGCAAGGTGAATAAATTCTAGAGTCTTACTGTACAGCATCGTCCCTATGCTTAAAGTTATTGTATTATACAATACAATACAATGAACTTAAAGTACATTGTATTGTGCAGTGTTATATACTTAAAATGTTTTTAAATAAAGCATTTTAACTTTTCTTACAGCGATAAAGTAAAAATATAACAAAAATATAAGAGTACAGAATCAAACAAATAAAAATGTATTTAAACAGTTAATTTTATGATAGACATCAATGGGAGAAAAAGATCAAGACTGAGTAAATCACAGGGTGTGCTCTAATTCCTGACTATTTCATCTACTGTTAGTATCACTGTAAAATGCTGATTTCACTCTATAACCTGAATGATTTTCATAACCTCCAGTAAAATTTTTTGTACTATGCTTCCTGTTGAAAACCCTATAAGCACAGAGACACCAAGACTAAGGATTTGGGTAGTCAAACCCCACACAAACTCTTAACACTTGTCTCAGCTGATTTATCTCTATTTACTTCCTATTCCATGTTTTAATGGTCTTCTGGTACACAGTTCCCTCTGAAGCACTTTTATCATCTGATTTCTGGAGATCCTTTCAGCTCAGGGAAACACCTCCTTCCTCTACGTTCTGGGGGACTAGCCTAACTCCCTTCACCTCCATTACCTTCGCCCTGTCCTCATCACAATTTAGCAGATTTTCCGCCCAGACTTTATCAGACAGAGATACCTTTTTGGGTTCTATTTACACCATCCAGACAGGGGCTCTGATCTCTAGAATCCTCTGTCCACAAAGGTCGGATGAACAGGAGGGGAGGACAGACAGACATCAGGCTGAAGTCCAAGAAGGAGGTTCTGAAGAGCAGGAGGGAGAGGAGCCGAGCTGCTCACCTGGTTACAGACGGGCTTGTACTTGAGCCCCGGCTTGTTCAGGATCTTCTCCAGCTGCTTGTGGTTGAAGTTGGACACCCCGATGGACTTGGTCAGCCCTGCATCCTTACACTTCTCCAGGGCCTGGGAAGGAGGGGTGGTGAGCAGTCATTTGAAATGAGTGATAGAACAAGAATAAATGATGGAAAAAAATCTGTAAAAAGTGTCTCATGTCAAGAATTGACATTGATTTTAAGAAAGAAAAAAGGAGAAGAAGGTCATGACACAAGAAGAAGAATTAACCATCTCCTCCTTAGAAAACCCTGGAGAAGACCTATCACATGGAAAGAAACAGATGCCTGGCTTCACCGTCCCAGATTCTGTCCTTTTCTGTGAGCATTTCAGCAATGGTTTCCTCCCCACAACCCCAGCATCCCAGTCCTTAGATTCATGAACTGCTGACTCTGATGGTCCAGAGCCCATTCTCACAGGTGGAAGAAATGAAGGAGGTTCCCCCTCTCCTGACTCCTCCCCTGGTTCTCTCCTCCCTGGACTCACCTCCCACGTGCGACAGAAATCCACTGAGTCATATATAATTTTTCCATTTTCATCTTTTGGAAAAAGTTCCTCTCCTGGCTGGAATAGAAGCAGTCATTTTAGAAATGTCACAAAATAATTTCTCCATATAGTCAGCCTGCCAGGCACATCTATGACCAGGACACTAACCTCCATAAGATAGGTTTACAACATTCAAGATCTCTTACACTTACCATATGTTTTAATAAATAGAACTTTCCTAGGTCCTAAAGGGGACTCATTGTGACTGATGTAAAGAATGGCAATGTTACATGGCTTTATTTCCAGAATAAAGATTACAATCTTGACTTAGATGTGATAGAGTTTCTTTTCTCTCTGAGCATCTGATAGCCCTAGGGCAGACACATGAACCAAGACTCTCCTTAGGTTGATATGGGATGTGAAAGGTCCAGATATGCTCTCAAATGTTCATGACCATGAGCCTTGAACTAATCAAGGTTAATTTACCATTGATGGAAAATGTTGATATAAAAATAAAGCCAACCAAGAATAATGGAAAGTTAGGTGGTATGGGGGAAAAGGAGACACTTCTGAAGAGTACTGCAAATCCTGATATCTTCCATAGCTGGGCCTTGCCATCTACATAAACCAATAAACTCTTCTGCATAGGATAGGATGGCTCGGCTTGGGTTGATTTGTGCAACTTAAAATCAACCTAGAACTCTGAGACAATCTAGAAGGATAGGTTGGGGAGAGAGGTGGGAGGGGGGTTCAGAATGGGAGGGACACATGTATACCTATGGCTATGGCAAAAGCATCACAATATTATAAAGTAATAAACCTTCAATTAAAATAAATAAATAATTTTTAAAAATAGTTCTAAGTAATACAGTTCTTAATGGCTAAGTGCAGTCCACAGACCTCATCATAAAGACAGGCAACAGTGTAGACAAGGTCTCCTAAGTCCCAGTAAAGATTTAGACTCACCTAGAGAGAGCACCATCAAATCTGCTCAACTTGAAGGGGTGAAAGATGAGATAAACTCATCTTGTTCAAGTGTAAGGCAATGTCATGCTCACCAAGGCTATACCAAACTCTGTGTTCTTAAAATCCCCAAGGGACTCAGGAGTCATACTCAGTACTGTGCAGAACTCACCTATTTCTATTCCCTCAAGTTTTTTAGCAGAGAACATGAGATTGTTGAGCTTTTTTCTCTGGGAGGAATGACAAAGAAATTAAAAATTAAAAAAAACTCAGTAAAAAGATAATCATAAATGTTTGGGAATTCTACTCTAGTGAAGAGCATATCCTACTATGAAAAATCTGAAGTCAATCATCCATGCAGGATGATAGACATTCTGACATAAGAAATATAATAGTTGTGATCAAGTTGACTCATTGGGAAAGACTCTGATGCTGGGAGGGATTGGGGGCAGGAGGAGAAGGGGATGACAGAGGATGAGATGGCTGGATGGCATCACTGACTCCATGGACGTGAGTCTCAGTGAACTCCGAGAGTTGGTGATGGACAGGGAGGCCTGGCGTGCTGCGATTCATGAGGATCGCAAAGAGTCGGACACGACTGAGTGACCTGATCTGATCTGATCTGAATCATATAAATTGCCAACCTTCAGAGCCAGTGGAAAATGAATAATGTAGAGATCGACATAGTCCAGTTGAAGATTTTTCAGTGACTTTTCCAAGGCTGGTCGGACCAACTCTGGTTGAAGGCAAGTAGACCAAAGCTGCAGAGATTAAAGAAAGGAAGCTGCATGAAATTAACATTGTGGGTAATTTTGTTTTTATGCTTTCATCTAAAAATCAGAGATTTTTCCTGATTAGAAATGGATGATCACAGAGGAAAACCACCCTGTTTCTTTTTCAGTTCCATTTTTTTATCTAACCAACCCATGTAAACTTTGTTATTTGATTGAATTTATCATTAGTACATCATTCACAATGGAAGAAAATGATCCAAGAAATAAAAAGCATTATCAAATAACTAATATACCCATCATCTGAATTATGTTTAATAAAGTTTAAAATTAGTTCACAAAGTCAATCTAATTATATCAAAGAATAAATCCTCTTAGGAGTAATTAGAATCTTTTTGTTTATATAACTGTAGGAAGTGTTTTGAACATATTATTACATACAGAACATAATTCAAGACATTTAGTTAGATCTTATGTAATAAAAAATAGCTCCTCTATTTCCACCTCTTAGATGGAAGAACTGAGATTTAGAATTTGAAGAAAATTTAGAAAGTTCCCTAGATGATAAGGAAAGTTATAATCTAATTATTTCTGTCTGATTCATTAGCCCATATTAAATCACACTACTCTGGTCTAGGCTCAGAAAAACAAAGTGACTTTAATTTAAAATTAAAATTTGAACCAATGATGAGAAAGCCATCATCACTCTCATTTTCTTTTTGGACACCAGATTTAATACACAAGTATGTGTGAAAAAAGTTGTACCAATAAGCAGTGTTCCCCAAACAGCTACTTATCTGACTACATAATTATCACCTGCACACAATGACTTGCACACATGTGCACACACAACACACACAGAACCTTTGAAGTGTAGAATATGTCTTCTCTCTTCACAGTGCCATCTGCAATCTTGCTCCGAATGGCTTGTCCAACTTGCCTTTCATTTTGGTACAAATGAGCACAGTCAATATGGCGGAACCCAACCTCTATAGCCAATTGGGTGATCTCCAGAGCTTCACTCTTAGGAACCTACATAAGCAACAAATGTGGTAGTTGAATATTCACACAGTAATGAAACTGATGATGCACAAGCTTTGATTTTTCCCAAGAAAAATAAACAAACAAAAGCTTTAATGTTTCTTTGTGCCTTTGGTTAGTTCTGCATGTGTGGTGTTGAACACATGATAGTTTACCTGAAATTTCCTGCAAAGTTATTAAATGAATACCCAGGAAGTCTTCAATCCCAGGTGATCAGTGATTGATTAAAGGCATCAGAGGACCCTAAACGCCACCTCCAGGTTCAGTGATGTGCTGGAGGAACTCATAAAAGTGAAAAAAGTGAATGTGTTAGTTGTTCAGCTATGTCTGACTCTTTGTGACTTCATGGACTGTAGTCCGCTAGGCTCCTCTGTCCATGGAATTCTCCAGGCAAGAAAGGAAGATCCCCTTCTCCAGGGGATCTTCCTGACACAGGTATCAAACCTGTGTCTCCCGAGTTGCAAGCAATTCTTTACCATCTGAGCCATGGATATCATTTATACAGTGAGATATTCTAAGCAAAGTCAACAAGGATAAAGGTTCATGATATAAAGCACCAAGAAACAAGGTGAAATCTTGTAAGAGTGCTCTATCTACCAATGTAGTCATGCAGAATACACAAAATAAAAACTATACCTATTCAAAGTGTACTAAGTGATTTTTTAATTGCCTATCCTGGTGGCTCAGATGGTAAAGAATCTGCCTGCAATGCAGGAGATGTGGGTTCGATCTCTGGGTCAGGAACATCCCTTAGAGAAGGGAATGGCAACCCACTCCAGTATTCATGTCTGGAAAATCCCATGGAGAGAGGAGGTTACCAGGTTACAGTCCTTGGGTTTGCAAAGAGCTGGACACAACTGATGGACTACCACTTCTGCTTTCTTTCCCTGTGTAATGCTACCAAGGGATATCAGCAACAACCAAGCTGGTTAACAGTTCCATCACCTCACATAGTTAACTTTTATAGGTGTTTGTGAGACATTTAAGGTCTACTCTCCTGGCAAATCTCAAGAATATAACCCATTATTATTAACAGTAGCCACTGTGCTGTGCATCAGGTCTCCAGACTTATTTATCTTACAACTGAAGGCCTTTACCATTTGAGCAGCATCTTTCCATTTTCCCCAACTTCATCCCCAGCTCCTGGTCACTGTGATTCTACTCTCTGCTTCTATGAGTTCAACTTTTTTTTATAGATCCTACTCATAGACAGATCATGCAGTGTTTGTTCTTTACGTCTGACTTATTTTACTCAGCTTAATGTTATCCAAGTTCATCCATGTTGTTGCAAATTATGGATAATTTCTTTTATAAGCCTGAATAATATTTTGCTTCTTTTTATGTGACTTGTAATCTTTTCTTTTTCAAGGAGGTGCTTGTCTAACTTTCATCTGTTGGGTCTAGTTCTGGCTTTCCTTAAATGCAGGGGCATTCAGGGATGTGCTGAGGAATGAATTAGTGAGCTTCAGTAATAGCTGAACTCTTCCCTCTCCTCATCCCAGTTTGTACCACAAAGTCCTGTCTTCTGTCTTGAAATTTTTTATGAATATTTCCTTCTGTTTCATACATAAAAGAAGTGATATTCAAAGTTTAAGGACCAGAATCTTGCCATACAACTATTCAATATGTACTCTAAAGACAAGAGGGGTAGCAAATTTTCTGGATTCCAGTCTAGTAAATTATCCTCTTTGTCCCTCTTACACTCAAGCACTGAAGACCATAGTTAGATAAAAATATATTACAAAAGCCAAGAATTGAAAGCTTTCCCTATAAGACTATAACTTGTCTCCTCAAATGGCACTGAACTTTCCATTAGAAGAAGTTTCCACACATAAACAGAAGTACAGGCCAAAACACAATTGAAGTGTTTCTTCCCTGTGACCTAGTAGGTATTCCACAGTAGAAAAGCAATTCTCTCCCATTAGTTTTAAGTCATCTCTCTCATCTTTAGGAATTTTTATCTCAAATACTTCTCTGGGTCATGTCTTTTTGGAAGGAGGAAATGGTTCTGGAATTAATGAACTATAGAGAAACCTAGCCATTACAATCACCCTCAAAGCAAAGTGGCTGACAGTCAGTGTTCTTGACAGCTGAGTCTCACCTCTTGTGCCAAGCTGGGAGAGAGATGGAAACTGGAGGGGAATCCAGAGTAATCTGCAGGTGAGCACAGCCTCAGACCCTGATACAGAGTGGAGACTGGATATTCTCTCCCCTTTCACAGGGCATGGTTCTAGCCTGGTTAGTAGAACCACATGATCCTCCCAAAGTCACACAGGAACTCAGTGCTTGACAACTGAAGTCCCTTCTACTCACGTCACATCCACTAGAATTTATGTCAACCCACAACCACTACTCTTACCTCCTCAGGGGCATAGGTTCCAAATCCCAGGATAGGAATGAAGTGGCCATCATTAAGCTTCACCCTCTGGTATTTGGGATCCATTGCCTGTTGCTCTTCTGAGTAAGCAGACTCTGTTTTTTTTTTTCCTTCTGCCTTCACAGGTTATAAATAATATGAAGGTAACGCCCCAACTGCACCATCCAATGTTAGTAGATACACTGTAGGAGGAGCATGATTAAACCAATACCCATGGAGTAAGAAATAAACAAAGGGTTTTAACTTGTTTGCTTTTTTATCAGAATAATATTCACAGTGCACAATGATATAAACCATTAATTTCTTGGAAAATTTTACTTTATTTTTTTAATAAGCAAATTTTAAATTCTGGATCCACTTACATTATTGTAAATTATTTCATGGGATTTGCTGAATAATTATTGACCATATGTTAGACTAGAAACCACATGTACCAATTTTTTAAATTTTCTAATTATGAAGCCCAACTTGAGCAAACATCAATTGAAACAATTATCTATATTACAGTGCATACATACACATACTTATACACACAATCACAGAATTTAATGTAATGACTAATAAGGATTTCTCAAAACGCTAACACTTAATAAAGAATGAAAACATCAAATGAATATAAATTTGCCTTTTTATATAGCCTACCAGCAAAATTATTTTGCTTATAGATGGTGATGAAATCCTGAAAATGATATGAAAATCAGACATTCTGGCAAAGGTCTTATTAGAGGTTAGTTATTAATGGTTTTTACTGTGTGCGATATGTTAACAGACTCTCTGTTCAAGTCTTTTAGCTAGTTTTGTTGTTCAGTTGCTTAGTCATGTCTGACTCTCTGACCCCATGGACTGTAGCACGTCAGGCTTCCCTGTCCTTCACCATCTCCCGGAGCTTGCTCAAACTCATGTCCATTGAGTCACTGATGCCATTCAACCATCTCTTCCTTTGTCATCCTGTTCTCCTCCTGCCTTCAATATTTCCCAACATCCTGGTCTTTTCTAATGAGTTGGCTAGTTAGAGAACTTTTAAAATTGCCATGACGTAAATGATATTTTATATAATCTGTTATCTTGCTCAACATTATTCACAAAAGGAAGACCTGTAAACAAGTTAAATTATAATATAGCTGGAAGAGTGAGGGAAATCATCAAGCATTGCTACAACGGAATGTTGTGAAGCCAATTAAAATTCAATAATTAAAATGGAAATTAAAGTTAGCTAAAGAGTGAGCTATGAACTGTTGGATTTTCCCATGGAAGCATAAGGAAAATTAAAGAAACTAGCTATACAACCTCATAGGAGCCCTGGGAAAGAGTCAGAGGAACACCTAGAGTGAAAAATGAACCAGCTGCCCAGGTGATGGAGTGGTAAAGAATCCGCCTGCAATGCAGGAGACACAAGTTCAATCCCTGGGTTAGGAAGATATCCTGGAGAAGGAAATGAAAACCCATTCCAGTATTCTTGCCTGGGGAATTTCATGGACAGTGGAGCCTGGCAGGCTATAGTTCCATAGGGTCTCAAAAGAGTCAGACACAACTCAGTGACCAAACAACAACAACAAATGAACACCCAATTAAGAAAAATTCAGAACAGAATGGCAGGAAATTTCATCATGTATGTACTCACCTGTACCCTTCTGCTTGGGGCAATGCAGTCTTGTTCAGCTCCCAGTTGCCTCCCTTAAACCAGAATGATCACAGAAAACCTTATCTGCAATGTTCCAACCTACTTAGGGGCTGCCTGGAGACTGGTGTCTGTTTCACTCAGTATTCTAAGCTTAAACTGAAGAGCAGCTGGAGTATCTCATAACAGCTGTAGGGGGACTATACATATGTGGGGCCAGGGACAAAGGATAAGGGTGGAGACATAGACTAGACCATTAAAACCCTGAGTAGAACTGGAGTGTGGATTTGGGGGATAGTAGGGCATTTCAAAAACAATCATAAACTCAGGAGAATCAAAAAGATTCACATATGCCAGACAAGATTATGACTCAGAAATGAACCAAGTTGTCCTCAGTTTTCCTTTGAGCTGATCCCAGGACTAGGAGTATGCCAAGCAAACTAGTGAAGGACTGTCAGGACATGAAACAAATCTACCAGCAGTGAGTGTTTGCCTGTTGTTTCAAGTACCCAACTGTGAACACACACAGGAACATATACACACACACATGACATAAAGAGAAAAGGAGAAAGAAAGAAAAAAAGAAAAAGGAAACCATGGTCCAGGAAAGGAAGAAAATAAATTGGCACCGACTCTTCCTGAACAGTCACAGGAGCCACACTTAGCACACAGTGAGTGTCACACACTGTCCTGGGGAGGAGCTCCAGGTAGGATGCTGAGCTCAGCTTCCCCAGGAGCACATCAGGGCTCCTTCTCCTGAAAACACACGACACCAGCAGAAAGCCTTGTCCACACCAGGGCTGTAAAGAACTGTCCACATGGAGCTGGGTGGGAAGGGAAGAGAAGCCGTCAGATCAGGACTGAGCCCCCGGGAGGGCCCCAGACGAGAAGGAGGAACAGGGGCTCAGAGGTCCTCCCTGGAGAGACCCGTGCCTGCCACGCACTGGGTGCCGCAGCCCTGGGACGACCCCGTGAGGTCGCAGCTCCACAGCTGCTGTGAACCCAGGGGGACCCACAGGGACCCACAGGAGGCCTGGGAACCTGACTCCTCTCCTGAGACACGCACCCACTCCTGCTCCTGGAACAGGCTGAGGGGGCGGCAGAACACTGCTCAGACTCGGGCTGATTTACTGGGCAGCCTGTGTGCCTCCAGCCCACAGATGCCCCCTCAGCACCTCTGGATCCGGTTCACACCCCCTGGGGCGAGGGCCACCCATGCTGGGCAGAGTGGGTAGTGCCCATACAAGGACACACCTGCAAGACATGGACGGATAACTAGTTTCGTGGAAATGGAGAAAGTTAAACAAATTGAAAAGATAGAGGAATTCGTCTCAAATGAAAGAATAAGAAAATAACACCTGAAAAATCAACTAATGAAACAGATGCATTGCTTACCAAAGTACTTTACCAGAATTCAAAGTGTCAGTAATAAGAATGCTAACTGAACTAGGGAAAACAGTAAATGAATACAGTGAGACTGTTAACAAGTAACTAAAAAATATTTTAAAAAATAACCAGTCAGAACTGAATAACGCAATAACTCAGATTAAAAAAACACTCTAGAAGGAATTAATAGCAGATTAGGTGATACAGAAAAATTTATAAGTGACCTGGAAGACAGATTTATGTGAATCATGCGTTAGCATTAAAAACAGCAAAAAGGGAAACAAACTTTAAAAAAGAGAACAGTTTAAAAAGCCTCTTGGACAGCATCAGGTGTACTAACATCCTCATGATAAGAGTCCTAGAAGAAAGAGAGAGAGAGAAGGGCAGAAAAGGCATTTGATGAAATTATGGCTAAAAATATTCTGAACCTGCAGAAGGGAAAAGCTATCCAGGTGCAAGATGCACAGAGGACCCCAAATAAGATAAAACCAAAGAGGCCCACACCAAGACACATCATAATTAAAATGGCAGAAGTTAAAGATAAAGAGAGGATTCTAAAGGCAGCAAGAGAAAAATGATGAGTCACATACGAGGAAAAAGACACCAGGCTGTTGGCTGATTATTCTGCAGAAATTAGGCACAACAGTGTGGCATGATGTTTCTAAAGTGCTGAAAGGGAAAAACCTACAACCTAGGATACTAGGAAATAGATCCAATAATGTATAATAACCCTAAATGGAGTATAATCTATAAAATAATGAATCACTCAGTTGTACATCTGAAATAATATAATATTTTGTCAACTATATTTCAGTGAAAAAGACAAGAATGTTTGCTTTCCTGCTCATTAAAATCATACATACAAATTACAGAATTTAGGGGAAGAAAGGAGAGGTTAGAGAATAAGTATAACCTATAATTAGCCTGTTGTGCTTGTGCTTAGTCACTCAGTCGTGTCCAACTCTTTGCGACCCCATGGACTGTAGCCCACCAGGCTCCTCTGTTCTTGGGATTCTCCAGGCAAGAATACTGGAATGGGTTGCCATACCCTTCTCCAGGGTATCTTCCCAACCCAGGGATAAAACCTGGGTCTCCTGCATTGCAGACATATTCCTTACCATCTGAGCCACACGGGAAGCCCAATTAGCCTGTTAGAAAAATTTTAACATTTGGTACATATTTTTTGTCTTGATTTTCCTTTACAAATGTGTGAATTTGTATTTTATTTACAAATCAGATAATCTGCAACATGCAAACTGTATGCTTTCCTTTTGACTTAAGTATCTTCTGAAGCTCTCAAATATTATTTTCAAAATCCAGTATTATATTTTGCTTGTTTTGAGTAGTGTGTTGTCTTAATTTACTTTATTCTTTCATCATTTGGGTTTGCTTTAGCATTTTGATTAGTTCTTGCATATTTTGCCACTCATTCATAGATTCATACGGCAAAACTTTATTGAAAATATTTTATGTGCCCAGACACTTTTATCCACAAGTAATGAAAATAGGAAATAAAATTTTTAAATGACTTGATAGTCTAGTGGAGGATAAAGACTATGGATAAAATCAGAAGTATGTAGCTGTTAGGAGTGGGAGAGTTCCCCTTGAGAGATAACCCTGCAGTTTCTCACATTTCTGTGCACCTGATATGCAGAGACTCTGACCACATTTCATCCCACACTAAGTTTTCAAGACATTTGTACAGTGAACATCCTTGCAATATAGAGACAGTGGCTCCCTGCAGAGACATGGAGGGCATGTTTGCTGTGCAGTAACGTAAAGAAAACCTCTCCCTCATGAGAAAAGGAGGGATGCTGAGAGCATACTGTCATTGACCCAGGATCCCTAGACGCAAGGTTTTTTCCCTGTCCCTCAACTCACTGAATATTCAGGCATCACCTGGTACCTTCACTCCAACTTTAGAAATGGGAACCCAAGGAACTAGCACAACACACCTTGTTGTGGAGAACATTTCTGTAATATACTCTGTACACGAACTCATTACCTTGTAAACCTTAATCCTATACAATGTTCTATGTCAATTATGGCTCAACAAAGCTGGAAAATATGTCAATTATGGCTCAACAAAGCTGGTACTCTTATTTGGCTACAGCATTTGTTATGAATAATAAACATTCTTTCCTTTACCAGCATCTGTGAAACCAGGGCAAGCTTATTTGTTAGCTCACAAATTAGGTTGAAATCTTATATTCTTCATGATTCTTGACATAACACAATATGACTGAGCCAAAGGCTAGAACAGGACAAAGGTTAGAAAATAGCATTACATTAGGGAATGTTAACTTCCTTACAAAGAGAGAATTGGGCAGCCCCAAACTGCTACCAGCAACCCTGTAATAGCTCGTGAGTGTGTCTGGATATTAAAATTCCACAACATTCTAACCAGACACCTGCCATTTGAATGAGTAACTTCAGTGATACAGAGGCAAGGGAGCTGAATACTCAGAGGACTGACCAGAGAAGAAAAGTCATCAGCTGCAATCCAAACAACTTCCAGGATCAGAGAGCACACAAGGGAAGGTCAGACTGTGGGACACCAACGAATGCATTCTTTACCCTACCCACATCCATTTGTAGTCTCTATAACTGAGATCATGGGACAAATTCTGACCGTCCTCCATAGGAGGGAGACACTAGGACCACCTAGTTCTCTATAACTTCCTCGCCGGACATGGTGACTCTCCATAGGGTCATTAAATGCTGGTGCAGGTGGTCCATTGGGAGAAGAGTGGAGTTATATCTGGCATGATGCACATATGTGTCAAACGCCAAGCCCATCTTGCTCAACTTGCAGTGTCAATCCAGATGTGCTGCTGGAACGGGTGTGCACACCTTAACCATGAGGTGCCCTTGGGCAAACTTGGAAAGTCAGAGCTTGAGCCGTCTCCCTTCTTCCAAGTAGCTGCCCATTTTCTATAAAGTTCAAATGTAAGGCAAGAAAATTTCTGCCAATGTTCCCCTTGCCCCTTCTCAAAATTATCCACCTTATCCACACTGTTATCAGATAAGGGGGGAAGCAAGAAGTAGAAAAGGAGGGGAAATTTATAACCATTTATATAATACAGTGCCTCTTCAGGTTTACAAACATAAAAACAATCACCTTCCATGTGGCCTTGGACAAGTCAATAACCTCTGTGGTTTCTTTATCTGTAAATAAGTAAGTTGAACTTACTTCATAGGGTGTTTGAGTCGTTGAGACTGCTGCCTGGAAAACAACAATCACTCAAACTATTGGGTAATATAATTGGTGCTGTTGCTCCATCAACACAACATTTCTGCTCCAGTGTGTCTGTGATTTAAATTATTTTTGTTTATTTTTTTTTTTCTGCTTCACGGATCTAAGGTATGAGGAGAGCAGTTTTCCATGCTTTGTGAAGGGACAGTAGTTGTAATTTTAATTACTTTCTGAAGAGATAGAAAATCAAAATATCTGATTCTCATTTTCTGTAGAATATACAGTTTCTGTGGCAAATAAATGCTGAGGTACAGAAAAGAAAAACACAGTTATTCGTACTTCTTGGAATTGATCTTTCTTGGAAAATGGTAGCTGAAGAACATACTCTATTCTTGATACAAAACCAAGACTTGGGAGTACCCCATCATTGGGGACTAGCTCCACAGAGACAACCATTGTCCCGAGTCCTCGGGACATCTCTTTTTTATTATGTTGCATACGTGTGACAGTAAATCTGGTGTTTGCTGGGTGGTGAGTAATGAATGAGCTGTCTCCCTTGGATCCTCCAGTTGTGTTGGGTACCTTAGACATGTTGTGTAACCATGAGGTCAGGGTTCTTCCTTGTAAGAGAGAACTAAAGATGTTTTAGAGATAAGGAACATAGACTTGATTAGAAGCAATTTCAAAAGTTTGTGACCAAATAATAAGTAAGATAAATGACCCTGAATTTCTGTACATTTGAGCAATAGTCCTTGATATCTGTTTCTACTGTGAATGCCAAAATTCACGTGTGAAATTTTACAGATACTGTCTGACAGAGACTCTCTGTGGTCTGGAGAATAAGCAAAAGGTCTTCTTATGTGGAGGTCTTTTCTCCCAGCACAGATCCAAGATGTCCTCCATCCACAATAGGCCATTATGTTAAGCTTTTTGTTTGTTTGTTTCTGTTTTGTATCAACAATTAGACATCAAGACCTCAAAGCAGTAACCCTCTCTTTTCCCTCCGGAGTTCAGCTGATCACCATGCAGGCAGCTGGATCTGAATGCACAAAGGACTGGGGGCAATGCTGTGGAGCTAGTCCCTGATGATGAGGGTACTCCCAAGTCTTGGTTCTGTATCTAGACTAGAGTATGTTCTTCAGCTACAATTTTCCAAGAAAGATCAATTTGAAGTAGAACGAATAACTGTGTTTTTTTCTTATTCATCTGAATTTGTAGGTGGAAATCATGAACACTATATTGAGAAGACTTTCCTAGTTATCAGAACAATAGGTGTACTTGCTCCAGGACTTGGAAGAAATTGTTCTGATTGAAGATGGAGTGGATGAACATCCAGCAGATGTTAGAGTGCACGTAACCTAAGAAGAGCTCCTTGAACGCTTGTGAATCTGAGCATTTCCTATACATTATTTTCAACCCCTTCTAGTTCAGTTGGTAAAGAATCTGCCTGCAAGGCAAGAGACCCCAGTTTGATTCCTGGGTCAGGAAGATCTGCTGAAGAAGGGGTAGGCTACCCACTCCAGTATTCTTGGGTTTCCCTTGTGGCTCAGCTGGTAAAGAATCTGCCCACAATGTGGGAGACCTGGGTTCGATCCCTGGGTTGAGACTATCCCCTGGAGAAGGGAAAGGCTACCCACTCCAGCATTCCAGCCTGGAGAATTCCATGGACTGTATAGTCCATAGGGACACAAAGAGTCAGACACAACTGAGCAACTTTCACTTTCACTTTCTACAACAAATATGATATTTATTAATGTAACACTTTATTCCTGTTGCGATCTGATCACAATTATTCTGTGACTGTGACTGGCCTTCAAGTTCTCTCAAACACTGAGATCTGGTAAGTGCAAGAATACAAAGATGAAGAAGAACAGGTGATAGTTCTGAGATGTGGAGGGGAGGAACAGAAGCAAGATTGGGGGAACATGACCAAAGCCCCTGGGCCACCATCATCTGGAGCTTACCATCAATCTGTCCCCACAGTTACTATGGTTTGGGAGGCACTGTGTAGAAAACCAGAGTCAAAGAGAAACAGAAGTGGCTACTGGACGGTGTGGAGAGAATACACTAGAGTGCTTGGTGTGATGTTTGTGGAACAATGTGTTTCCATTCCTGTGTGTCGGCTGTTCAAATTTTTACCATGTCCAAGTCTGCCAGTTCAAGATATAAATCCAAATGCTCTTACAAAACACTTTGAATTCAGCAGGGAAGAGAAATGGTGGTAGTCAAGACAAACTCAGAGTGAGGAGATGTAAAAAACTTTAAATTTTGCACCACCAGCTGGGATAATCAAAAGATTAATTTTGGAAATATTAAGTATTGATGAACAAAGATCACCAGGTGGCCTTGGCAACTGAGCCAAGCAATTTGAGATAAAGTTTTAGGGTGTGTTTCCAGGAAGTTCCACTCCATTCAGCTCTATCAGAAATATAATTGGCAAAGATTTTTCATCTCATTCTGTGGATTGACTTCTCACTTTCTTCATAATTTCCTTTGACATGAAGAATTTTTGAATTTTGACAAATGTTAATTTATTTAGTTTTTCCTTTGGTGACATACCCAAGAAATCATAGCCAAATCCAATGTATTGAAATCATTCCTCAATGTTTTCTTCTAAGGGCTTCATACTTGTAGCTTGCAAATTTGGGTCTTGGACACGTTTTGAGGTTTCTATGTGTACGTGTGTCTGTGTGGTTTAAGATAGAGAGGTCTAACTTTATTCTTTTGTAGATTGATGTGTAGTTTTATCAGCATTGTTTGTTGAAAAGACTGCACTTTTCCCGTAAATGGTCTTAGGCAATCTTGTCAAACAACATTAATTTGTGTTACTTTTCATATTCTGTTCTATTTCACTGGTCTTTATATCTGACTTTATATCTGCCATTATTCACATTATTTTGATGATAATAGCTTCATTGTAAGTTATGAAATCTGTAATTGTGAGAAACCTAAATGTGCTCTCTTTTTATTTTTTCTTTTCCAAGACTTGTTGGGGTATATATAAAGTTCTATCAAATGTATAGATCAATTTGGTTAGTATTGTCATTTTAATATTCATGTCAATTTAATATTCATTTTAATATTCATTGTCATGGTTGCTGCTGCTACTGCTGCTAAGTCGCTTCAGTTGTGTCCGACTCTGTGCAACCCCATAGACAGCAGCCCACTAGGCTCTTCTGTCCCTGGGATCCTCCAGGCAAGAACACTGGAGTGGGTTGCCATTTCCTTCTCCAATGCATGAAAGTGAAAAGTGAAAGTGAAGTCGCTCAGTCGTGTCCGACTGTTAGCGAACCCATGGACTGCAGCCCACCAGGCTCCTCCATCCATGGGATTTTCCAGGCAAGAGTACTGGAGTGGGGTGCCATTGCCTTCTCCGATGAACATGGTTAACTTGCTAATGTTTGTGTCTTTAATGTCTTCAAACAAAATTTTTAAATGATACATTTCTTTTCTCTTTTGGTTATTTCTGAATATTTTTGATAATATTTTCAATGAAATTGCTTTTTAAATTTTCTCTTCAGACTGTTCATCATTTGTATATAGAATGGAAATGATTTTTCTGTGTTGACATTTTATCCTACACTTTTGCTGTAATTGTTCTTAAGCTCTAAGCAGTTTTTTTTTTTAATTTTATCTTTATGGATTTCTACACACATGATTATGTCATCTCAGAACAGAGATAATTTTAGTTATTTTGAAGTATAGTATTTCTTTTTTTGTTTATTTTCTTATTTTAGTTGAAATTCTATGTTGACTAGACAAGGCACATGCAAGTAAATTTTCATATTATTCATCTTAAGAAATGCTTTCAGAATGAAGAAAGAGGACAAGAGGAAGGCAGGGAGAAAAGAGGAATCTTGAATTATACATAAGCATCCTCTTGTGCCACAAGTAAATAATTACTTTTATTTCTCCTCAATCACTTCCTTGAAGAGACTCATCAGTGTACATAGACAGCAAATATTTGCTCATCACATGGTATATTGATGTGGATTTTTTTAAAAAATAAAAATTTGAGGCCAGTATTATTTGTCTTTAGGAGGTGGTCTCGTTTACTGAGTTATCAGTGGTGTGAGTAGGCTGATACTGTGTTGGCAGTTGCTGAAGAAGAAAGTGAAATCAAGAGATGAGGTTCCTATTGGGGGAGATGACTGCCTGCCTCTGTGATCAGAGGAACAGTCCCCAGAGAGGGGAAAACCTATGATGCAGCAGACAGAGGTGGGCTGACTTGAACCACATCCGTATTAGTTACTGTTGCTGGTCCAACAAATGACCAAAAGCTTTGTGGCCTGAAACAACAATACTGCTACATTTCTGGAGGTCAAAAATTCAACATCCGTTCAAGTTCTTAGCGGAAAATCTACTTGATTGCCTTTTCCAGCTCTTAGAGAACTCCTTCATCTATTGCCTTGGGCACTATTTTACCATCTTCAAAGCCATCTGCATAGCCTGTTTGGCTTAGTTGGCTTAAAGCTCAACATTCAGAAAACTAAGATCATGGTATCCAGTACCATCACTTTATGGCAAATAGATGGGGGAACAGTGGAAATAGTGGCTGACTTTTTTTGGGGGGCTCCAAAATCACTGCAGATGGTGATTGCAGCCATGAAATTAAAAGACACTTGCTCCTTGGAAGGAAAGTTGTGACCAATCTAGACAACATATTAAAAATCAGAGACATCACTTTGTCAACAAACCATCTAGTTAAGGCTATGATTTTTCCAGTAGTAATGTAAGCATGTGAGAGTTGGACTATAAAGAAAGCTGAGCACTGAAGAACTGATGCTTTTGAACTGTGGTGTTGGATAAAACTCTTGAGAGTCCCTTGGACTGCAAGGAGATCCAACCAGCCCATCCTAAAGGAGATCAGTCCTGAGTGTTCATTGGAAGGACGGATGTTGAAGCTGAAACTCCAATCCTTTGGCCACCTGTTGCAAAGAGCTGACTCATTTGAGAAAAGACCCTGATGCTGGGAAAGATTGAGGGCAGGAGAAGAAGGTGTCGACAGAGGATGAGATGGTTGGATGGCATCACCAACTCAATGGACATGAGTTCAGGTAAACTCTGGAAGTTGGTGATGGATAGGGAAGCCTAGCGTGCTGCAGTCCATGGGGTAGCAAAGAGTCAGACATGACTGAGTGACTGAACTGAACTGATAGCCTCTTTGAATCTCTCATCTAAAGCTCCTATATTACCACCTCCTCTGTGACTGTAATCCTCCCAAGTCCCATGTATGAGAGATTCATGATGATACTAGGATTACCCAGGTAATCCAGGAACATTCCAATCTCTTTATTTTAATTATCTTTACAGATAATTTCTTTATCTATATAAAATAAAGATAATTAACTCTTTATCTTAAAGTCCTTCTAACCTGTCAGCTCATGTAGCTATTCTGCTCAAAACCTGTATTATTTTCCATTTCTCTGAGACTAAACTCCTTTCTAAAGCCTAATGACAGAGGCCCCTGGGCCCCACTGGTCCTCTGGCCTTATCTTCAACTCCTGTCTCCCCACCTCACTAAACTCCACCCACATCAGCTGACTTGCTGGCCCTTAAATGCTATATAACACTCTTTCTTCCTGAACTTTGCATTTTCTGTTCCAGAGAAATGAAGGGAGCTACTATCTCTGTTTCAAGGCTGTTTCTTGTATAAATGAAAAGTTGTGTGGGATGAAGGGTAGTTGATTCCTAAGAGATGTACAGAAATGTGAGAGATTATGCAGAATTATCTCCAACAAGCACTTACCCATCTCTAACAGCTGAATACTCCTGATTTCATTTATAGTCTCATCCTCCACTAGACTATCAACTAAAGACATTTCTCATTTTAATTATTGATATTTATTGATAAAACAATGTCCTACTAAAGAATGTTCAATAAAGTTTGCTGATTAAGTCAATGAATGGCAAAACATGTAAGAACTAACTAAAATACTGAGCAAAAAAAAAAAAATATATATATATATATATACACACACATATGTCTGAATCACTTTCCTGTACAGCAGAAATTAACACATTGTAAGTCAATTATACTTCAATAAATTTTTTTAAATAAATAAAGAACTTCTAATAATTCTGGGGTTTTATTTTTTAATATTTATTTGGCTGCACTGGGTCTTCACTGGGGCATGCATGATCTTCAGTTGCAGCTTGTGAGAGAGTTGAATTGCAATGTTGTGTTAATTTCTGCTGTTCAGCAAAGTAATTCAGTTATATATACAAATATATATATTCTTTTTCATATTATTTTCCTTTATATTTACCATAGGATATTGAATATGTAATAGCTCCCTATGTGATTATAATAGCTCTTACAACAGTAGGACTTTGTTGTTTATCCATTCTACATACACCAATTTGCATCCGCTCACCCCAAATTCCCAATCCAACCCTCTCCTGCCCCCTTCCCCCTTGGAAACCACCAGGCAATACTTGATAGCTTAGTAAAATACTTATATTAAGTAAAAAATAAGTATAGTTATAGTTCAGTCGCTCAGTCGTGTCTGACCCTTTGTGACCCCATGAACCTCAGCATGCCAGGCCTCCCTATCCATCACCAATTCCCGAAGTCCACCCAAACCCATGTCCATTCAGTCGGTGATGCCATTCAACTATCTCATCCTCTGTCGTCCCCTTCTTCTCCTGCCCTCAATCTTTCCCAGCATCAGGGTCTTTTCCAATAAGTCAGCTCTTCCCATTAGGCGGCCAAAGTTTTGGAGTTTCAGCTTCAACATCAGTCCTTCCAATGAACACCCAGGACTGATCAATATGATTTAGGATGGACTGGTTGGATCTCCTAGCTGTCCAAGGGATTCTCAAGAGTCTTCTCCAACATCATAGTTCAAAAGCATCAATTCTTCAGTGCTGAGCTTCCTTTAGAGTCCAACTCTCACATCCATACATGACTACTGGAAAAACCACAGCCTTGACTAGACAGACCTTTGTTGACAAAGTAATGTCTCTGCTTTTTAATATGCTGTCTAGGTTGGTCATAATTTTCCTTCCAAGGAGTAA
>NW_011494635.1:5310044-5328485 GCF_000754665.1 Bison bison bison | reverse complement strand
ATATGCTGTCTAGGTTGGTCATAATTTTCCTTCCAAGGAGTAAGTGTCTTTTAATTTCATGGCTGCAGTCACCATCTGCAGTGATTTTGGAGCCCCCAAAAATAAAGTCAGCCACTGTTTCCACTGTTTCCCCATCTATTTCCCATGAAGTCATGGGACCAGATGCCATGATCTTCGTTTTCTGAATGTTGAGCTTTAAGCCAACTTTTTCACTCTCTTCTTTCACTTTCAGCAAGAGCCTCTTTAGTTCTTCACTTTCTGCCATAAGGGTGGTGTCATCTGCATATCTGAGGTTACTGATATTTCTCCCAGCAATCTTGATTCCAGCTGTGCTTGCTCCAGCCCAGAGTTTCTCATGATGTACTCTGTGTATAAGTTAAATAAGCAGGGTGACAATATACAGCCTTGATGTACTCCTTTTCCTATTTGGAACCAGTCTGTTGTTCCATGACCAGTTCTAACTGTTGCTTCCTGACCTGTATATAGGTTTCTCAAGAGGCAGGTCAGGTGGTCTGATATTCCCATCTCTTTCAGAATTTTCCACAGTTTATCATGATCCACATAGTCAAAGGCTTTGGCATAGCCCATAAAGCAGAAATAGATGTTTTTCTGGGACTCTCTTGCTTTTTCCATGATCCAGCAGATGTTGGCAATTTGATCTTGGGTTCTTCTGCCTTTTCTAAAACCAGCTTGAACATCTGGAAGTTCACAGTTCACGTATTGCTGAAGCCTGGCTTGGAGAATTTTAAGTATCACTTTACTAGTGTGTGAGATGAGTGCAATTATACGGTAGTTTGAGCATTCTTTGGCATTGCCTTTCTTTGGGATTGGAATGAAAACCGACCTTTTCCAGTCCTGTGGCCACTGCTGAGTTTTCCAGATTTGCTGGCATATTGAGTGCAGCACTTTCACAGCATCATCTTTCAGGATTTGAAATAGCTCAACTGGAATTCCACCATATCCATTAGCTTTGTTCATAGTGATGGTTCCTAAGGCCCACTTGATTTCACATTCCAGGATGTCTGGCTCTAGGTGAGTGATCACACCGTCGTGATTTTCTGCGTCGTGAGGAGCTTTTTTGTACAGTTCTCCTGTGTATTCTTGCCACCTCTTCTTAAAATCTTCTGCTTCTGTGAGATCCCTACCATTTCTGTTCTTCATTGAGCCCATCTTTGCATGTAATGTTCCCTTGGTATCTCTAATTTTCTTGAAGAGATCTCTAGTCTTTCCCATTCTATTGTTTTCCTCTATTTCTTTGCACTGATAGCTGAGGAAGGGTTTCTTATCTCTCCTTGCTATTCTTTGGATCTCTGCATTCAAATGGGTATATCTTTCCTTTTTTCCTTTGCTTTTTGCTTCCCTTCTTTTCACAGCAATTTGTAAGTCCTCCTCAAACAGCCATTTTGCTTTTTTGCATTTCTTTTTCTTGGGGATGGTCTTGATTCCTGTCTCCTGTACCAATGTCATGAACTTTTGTCCATAGTTCATCAGGCACTCTGTCTATCAGATCTAGTCCCTTAAACCTATTTCTCACTTCCACTGTATAGTCATAAAAATAAGTATACAACCTGTATATTGAAGATGATTTCAAACTGTAAATAAGCACACACACATTTGTACAGGTAAGTCATGAAAGTATGAAATGAAATGTATTTATTTCATGACAAAAATTTTTAAGCATAAAAAATTATTCTCTGCCCTTTGACCTCATCTCTTCCTCACTGTGAGTTGTGTGTCTGCATTATGCATGGACCAGACCTCTCCCATCAGTGGGAACACCTGCTCAACCATGAAGAGCAACTTTCTCCCAGAATCAGTAAGACAGCTCCATAAAAGGTAATTCCTGTTTCATCCACCTTATTAGAACTGATTCAAATGTATTCTTTTTAATGGCTGAGTAATATCCATTGTGTATATGTACCACACTGGAGCCTATTATACAGAGTGAAGTAAGCCAGAAAGAAAAACACCAATACAGTATACTAACACATATACATGGAATTTAGAAAGATGGTAATGATAACCCTGTATGCAAGACAGCAAAAAAGACACAGATGTATAGAAGAGTCTTTTGGACTCTGTGGGAGAGGGCGAGGGTGGGATGATTTGAGAGAATGGCATTGAAACATATATAATATCCTATGTGAGATGAATCGCCAGTCCAGGTTAGCTGCATGATACAGGATGCTCAGGTTTGGTGCACTGGGATGACCCAGAGGGATGGTATGGAGGGAGGTGGGAGCGGGGTTCAGGATGCGGAACGCGTGTACACCCGTGGTGGATTCATGTTGATGTGTGGCAAAACCAATACAGTATTGTAAAGTAATCAGCATCCAACTAAATAAATTTATATTAAAAAAAAAAAAAAGAAATGAAGAGAATCCAGGCCCAGAATGTAGATTTATGGACAATCACTGTCAAAGAGCTGCCCGAGCCCCTGGGGATACATCCCCAATGACAGACTCCTCTTCGGATTTCTATGCCATTTTTACAATGGAGACCAGCAAAGAGAAGTGGAGGAGGAACGAGAAATTTGGCTTAATTTAACAAAAGATTTGAAATGAAGCTGCTCCTTGTGTTGGTGTGAACAAAGATTCTATCTGAGTTTAAATCTGGTCTGATTTTTTAAATATATGATGTCATGTGAATAAAATGTCTTAAGAATACTGGGTGTTTTCGAAAGTAAGCTTTTACTAGCTCTGTGATCTTTGGTGTGTCATTTAAACTTCTCTTAACCTAGCTTTACTTATTTGTAGAGTAAGTACCTGCCCTTTCCATCTCAGAGGTCACGTTAAAATAATGAAAACACCAGGTGAAGCCAAAGTGAAGTAAAATGGAATTATTTCTGGGAAGGAGCTGGATGTAGTGCAAATAACATAGACATCGCAGTTAGGAGATTTGGGTTCAATTTAAGATTCTGTACTTAATCGCATGGTATTTATTTTGGCAGGTTGGGTTGCAAGAACTTGCAGTAAATAGTAGAGAAAAAAAAAGTTAATTCCTTCTTGACCTTGTAAGGGCTCATATGACCCACCATGATGATGCTTAGATCTGGATCATGTATACTGTTAATAACATCTTTTCATGCAGAACCCTCTCTCTCAAAACCTTCCATACCTGTGCCTGACTTCTAGAGAACAGAACAGTTCTCAGAGCTTCCTGGGTTACAGTTCTCAAATTTGACTCGAATAAAATTTTCCATTTCTTTCTTAGGTCGACTGATGTATTTTTCCACAAAGGAAAACACACCAAAGTTATTAAATGGGTTAATCAGAGGTTATCTTTATTTTCTATCATTTCCCTTTTATTTTCCAAATATTTTGTTATCAGGAAAAACTAATATCTTTATTTGAAGCCTTTATTATTTCACAAAATGTTGTTTTTTTAAATAAAAACAAGCTTTCAAAAGTTCACACACTTCATTTGAACACCTCCACCAACCACAGAAATGCTCTTCACAGCCCTAGAAGCAAGAAATTCTAGTAGAATGCATGGTAGACATCTCATAGTTAATATTCTTCAGAATATGGATACTCAGGGTGATCGATAACACTGGAAGAGAAAGAGGAGTACTAATTTATTAAATCAGTCATGTTGTCATAGTGAGTATTACTCTGTGATGTGGTCACGATGGGCTAAAACTTGAAATCTACAAAACACGTCCCTCCTTCTCCCCCAGCAAGCACACATGCAGGTGTCTGCTCCATGTGCACACGGCACATTCACGTGTAATATTCACTCCGCAGTGACAGGTAGTTTGACTCAGGTTACAATTTATATGATAGCACAACACTTATGGTTTATTGTGGAGGTTATTTCAGTCCTGGGTGTAACTTTTGACCCAATACGATGAGAATAATCACAGTTAAAGAATTAGTTGCTCTTTTTTTCATACATCCATCAAAAGAAAATATCAAGCATCACTCCCCCAATACAGGGTGCTTTCATTAATGAATTTCCAATTTATTGAAGAGATACCAAGTACACCTAAATAATCATAACTACTAAATATGATTAACTGCTTTCTTAATTTATAACTTATGAGAACACTTGTTATTCATTTGTTAGTATTACTGCTATTTTCTGTTTTTTCTCATGTTCTGATTTTTCTTTCTAAATTTGTCCTTTTCTATTCAATTCATTAAAAAGTGTATTCTGAGAAAATTCATGTGCCAAGAGCTGTGTTGTTGACATAAAGTCACAAAGATAAATAAGTCTAGGCATTCAAGACTAAGGAGGGAGAACATAGATTTATACTTAAAATCTTTTGAGTATAGAAAAGTAGCTTTACACATGTTATTCATTTATCATTTGTTTTCTTAGAATTATGATATAGCTTTACAAACAAGAAGGGGAGTTTTGAGATCTTTCATTTGAAAGTGTCTTCATTTTATCACTAATTTGTGTTCCCTTCTCTCTAAACTCCCTTCCAACTTCTCTCTCATTAGTCTTCAGGCTCTTCAATCCTGGGATCCTTCTGCAGTTTTAGCTGGAATTCTGCATTAGTAAATAAGTCAAAGTCCAGGAGGTGGAGGCTCCCCAGGGGATGGACCGTGATGGACAAAGGCTACAATGGGTTGAGTCTTGACTCAGGAAACCAGAAACCCAGATGATCTTACCTGGGTGTGTCCTGCTAAGGACACAGTGGTCACTCACTAGAGGGTTAGTTAAGCTCATGATCTACTGGTAATTCAGCTTTGTGAGACAACAAGGATAAGGACGTGGGAGTTGTAATAGGGGGAAAAGTCCAATGAAGAGACAAACATGACGTAAATGGATGGTGTCATGGAAAAGAAATGTCCTTTAGGGAGAAAATCTACCAGACATTAGAAGGAAGGGGTGGAGGCAGGTCCAGTGTGAGTTCTCAGCACTGATGCATGTTGCCCTTCAAGGGCTTCCCTCCATAAAAACATTGACATGACATTTTACAATTGTGTTAGGATAAAAATGAATATGGGCTTCTCTGGTATCTCAGACTGTAAAGAATCTGCCTGCAATATGGGACACCAGGGTTCAATCCCTAGGTTGGGAAGATCCCCTGGAGGAGGGAATGGCAACTCACTCCAATATTCTTGCTTGGAGAATTCCATGAACAGAGGAACCTGGTGGGGCTATGGTCTATGGGGTCACAAAAGAGTCGGATACAACTGAACAACTAACACTTTCATTTTCAATTTCAAACATGAATATAATCCAGGACAGATTCATTATTACACAGTCACTATTAATCTGATCATTTCACCCAACTTTAAAAAGAATTAAATATGAACATTTTTTCATAGAGCTTTAAAGTGCAAGGCACTGTGCTCCATGTGTCTACTGGGTCCCTCAGCCCTGCGAGGTGGTACACCAGGCACAGTAATTAGGAGCACAAAGTAGTGAATTCACCACAATGTCAACTGGTGATTTTACTGATGGGCTGTCATGGGCCGCAATTACATTTCTATTGGTCAGAGACAGAACCCTGGGGGAAACCTCTGAGGTCTACAGGAAGCATCTGGTTTACTCCTACACTGGAAATCAGAACTGTCTTCCTAGAATTAAGCTTTTAAAAATCCTCATTCCCCTGCTGACCTGCCTGTTATAGTAAACAGTGTGTGAAACATCAGCAAGTCACTTACGGTAGAAATTCATAATATCTCATGTTTCTATTGATGCCATCAATTGTTTCCATGTCTTCTGGAGTCAGTTCAAAGTCAAACACCTGGAAGGAAGGAAGAATAACATTAACTGCTCCTCCAAGGAGCTGGCCTCCCGCTCTGGACTGGAGGAGTTTCCATGAAGGGGAGAAGAAGAGGGAACAGGGAAGCCGAGTCTGTCCTCAGCTTTCAGGTGAACAAGCCTGGGAGCCTCTGCTGAGTTCTCATCTCTCCTTCCTACACCTTCTCCTTCTCTGTCCACCTTACAAACATTACAGTACATCAGTCTTTCTAAGTGAATCACTTGAGACAGAAAACAAACTAAAATCCTCTTTTCCCAAATACACAGTCTTTGGACACTCCAGACTGAGAACCTGCTCCCAGAAAAAATGGTTAGTCAGTTCTGAGCCCAGATATGAAGAAGATTTTTCCCCATTCACTGATGAGGGGGCATAGTGCTGTGCTGAGATGAAGAACAGGTTAGTTGCCACAGTTAAGCCAAATATATATGAAAATATATACAGAGAAGTGTTCAGGCTCCTCTGACAAGAGCCACATCCACCTGCTAGAGCAGAACTGCTGAGCTGTTCTGCACTGAACTGCAGATGCACGAGAGCCCAGCCAAGAGGACTCAAACAGCTGAGTGCAGGCTGTTTACCGAAGCACAGAATCAAGAGACACACATAACTGATCTCTGCATTAAATCTTGAAACTGGGGAGAGTTTCATGTACAGCTATGACTAAGGGTACAATGATGGTCTCCTACACACAAATCAAAAGACAACTCTGCAAAAATGGGCACAGTCTTGAACAGGAAATTTGCAAAAGCAGAAACTCAAGGAGATTAAATGCATGAAAGTGAAACATTAGTATTTAGGAAAATGCAAAACAAAACCACAATGATTTGTTAAGTTAAGGATCACTGCTGTAATTTGTATGCCCCCAAATTCACATGTTGGGACCTCACCCCACTGAGATGGTATTACAAATTAGAGCCTTTGAGGGTGATTAGGTCATGATGGTGGAGCCCTCAAGAATGAGATTTAAACAATGTCATATTCATATAACATACTTGGGAGAGCTCTGATGCCCCCTCAACCATGTTAAGATACAAGGGAAAGCCTGTGACCTGGAGGAGGGCCCTCACTTGATCACACAGGCACCCTGACCTCAGATCTCCAGCTTTAGAACTGTGAGAAACAAATTTCAGTTGTTTCTAAGTCACCCGATCTTAAGTATTTTGTTAGAGCAGCCTAAATGGCCTACAAAAATCAAATAATGTAATTTTGTCAATTAAGAATGAAGAAAATATTTGTACAAGGTGACAGAATAAATTGACAGAGTGCTGGAACTAAAATCTCTATTTTCTGTCCAACCTGAACCCTCTCCAGCCATGCCACCTCTCTTGTTGCCACAGCAGGAGGAGAAAACCATCAGAAACACACACAAGGCATTCATGCACCAAGAAAAACAGGTAACTTGTCTTCATTCAAGGATAGTCTGAGAGCTGGACAGAGAATGACCCTTGTGAAGGATACTGCTTAGGAGCCCTCTGCCCACAGCCCCACTTATCATCACCTGTATGTTCTCTCTGATCCGCTTCTTGTTGTAACTCTTGGCCAGAACCACAACCCCACGTTGTATCTGGTAGCGAAGGGCAACCAGAGCTGGGGTCTGCTTGTGCTTTTTGGCAATGGCACAAAGAACCGGGTCCTCCAAAAGAATAGGGTAGTTTGGGTTCACCCTGGAAGGAAATTCAGAAATGCTGAGGAGTTGAAACTGAATACTCAGTTTCTAAGGAGGCTTTTCAAACAGATAAAGTAGGTCTACTCTAGACCAGTGTTTCTCAAAGTGTGGTCCAGGGACCAGAAGCATCAGTATCACCTGGAATCTTGTTAGAAATACAAATTCTATGGCTTAGCTGAAGACAAACTGAATCAGAATCTCAACTGTGTCATTTCCCAATCTGCATTTACAAAGTTCTCCCAGTCATTTGGATGCATGCTTGAGCTGAGACCAGTACTGCCAAACTTGTGGATTTTTTCTTTTTTCTGTTTTACTTCTCAGTGGTTATTTTTCTTAATAATCATAGCTCTAAAATAAGTACAAAGGCAAGAAAATAAAAAGAGATGGACACAGGGAAATGTTTTTTTGTTTTTAATTTTCACTTTTCTGAAGTGTTGATAAAAATTGAGTAGTCCAAAAATGAGATTTCATCATTATTTGCATTGTGCAATACTCCTACAAACAAATTTTCACTAAAATGATTCAATTTGTGATTTTTTTGATCATCATAGATCTGGGTTGTTATTCAGTCACTCAGTCATGTCTGCCTATTTGCGCCCCATGGACTGCAGCATGCCAGGCTTATCTATCCTTCACTATCTCCCGGAGCTTGCTCAAACTTATGTCCATTGAGTCAGTTATCCATCCCACCATCTTATCTTCTGTCATCCCATTCGCCTCCTGCTTTCAATCTTTCCCAGAATCAAGGTCTTTTCTAATGAGTTGGTTCTTCACATCATATGGCCAAAGTATTGGAGCTTCAGTCAGCATTAGTCCTTCTAATGAATATTCAGGACTGAGTTCGTTTAGGATTGACTGGTTTGATCTCCTTGCAGTCCCTAGGAGGTACATTTCTTATCCTGAGTTTAGATATAAGGTGAGGGAGACTTGAAACTTTTATTACTAGCACCATGTTCATTTGTTAAAAAATAAGTAAGTCATGACTTAAGCTTATCTCTTAAGTGTTCAATGCAGAGACACTTGCATTAAAATCTACATACAACAAGACACATGAAATGTAAAAAAAATCAATTTGGCTTGTGATTGTAAGACAAAACAGAAGGATTATGTCCCATTTCTCTTCTCTTCCCATCAGTTAAATGTTATCTCCAGAGCACTGCATTCAGCTCAGTTCAGTTCAGTCAGTCAGTCGTGTCTGACTCTTTGCGACTCCATGGACTGCAGCATGCCATTCCTCCGTGTCCATCACCAACTCCTGGAGTTTACTCAAACTCATGTCTATTGAGTTAATGATGCCATCCAACCATCTCATCTTCTGTCATCCCCTTCTCCTCCTGTCTTCAATCTTTCCTAGCATCAGGGTCTTTTCCAGTAAGTCAGTTCTTTGAATCAGGTGGCCAAAGGATTTGAGTTTCAGCTTCAGCATTAGTCCTTCCAATGAATATTCAGGACTGATTTCCTTTAGGATTTACTGGTTGGATCTCCTTGCAGTCCAAGGGACTCTCAGGAGTCTTCTCCAACACCACAGTTCAAAAGTATCAATTCTTTGGTGCTCAGCTTTCTTTACAGTCCAACTCTCACATCCATACATCACCACGGGAAAAACCAGAGCTTTGACTAGATGGACCTTTGTTGGAGAAGTAATGTCTCTGCTTTTTAACATTCTGTCTAGGTTGGTCATAGCTTGTCTTCCAAGGAGCAAGGGTCTTTTAATTTCATGGCTGCAGTCACCATCTGCAGTGATTTTGGAGCCCCCCAAAATAAAGACTTTTAGTGTTTCTGTTGTTTCCCCATCTATTTGCCATGATGTGATGGGACTGGATGACATGATCTTAGTTTTTTGAATGTTGAGCTTTAAGCCAACTTTTTTACTCTCCTCTTTCACTTTCATCAAGAGGCTCTTTAGTTCTTCTTCACTTTCTGCCATAAGGGTGGTGTCATCTGCATATCTGAGGTTATTGATATTTCTCCTGGCAATCTTGATTCCAGCTTGTGCTTCATCCAACCCAGCATTCTGCATGATGTACTCTGCATATAAATTAAATAAGCAGGGTGACAACATACAGGCTTGATGTACTCTTTTACTGATTTGGAACCATTCTTTTGTTCCATGTACAGCTCTAACTGTTGCTTCTTGACCTGCTTACAGATTTCTCAGTAGACAGCTCATGTGGTCTGGTATTCCCATCTCTTTAAGAATTTTCCAAGTGTTGTGATCCACACAGTCAAAGGCTTTGGTGTAGTCAGTAAAGCAGAAGTAGATGTTTTTCTGGAATTCTCTTGCTTTTTTGATGATCCAGAGGATGTTGGCAATTTGATCTCTGGTTCCTTCTGTCTTTTCTAAATCCAGCTTGAACATCTGGAAGTTCATGTACTGTTGAAGCCTAGCTTGGAGAATTTTGAACATTACTTTGCTAGCATGTGAAATGAGTGCAATTGTGAGGTAGTTTGAACATTCTTTGGAATTGCCTTTCTTTGAGATAGGAATGAAAACGGACCTTTTCCAGTCCTGTGGAACCCCATGAACAGTATGAAAAAAACACTGTGTATATTATTATAAAAATATTTTCTCAAAATTTGAGTTTTATGGATTTCCCTGGTTGTCCAGTGGTTAAGACTTCATCTTCCAGTTCAGGGGTTGAGGGTTTGATCTTTGGTCAGGGAGCTAAGATCCCATATGCCTTGAAGCCCAAAAACCAAAACATAAAACAGAAACAGTATTGTAACAAATTCAGTAAAGACTTAAAAAAATTGATTTTCAGAGTAACTGCCTGTGGCCTTCAGTAATGTTCATACCATTTTGATGACCGCTGGGCCCCCAGAGCACCATAGGCAACCAGGACAATATCGTGTGACTTGCAGAACTCCAGCAGCTTGCTCTGATTGAGATAAGGGTGACATTCCACCTGTAGAACACCAACAGAGAAGAGTTGTCAAGTTATATGAAAAGGTAATATGTCAGAGGAAGCATAAAAGTAAAAATTACATATGCTAAAGAAAAAAAAAAAAACCTGTGCAAATCAAATTACAACTGGAAACATCAACCTCAATAATGATTTAAAAAAAAAAAACAAATTTTATCTCTGTTTCCTGAAAAGATTAAAAAAAAAAAGTAATAATTCCTGAGAACAAGCAACTCTAGGAACCAGATCTTGGTTACTAAATACCGCTGAACACCACCAAGACATATGTCTAATTCCAGACTGGAGACAGAAAAAGAGCTGTTAGAATCTTGGGACTATAGGACCTAGTGTGATGGGAGGGGATCTAGTGTGATGGAAGGGGGAGGTCCCACTGGTGGCATTTGGGTAAACTTGAGCATCAAAAAGAATTATGAGTGAAAACAAATGTAGCACACAGAGTAAATAAAAATCCCTGAGGCTCTAGTAATGAGAGCGGGAGAAAGAACAAAACTATTTTCTTCCATGGATGGTGAGTAGTACAATAAATCCTTTCTCAGAAACTGACAATTAATGGGAAGGAGTTAAGTTTTTACCCTGTCTTACAGGAATAAGTGCATTTTATGTTGACTTAATGAAGGAATTTTGTCTTTACAATAAAATGTTAGGTCAGGAGATTAAAAATATTGCTTAAAATTGAAAATATTGAAAAATATCCCAATTAAATAATTAATGCATATGGGAGTCATTGAAGGATTCTCAACCATTTTGTGAAAATTTGGGGGAAATCGAAATTCCTCTGATGAAAGTTATTATCCGAAAGATGACTAGATAATTTCAACAGGGAAGTACACACTTCCAAACAAAAAATCTAGCTACCAGTAGTTTTACCAGGAGAACAAAATACCACTATTCACAGAAGGACAACTTGTCATCACATGCTTCCTACTCAGGTGTATGTGAGAGGCACAGCACACAAGGACACCCACGGCTGATTCATGTGAATGTATGGCAAAAACCACCATAATACTGTAAAGTAATCATCAGCCTCCAGTTAAAATAAGTTAAAAAAAATAAAGATTTATGGAGAATGGAAAAGTAAAAGGACATTTTCTTGTCAAATGTAGTAAGGAATTCAGATTTAAATACTAATTTACATAAACTAGAACCAGACAAACAAGTTAATCAATGTCACAAAATAATGATGATAAATACAGTGTGTTTGTTGAGAACTTGTCTCGCTATCTTCATGACATAATGATTCAGTGACGATTCTAGGTTAAAAACCATGAAAAATATGACTCAAAGTGACATGTGAACCATATCAGATCCAGGTTGTCAAAACATAATATATATATTTATTATATAAATCCATAGAATTAAATATATATATATATACACACACACACTATTGTATCCTTAACTGTTCTAATATCTGAAATTTTTCACAATAAAAACATGGAAGTAAAACTGATACCAGAATCACATTAATTTCTTAACTTTTATAACTAAAATATATATATATATTTCTTGAATTGTGTAAGCTACACTTTCCATATAAGATTCTTTTTCTTTGACTCCAACTTGTAACTTAAAGACATTATGGTACGTATGAAATAAGACTGTTGCAGAAGGGTGAAGATTACATGACATATGTATCACATCTCAGGTATATGGCATATCTAGATCTGTCAAACTTAGAATTAAACAGCAGAGAGATGGTCACCAGGGGCTAGGAGGAGGGGGGAATCTGGAATTGATAAGCATGATGTGAAGTCTCAATTATACAAGATGAATGAATTTTAGATCTGATTCCAACACTGTCCCTATAATAAACAACACTGTATTGTATTATATGAATACTTCAAAACTTGCTATGAGGTTAGGTCTCATGGTCTTCTTTTACCACAATAAGGTAAAAAATAGAACCAAAAAAAGTTCGAGAACAGAAACAGACATAGAAAAGTGAGTTTAATCAGTTAATTTTGTGATGGACATTGATGGGACAACCAGTCCAAGCTTGAGTAAATCACAAGGTGTGCTCTACGATTGAGTAAGTATTCCTGAATGAATATTTCATCAGTGGTTAGTATCACCATAAGCCTTTAACTTCATCCATCAAACTTGATGAACTTTAATAGCCTCCAGCAAACTTGGTTGAAGACCCATAAATGCAGAGAAACCAAGACAAAGGATTCAGGCATTCAAACTCCACACAAACTCTTAACACCCATCTCAGCTGATTTTTCTCTTTGTTTACTTCCTGTTCCATGTTTCATTAATGTACATAGTTCCCTCCGAGACGCTTTGTGACATCTGATTTCTGGTCATGCTTTAAGCTCAGGGGAAAAACCCCTTTCTCTAAGTTCTGGGTGTTGAGTCTAACTCCTTTTCACTTCCCTCAGTTCCTACCCACAATTTAGCAGGAAGCCCGCCCCGCCTTTTCCACCCAGACTTTATCAGTCAGAGATACTGTTATGGATTCTATTTACACTGTCCAGGCAGAGGCTCTGCTCTCTAGAATCCTATGTCCACAAAGGTCAAATGAACAGGAGGGAAGGCCAGACAGACATCTGGCTCCAGTGTAAGAAGGAGGTTGTGAAGAGCAGGAGGGAGAGGAGTCAAGTCTGCTCACCTGGTTGCAGACGGGCTTGTACTTGAGCCCCGGCTTGTTCAGGATCTTCTCCAGCTGCTTGTGGTTGAAGTTGGACACCCCAATGGACTTGGTCAGCCCTGCATCCTTACACTTCTCCAGGGCCTGGGAGGGAGGGGTGGTGAACAGTCATGAACAGTCACTTGGAATGGGCAATAAAACAAGGTTAATGGCTGAAAAAAAATTGTTAAAAGTGTCTCTTGTCAAAAATTAGCATTGATTATAAGGAAGGAAAAAATGGAAAAGTTCATGACACAGGAAGAATTACAGTTAGAAAAACCCTGGAGAAGACATAATACATGGAAAACAATAGATGCCTATGTTACCATCCCAAATTCTTCTCCACTGTTCTTCTCTTTGAACATTTCAGCAATGGTTTCCTCCCCACAACCCCAGCATCCCAGCCCTTAGATTCATGAACTGCTGAGTCTGATGGGCCACAGCCCATTCTCACAGGTGGAAGAAATGAGGAGGTTCCCTATCTCCTGGCTCCTCCCCTGGTTTTCTCTTCCCTGGACTCACTTCCCACGTGTGACGGAGATCCACTGAGTCAAGTATCAGTTTTCCATCTTCACCTGTTGGCAAAATTTCCTCCCCTGGCTGGAATAGAAGCAGTCATTTTAGAGGTGTTAGAAAACGATTTCCCCACACTTAGCCAAACAGCCAGGCACATCTAGGACCAGGGCATCAAACCTCTATGAGATAGGTTTACAACATTCTAGATACTAATATTTGCAAAGTGCTTTACAAATGGAGTTTTGAGAAATGTGTTTAGAAGGCAATTTTCCACTAATCTCTTACACTTACATTTTGATAAATACAATTTTCCTCCATTCTAATGGGGACTGTCAATGACTTACTTGAATTTTTTTCTGCATCTTTTACTTTCCTCTTGCAAAATACCTCCATTGCACTGGGAGTGGCTGTAAGTTATGCCTTACTTCTGGCATTAAAATTGCAAACTTGACCTGGGCTAAATATCAGACTTCCTTTTCCCTTTGAGCATCAGGTGCCCTAGGGCAGGCATATGAACCAGCAAGGCTCTCCTTAGGTTGATATGGAATGTGGAAGATCTAGACATGCTCTCAAATGTTCATGACCATGAGCCTTGAGGCCCCAAAGGCCATATTTGCCACCGATCAAAAATGTTCAGTGAAAATAAAACAAACCAAGAGAAATGCCATGATAATGCCATGATAAGAGATAGAAAAATGGACCCATTTCTAAGAATACTGCAACTCAACTTTCCTCAGTGTAGAGTACACCCTACACTGTACTATGAAAAATACTTAAGTACTATGAAAAAAGTACTATGAAAAATCTTAAGCCAACCATCCATGGAAGCTGATAGACATTGTGACACATGAAATAAGATAGAGGTGATCATACAAATTGCCAACCTTCAGAGGCACTGGAGTATGAATAAGATAGAGATCAACATAGTCCAGTTGAAGGCTTTTCAGTGACTTTTCCAAGGCTGATTGGACCAACTCTGGTTGAAGGGATGTGGACCAAAGCTGCAGAGGTTAAATAATAGAAGTTATATTAAATGAAGGCAGTAGGTCATTTTGTTTGTCTTGTTTCATTTAATGATTAAACATTTTTATTGCTTAGAAATGGATGACTACTGGGAAAAATGCTCCTTTTTTTCTTGAGTTCCATTTTTTATCTAACCCACCCATGCAAACTTTATTTGACTGAATTTATCATCAGTACATCATTCATAATAGAATAAAATTAATCAAGATAAATAACATTATAAAATAATTACCATGCCTATCATCTGAATTGTGTTTAATACAGCGTAAAAGCACAAACTTAGTCTAATTCAATCAGTCCTCTCAGAATTAATTAGCATTTTGTTTACATAACTGTAGAAAAAAAAGTATTTTGAACATATTAACATGAGCAGAACATAATTCAAGACACTTTGGCTAGATCTTGTGGAATATACAAAATCCCTCTCCTAATGTTCTCTCTTATTCTTAGAGTTGAGAACTGAAATTCAGAATGTGAAGAAATTTGAGAAACTCACCCAGATGATAAGGAAAGCTATAATCTATTCACACTTCTGTATGAATCCTTAGACCATACTAAATCACACTCCTCTGGTCTAAGCTCAGAGAAGGAAAGTGACTTTAAAATTTGAACAGAGCAGCAAAGAAAAAGTTGGTATCACTTTCTATTTTTGGGCAGGGGAGGAGGAAACTACATTTAACATATAAATATGTGTGGAAAGAAAGCTGTATCAGTAAACAATATTCACCTAATTACTGATCCTATTACATAATTATCACCTGCATACAACTAGTTGTACACACGTGCACACACACAACACACAAATCACCTTTGAAGTGTAGAATATGTCTTCTCTCTTCACAGTGCCATCGGCAATCTTGCTTCGAATGGCTTGGCCAACCTGCTCTTCATTTCTGTACGCATGAGCACTGTCAATGTGGCGGAACCCAACCTCTATAGCGAATTTGGTGACCTCCAGAGCTTCACTCTTAGGAACCTACATAAGCAACAAAGGTAGAATTAAACATCCCCATGATTAAGAAATTGCTGAGCCACAAGCTTTGATCTTTCCAATAATCAACTTTTCTTTGTGCTTTTGGTTCATTCTGCATGTGTGGTGATGAACCCATGACAGTTTTCCTGAACTTTCCTGGTCGGTGATTAAATGGATGACCAGGAACCCTTCAATCCCAGGTGATCAGTGGTTGATCACAGGTATCAAACGACCCCAAGAAAAACTCCAGATTCAGTGATTTTCTGGAAAAAATTGTAATACTTAGCATAAAGTGGTATTCATGGATACAATTCACACTGTGAGATGCTTGAAGCAAAATCCACAAAGGTATAAAGTACCTGGTAAAAGCATCAAGAAAGGAGTACGTCGAGGCTGTATATTGTCACCCTGCTTATGTAACATATGCAAAGTACATCATGCAAAATGCTGGCCTGCATGAAGCACAAGCTGGAATCAAGATTGCCAGGAGAAATATCAATAAACTCAGATATGCAGATGACACCACTCTTAAGGTAGAAAGTGAAGAGGAACTAAAGAACCTCTTGATGAAAGTGAAAGAGAAGAGTGAAGAAGCTGGCTTAAAATTCAACATTCAAAAAGTCAAGATCATGGCATCTGATCCCAACACTGCATGGCAAATAGATGGAGAAACAATGGAAACAGTCAGAGACTTTATTTTCTCGGGCTCCAAAATCACTGCAGATGGTGACTGCAGCCATGAAATTTAAAAAAAGCTTGCTTCTTGGAAGAAAAGCTATGACCAATGTACATAACATATTAAAAATCAGAGACATTACTTTGCCAGCAAAGGTCTGTCTAATCAAAGCTCTGGTTTTTCCAGTAGTCATGTATGGATGTGAGAGTTGGACTGTAAAGAAAGCTGAGTGCAGAAGAATCGATGCTTTTGAACTATGGTGTTGGAGAAGACTCTTGAGTCCCTTGGACTGCAAGGAGATCAAACCAGTCCATCCTAAAGAAAATCAGTCCTGAATATTCATTGGAAGGACTGATGTTGCAGCTGAAACTCCAATACTTTGGCCACCTGATGTGAAGAATAGACTCACTGGAAAAGACCCTGATGCTGGGAAAGATTGAAGGTAGGAGGAGAAGGGGACAACAGAGGATGAGAAAGTTGGATGGCATCACTGACTTGATGGACATGAGTTTGAGTAAGCTCCAGGAGTTGGTGATGGACAGGGAAGCCAGGCGTGCTGCAGTCCATGGGTTCCAAAGAGTTGGACACGACTGAGCAACTGAACTGAGCTGAAAAGCATCAAGAAACCAGGTGAAATCTTCTGGGACCTCTGTCTACCAGTGAAGCCACATAGAATACACCAAATAAAATCTGCATGTATTCAAGTTTTACAAACCAATATTCTCATATAATTATCCATTGTTAATGATTAACACAATCAAACTAATAACAGCTCTGTCACCTCATATGGATAACTTTTGGCTGTGGGGAGAATACTTAATATCTAGTTTCTTAGCAAATCTCATGAATACAATCCATTTTTTAAACTATAGTTACCACGCTCTACATTACATCTCAGAACTTATCTTATAACTGAAGGTCTGTATCCTTGACCATTATCTTGCGATTTTCCCCAGCATGTACTCAGTTTCTGATCACCATTCCTCTACTCTCTGCTTCTGAGTTTCACTTTTTTAGATTCCACCAACAAAGAGATTAGGCAGTATTTGTCTTCCTACTTCTGGCTTATTTCACTTAGTTTAATATTCTCCAGGTTCCTCCATGTTGTTGCAAGTGGCAAAAGGATAACTTCTTTTATAAAGGCTGAATAATATTCCATTTGTTTTTATGTGACTTAGAATCTTTCCTTTTTCAAGGAGGTAGATCCTTGGTCTAATTGCCCTCTTTTGGCTCTAGTCCCTGTTTAACTTAAATGCAGGGGCATTCAGGGATGTACTGAGTAATGAACCAGTGAGCTTCAAAAATAGCCTAAACCCTTCCCTCCCCTCAGTCCACTTTGCTCTACAAAGTAAACAAGCACTTTGCTAATAGTTTCCTTTGTTGTGCAGAAGCTTTTAAGTTTAATTAGGTCCCATTTGTTTATTTTTGCTTTTATTTCCAGTATTCTGGGAGGTGGGTCATAGAGGATCCTGCTGTGATGTATGTCGGAGAGTGTTTTGCCTATGTTCTCCTCTAGGAGTTTTATAGTTTCTGGTCTTACGTTGAGATCATTAATCCATTTTGAGTTTATTTTTGTGTATGGTGTTAGAAAGTGTTCTAGTTTCATTCTTTTACAAGTGGTTGACCAGTTTTCCCAGCACCACTTGTTAAAGAGATTGTCTTTAATCCATTGTATATTCTTGCCTCCTTTGTCAAAGATAAGGTGTCCATATGTGCATGGATTTATCTCTGGGCTTTCTATTTTGTTCCATTGATCAATATTTCTGTCTTTGTGCCAGTACCATACTGTCTTGATAACTGTGGCTTTGTAGTAGAGCCTGAAGTCAGGTAGGTTGATTCCTCCAGTTCCATTCTTCTTTCTCAAGATCGCTTTGGCTATTCGAGGTTTTTTGTATTTCCATACAAATTGTGAAATTATTTGTCCTAGCTCTGTGAAGAATACCTTTGGTAGCTTGATAGGGATTGCATTGAATCTATAAATTGCTTTGGGTAGTATACTCATTTTCACTATATTGATTCTTCAAAACCATGAACATGGTATGAAGCAACTGACAAACAACTAATCTCAAAAATATACAAGTAACTCCTACAGCTCAACTCCAGAAAAATAAATGACCCAATCAAAAAATGGGCCAAAGAACTACATAGACATTTCTCCAAAGAAGACATACAGATGGCTAACAAACACATGAAAAGATGCTCAACATCACTCATTATCAGAGAAATGCAAATCAAAACCACTATGAGGTATCATTTCACGCCAGTCAGAATGGCTGCGATCCAAAAGTCTACAAGCAATAAATGCTGGAGAGGGT
>NW_011494635.1:5309508-5309940 GCF_000754665.1 Bison bison bison | reverse complement strand
TGAGATGGATGAAACTGGAACCTATTATACAGAGTGAAGTAAGCCAGAAAGGAAAACACCAATACAGTACACTAACGCATATATATGGAATTTAGAAAGATGGTAACAATAACCCTGTGTACGAGACAGCAAAAGAGACACTGATGTATAGATCAGTCTTATGGACTCTGTGGGAGAGGGAGAGGGTGGGGAGATTTGGGAGAATGGCATTGAAACATGTATAATATCTTGTATGAAACGAGTCGCCAGTCCAGGTTTGATGCACGATACTGGATGCTTGGGGCTGGTGCACTGGGACGACCCAGAGGGAGGGTATGGGGAGGGAGGAGGGAGGAGGGTTCAGGATGGGGAACACAGGTATACCTGTGGCGGATTCATTTCGATATATGGCAAAACTAATACAATATTGTAACGTTAAAAAAAAAAAAGATA
>NW_011494635.1:5308673-5309408 GCF_000754665.1 Bison bison bison | reverse complement strand
TAAGGGAAAAAAAAAAAAAAAACAAGCACTGTCTTCTATCTCCAAAGTATTTCTGAATATTTCCTTCTGTTTTGTAGATGAAAAAAGTGGGACTCAAAGTTTAAGGACCAGTTCCTCATCACAACCACATACTCTTTTTTTTAAATTTAAATTTATTTATTTTAATTGGAGGCTAATTACAATATTGTATTGGTTTTGCCATACATCAACATGAATCTGCCACAGGTGTACATGTGTTCCCCATCCTGAACCCCCCTCCCACCTCCCTCCTCGTACCATCCCTCTGGGTCATCCCAGTGCACCAGCCCTGAGCAACTTGTCTCATGCATTGAACCTGGACTGGTGATCTGTTTCACATATACTAATATACATGTTTCAATGCTATTCTCTCAGATCATCCCACCCTCGCCTTCTCCCACAGAGTCCAAAAGACTGTTCTATACATCTGTGTCTCTTTTGCTGTCTTGCATACAGGGTTATCATTACCAACTTTCTAAATTCCATATATATGTGTTAGTATACTGTATTGGTGTTTTTCTTTCTGGCTTACTTCACTCTGTATAATAGGCTCCAGTGTCATCCATCTCATTAGAACAGATTCGAATTTATTCTTTTTAATGGCTGAGTAATACTCCATTGTGTATATGTACCACAGCTTTCTTATCCATTCATCTGCTGATAGACATCTAGGTTGCTTCCACGTCCTGGCTATTATAAACAGTGCTGCGATAAACA
>NW_011494635.1:5291790-5308573 GCF_000754665.1 Bison bison bison | reverse complement strand
AGGTACCACATACCACATACTCTTAAGGAAAAGATGGGCAGCCAATTTTCTGGCTTCCAGTCTAGAGTCTTGTCCACTAGGCTCTCTTATGCACAAGGGCTGAAGAGTATAGTAAAAATAAAATACAAACCCTACAATTGAAATCTTTCCTGAAAGAGTGTAGCTTATCCCCTCTAATGAAGCTATACTTTCCATTAGAATAAGCTTCCAAGCAGAAACAGAAGTACAGGTCAAAACACAACTGGAGTGTTTCTTGCCTGGCACCGAGCAGGTATTTCACAATAGAAAAGCAATTCTCTCCCATTAGTTTTCAGTCACCTCATCTTCAGGATCTTCTACCTCAAATACTTCTCTGGGTCATGTGTTTTTGGAAGAAGGAAAGGGTTCTGGAATTAATGAAACATACAGAGAAACCCCACCATTACAATGCTCCTCAAAGCAAAGCAGCTGACAGTCAGTGATCTTGACAGCCGAGTCTCACCTCTTCCGCCAAGCTGGGAAAGAGATGGAAACTTCAGGGGAACCCAGAGTAATCTGAAGGTGAGCACAGCCTCAGACCCTGATGCAGGGTAGAGACTGGATGCTCTCTCCTCTTTCACAGGGCACGGTTCTAGCCTGGTTAGTGGAACCACGTGATCCTCCCAGAGTCACACAGGAGCTCAGTGCTTGACAACCAAAGTCCCCTTCCTCTCATGTTACATCCACTACTATTTATATCTCAACCCCAAACCACTACTCTTACCTCCTCAGGTGTATAGGTTCCAAATCCCAGGATAGGAATGAAGTGGCCATCATTAAGCTTCACCCTCTGGCATTGGGTTTCCATTGCCTGTTGCTCCTCTGGGTAAGCAGACTGATTTTTTTTCTTCTGCCTTCACAGGTTATATGTAATAGGAAGGTAACGCCACAGCTGCACTGTCCAATGTTAGCAGATACATTGTAGGAGGAGCATGAGTAAATCAGTTCCCATGGAGTAAGAAGAGAATTAAAGCCAGTTAACTTGCTTGGTTTTTTTTATCAGTATAATCTTAGGATACATTTTGATGAGGTTGGCTGAACAAGTATAAACTGTATGTTAGACTAGAAACTTCCACATAGCAATCTTTTTTCATTTTTCTAAGTATGAAGCTGAATCTTACAGTACAAATACACACATACAGAGAATCACACAATTTAAAGGAGTGATCAATAAGCATTTTAAAAAATCTTCAGTTCAGTTCAGTTGAGTCGCTCAGTCATGTCCGACTCTTTGCGACCCCATGAATCTCAGCATGCCAGGCCTCCCTGTCCATCACCAACTCCCAGAGTTCACTCAAACTCATATCCCTTCATAAAGAATGAAAACTTCTTTTTTTTAAATTTATTTATTTATTTTTTTACTTTACAATATTGTATTGGTTTTGCCATACACAACATGCATCTGCCATGGGTGTACATGTGTTCCCCATCCTGAACCCCCCTCCCACCTCCCTCCCCATACCATCCCTCTGGGTCGTCCCAGTGCACCAGCCCCAAGCATCCTGTATCCTGCATCGAACCTGGACTGGCGATTTGTTTCTTATATGATATTACACATGTTTTAATGCCATTCTCCCAAATCATCCCCCCTCCCTCTCCCACAGAGTCCAAAAGACTGTTCTATACATCTGTGTCTTTTTTGCTGTCTCTCATACAGGGTTGTCATTACCATCTTTCTAAATTCCATATATATGCATTAGTATACTTCATTGGTGTTTTTCTTTCTGGCTTACTTCACTCTGTATAATAGGCTCCAGTTTCATCCATCTCATTAGAACTGATTCAAATGTATTCTTTTTAATGGCTGAGTAATGAAAATAAATTTGCCTTTTATTTTTACCACCAGCAAAATTATTTTACTTTACAGACCTGACGGTGGTGAAATCCTGAAAAGGACACCAAAACCACACATTCTGGCCAGTTTTTGGATACCATGTGCAGTGTGCAAACTGACTCTTAGAGGGTTTATACCTTGAACTTAGTTATATAACTTTTAGAAAGCTATCATAATATAAATTATACATATTTTACATACTCTGCTATTTTGCTCAGCCCTACCCATGAAAGAAAAACTTGTAAGCAAGTTAAATTGTAACAGCTTTGGGATAAGTACCGGAAAATGTGAGGCACTGATATCGTGAAATGTTGTGAAACTAAACAAAATTTAACAGAGTGATGTGAGCAAAATGGTGGGCTAGGATGTATTGAATTCTCCCTTAGAAACATGAGAAAACAATCAGAACCCAGATGAAAAATGTCATATGAGCTCTAGAAAACAGTCAAACAAAATCTATGGCAACAAAGTGAACACACAGTTATGAAAAATCCAGAACAGGACGGAAGGACATTTTGTGGGGTTTTTACTCATCTGTACCATCCTCCTGCCTGGGGCAGTGCAGTCTTGATCTGTAAAGAGCAGTGACTCAGCTCCCTCAAACTAGAGTGATCACAGAAAACCTTAATGCAATGTTCCAACCTACTTGGGGACAGCCTGAAGATGAATGTCTGCTTTACCTAAACAAGCTTAAACTGAAGAGCAGCTGGAGTGTCTCATTACAGCTACAGGGGGCCTATACATATGTGGGACCAGGGACAAAGGATTAAGGGTGGCGACATAGACTAGACCATGTAAAACCCTGAGTAGAACTGGCATGTGGATTTGGGGGACATAGGGCATTCAAAAACAGACATATATTCATGGGAATAAAACAGCCACCCATGGGTTAGGCAAGATGTTGGCTCAGAAATAAACTGAGCAGCCCTTAGCTTTCCTTTGGACTAATCCCAGGACAAGGAGCATGCCAAGTTAACTAGTGAAGGCCAGTCATGACGTGGAGGAAATCAACCAAGAGTGAGTAGTTGCCTGTTGTTTCAAGTACCCAATGATGAATGCATACACACCCAGGAACACATACACACACACAGGAATGCACACACCACACAGCAGAAAGAAAACAAGGAAGGAAGGAGAAAGAAAGAAAAAAAGAAAAAAGAAACCATGGTCTAGGAAAGGAAGAAAATAAATCGGCACCGACTCTTCCTGAACAGTCACAGGAGCCACACTTAGTGAACAGTGAGTGTCACACACTGTCCTGGGGAGGAGCTCCAGGTGGACAAGAGGACGCTGAGCTCAGCTCCCCCAGAAACACATCAGGGTTCCATCTCCTGAAAACACACGACTCTAGCAGGAAGCCTTGTCCACACCAAGGCTGTAAAGAACTGTCCACACGGAGCTGGGTGGGAAGGGAAGAGAAGCCGGCAGATCAGGACTGAGTCCCCGGGAGGGGCCCAGATGAGGAATGGGGACAGGGGCTCAGAGGTCCTCCCTGGAGAGACCCGTGCACATCATCCACTTGGCACTGCAGCCCTGGGACAACCCCATGAGGTCACGGCCCCATAGCTGCTGTGAACCCAGGGGGACCCACAGGAGATCTGCAAGAACCTCAACTCCAAACCCTAGATGGCCGAAGATTAGTTCAAGGATTATTTCAAGACATAAATCCAAACACTATAGAAAACATTCTGAGTTTAGGAGAGAAGAGGTGGTATTCAAGATAAACTCAAGTAAAGTGATATAAAAAATCCCAATGTTGTATCAATAGGGAGACATAACCAAGAATAATATTATGGAAATAGTAAACAAAAATGACTAAGGGATACCATGCAATATCTGTCAGTTGAGCAAAGACAATGTGTGGTAAAGTGTTGACAGAAAATGTTATTCTATTCAGCTTTATCACAAATATGATTTGAAAGATTTTTTTTTTCCATCCTGTGGTTTGTCTTTCCCCCCTCTGGTAATTTGTTTCAGTGAGAAATAGTTTTGAATTTGGATAAAGACTAATGATAATTTTTTTCTTTTATTGCCTGTACTTTTGGTGTCAAATCCCCCAAATTGTGACCATATCCAACAATGAGAAACTTTTTCCAGAGGTTTTCTTCTGCGAGTTTCATATTTATATTTTGTGTGTTTAGATCTCAGAAGCATTTGGAGTTGTTTTTTCTATAAGGTCAACTCCCAACTTCTTTTTGCATGTGGATATCTAGCTATTCCACCACTGATAGTTGAAAACACTGTCCTTTATAACTGTATCTATCTATTTAAAACAGATGTCATTTAAGTTCATGCATACCCTGAAAGATCTGGGTTTCCCTTGTAGCTCAGTTGATAAAGAATCTGCCTGCAGTGCAGGAGATCCGGGTTTGATCCCTGGGTCAGGAAGATCCCCTGGAGAAGGAAATGGCAACCCACTCCAGTATTCTTGTCTGGAAAATCTCATGGACCTAGAAGCCTGGTGGGCTGCAGTCCATGGGGTCGCAGAGTCGGCCACGACTGAGTGACTAACACACACGCACCAAAAGATCTACATCACTTCCAAGTGTTTTGTGTTTTGGATGTCATGTTTTATATCTTCAAGTCTATCCCTTAACTGTTAACTATAGTCTTCTATCCTTTTTATTAGTTTATTTAAGTGGTGCATGCACTTCTTTTGCCATATATTTGCTTTTGCTATGGGTTTTTTTTCCCCTTTCTGTATTTCCTTATTTCTATAAGGAAATAGCCTTTTATTTTCAAAGAAAAAAACAGGCTTCCGTGGTGGCTCAGATGGTAAAGAATCTGCCTGCAATGAAGGAGGCCTAGGTTTGATACCTGAGTTGGGAAAATCCCCTGGAAAAGCGAATGGCAACCCACTCCAGTATTCTTGACTGGGAAATCCCATGGACAGAGGAGCCTGGTGGGCTACAGTCCATGGGGTGGGTTGCAAAGAATCAGACATGACTGAGAGACTGACATCATTTACTGTAGGGTCAGTTTAGTGAGGATCTCAGCTGTGCTTCTCTAGGAAACTCTTTATCTTTTCTTCAGTTCTGCATGACAATATTACTGGGTAGAAGGTCCTTGGTTGTAGATATTTTTATCCTTTCAGTATTTTAAATATATTATGTAACTCCATTCTGGCCTATAATATTTCAGCTGCAAATCAATTGAGAGCCTTGTGGGGATTCTCTTATATGAGACTGTTTTTCTCTTGCTCGCTTTGAAATTTTCTCTTTAATATTTGACAGTTTTAAGTCTTGGTGTGGGTCTCCTTGGTTTAATTTGTTTGGGACTCTCTGTACTTCTGGCACCTGGATGTATTCTCCTTTCTTTAGGTTTGGGAAATTCTCTGTCATAATTTCATCAAATGCATTTTTCTGTGCCTTTCTCTCACTCTTCTCCTAGGACTACTATTCTGTGAATGTTACTACATTTGATGTTGTCCCAGGAGACCATGCTTGTGAAAAATTGATTTTTCTTTTTACTGTTCTGATTGAGTGATTTCCATTATTGTGTCTTCTAGGTTGCTTATGCATTATTCTGTATTGGCTAACCTGTTGTTAACTCCTTCTAATGTACTTTTAATTTCATTTATTGTGTTATTCAGCTCTCATTGAGTCTTTTTTATATTTTATAGCTCTTTGTTGAAGTTCTCACTGTGTTTCTCTATTCTTTTCAAAATATATTATTATAACTTAACAATGTTATATATAATTCCTATGGTAACAACAAAGAAAATAAAATAGAGTATATGGAACATAAATATAAAAGAGATGAGAACCAAAGATGTCACTATGAAAAATCATCTGAACATTAAGGAAAGTGGTAATGGAGGAAATAAGGAACTAAGTCACACCAAAAATATGAAAAGACAAAAGTATTTTCCTATCAGTTATTACTTTTAATGTAAATAAAATAAACTCCACGTTCAAATAGTATATATTGTCAGAGTAGATTTTTAAAAAATATATCAAATTTCTGTCATTATAAGCGATTCACTATAAATCTAAGGACACAAATCTTTGAAAGGAAAAAGTGACAAAAGACATTCTATGTAAACAGTAACTGAAAGAGAGCTAGTGTGACCACACTCAATTTAGTTCAGTTGCTCAGTCATGTCTGACTCTTTGCAACCCCATGAACTGCAGCACGCCTGGCTTCCCTGTCCACCACCAACTCCCAGAGCTTTCTCAAACTCAAGTCCATTGAGTCAATGATGCCATCCAATGATGCTTTCTTCTTCTGTAGTCCCCTTCTCCTCCTGCCTTCAATCTTTCCCAGCATCAGGGTCTTTTCCAAAGAGTCAGTTCTTTGCATCAGGTGGCCCAAGGATTGGAGTTTCAGCTTCAGCATCAGTCCTTCCAATGAATATTCAGGACTGTTTAGGATGGCCTGGTTGGATTTCCTTGCAGTCCAAGGGACTCTCAAGAGTCTTCTCCAACATCACAGCTTAAAAGCATCAATTCTTTGGCCCTCACCTTTCTTTATATTACAACTCTCACATCTATACATGATTATTGGAAAAATCAGAGCTTTAATTAGACGGACCTTTGTTGGCAAAGTAATGTTTCTGCTTTTTAATATGCTACTTAGGTTGGCCATAGCTTTTCTTCCAAGGAACAAGTGTCTTAATTTCATGGCTGCAGTCACCATCTGCAGTGATTTGGGAGCCCGAGAAAATGAAGTCTCTCACTGTTTCCATTCTCTCCCCATCTATTTGCCATGAAGTGATGGGACCGGATGCCATCATCTTAGCTTTTTGAATGTTGAGTTTTAAGCCAGCTTTTTCACTCTCCTCTTTTACTTTCATCAAGAGGCTCTTTAGGTCTTCTTCACTTTCTGCCATAAGGGTGGTGTCATCTGTGTATCTGAGATTATTGATATTTCTCCTAGCAGTCTTGTTTCCAGCTTGTGTTTCATCCAGCCTGGCATTTTACCTGATATACTCTGCATATAAGTCAAATAAGCAAGGTGACAATATATAGCGTTGACATACTCCTTTCCCAATTTGGAACTAGTCCATTGTTCCATGTCTGGTTTTAACTGTTGTTTCTTGACCTGTATACAGATTTTTCAGGTGGCAGGTAGGGTGGTCTTGTATACCTATCTCTTGAAGAATTTTCCACAGTTTGTTGTTATCTTCACGGTCAAAGGCTTTGGTGTTACCAATAAAGCAGAAGTAGATGTTTTTCTGGAATTCTCCTGCTTTTTTGATGAGCAAATTGGATGCTGGCAATTTGATCTCTGGTTCCTCTGCCTTTTCTAAATCCAGCTTGAAGATCTGGAAGTTCACGTTTCACATACTGTTCAAGCTTGGTTTGGAGAATTTTGAATGTTACTTTGCTAGCATGTGAGATGAGTGCACTTGTGTGGTAGTTTGAACATTCTTTGGCATTGCCCTTCTTTGGGATTGGAATGAAAACTGACCTTTTCCAGTCCTGTGGCCACTGCTGAGTTTTCCAAATTTGCTGGCGTATTGAGTGAAGCACTTTAACAACATTATCTTTTAGGATTTGAAATAGCTCAAGTGGAATTCCATCACCTCCACTAGCTTTGTTCACACTGATGCTTCCTAAAAGGCCTACTTGACTTCACATTCCAGGTTGTCTGGTTCTAGGTGAGGGATCATACCATCATGGTTATCTGGGCCATGAAGATCTTTCTTTGTATAATTATTCTGTATATAACAGACAAAATTTAAAGGTTTTAAAATAAAATTTGTGACAAGACAAAGAAAGTGAAGTGAAGTCGCTCAGTCGTGTCTGACTCTTTGTGACCCCATGGACTGTAACCTACCAGGCTTCTCCATCCATGGAATTCTCCACGCAAGAATACTGGCGTGGGTTACCATTTCCTTCTCCAGGGGATATTCCCCACCCAGGGATCAAACCCAGGTCTCCTGCATTGGAGGCAGACACTTTAACCTCTGAGCCACCAGGGAAGACAAGACAAAGAAGGATATTCTATACTGATAAATGGTCAATCCAAAAGAATATAGAGAAATTACAAACATAGATGGGCCAAACATCAGAGTTCCAAAATATATGAAGCCAAGATAGATAGAATTGAAGGGAAAAATAGGCAGCACTATAGCACTAGTTGGAGACATCAATATCTACTTTCAATAATCGATAAAACAACTAGACAGAAGACCAATGAGGAAATAGAAAGAGATGCTGTGAACAACTGTATGCCAACACACTGAATAATGTAGTTGAAATGGAAATTTTCTAGAGACACACAGTCTATGAAGACAAAATCCTGAAGGAACAGAAAGCCTGAGTAGACTTATTCCTACCAAGCAGATTGAATCAATAATTAGGAGACTCTCAAGAAAGAGAAGCCCAGGGCCAGATGACCACACTAGTAAATTCTGCTGAGCATTTATAGCAGAATTAACAGCAATCATTCTTAAATTCTCCAAAAAATATTGAAGAGGAAGGAATACTTTCCAACACATTCTATCAGGCCAGCATTAGCCAGAGACCAATCCCAGACAAAGATACTACAGAAAAATCATCTACAGACAGATGTTTCACATGATGATCGCTACAAAAATTCTCAATAAAATACTCGAAAATTGAATTCAGGAGCATACTAAAAATTATACACCATGACCAAATGAGACTCTTCCCTAGGCAGCAACTGTGTACATATTTATTTTAGTAAAGGCAATACACCATATTAACAAAAAGAAGGGGGAAAATCACATGATAATAACAAGTGATGTGGAAAAAAGACTGTGACACAACTCAATATCCTTTTATGATAAAAAAAATTCAATAAACCAGAAAGAGAAAGAAGCTTTCTCAACATAATGAAGCCTATACATGAAAAACCACAACATCAGACTCAGTGATAAAAGACTGAAAGCATTTTTGGTTAAGATCAATAATATAAAATTTTACCAATTTTCATCACTCATGGTAAACATACAATCATCAGTTTCAGCTACAGTAATAAAAAAAATAATATGCATTTAAAAGTAGTAAAATTATCTCTGTTCTGAGATGACATGATCATGTATGTAATAACCATAAAGATAAAACAAAAAACAGTTACAGCTAATAAATAATTTTAGCAGAGGTGTAGGATGCAATTTCAAAACAGAAAAGTCAGTTACATTTCTATACACTAATAATGAACAATCTGAAAAGAAAAACTTTAAAGCAGTTCCACTGGGAAAAAAACATGAAAAAATAATGCATTTGGAAATAACCAAAAAGGCAAAAAAAAAAGAATGATTAGTAATATAAAATTTGTTTGAAGGAAGTAAAGACAAAAATACATGGAACGCAACCATGTTTCATGAATGAAAGACTTAATATTAAGATGAAAAAACTAATCAAAGTGATCTACACCTTCAGTTGAACTTTATATATGCCAACATTATTTGGAGGAAGGGGAAGTAGAAAAACTAACCCTAAAATGCACCTGGAATTACAAAGGACCCTGAATGGACAAAACAATTTGAAAACGAAGAAATAAATCTTGGAAAGTAGAAAGTAAAGAAAGAACAGAGAACAGAATTTGGTTTCTCACAATTTGAGCTTTCATAATTAACTACAAAGCTACTATAATCAAAACTGTGGGTAATGGCATAAAGACAGATATAAAGATTAATGAAATAGAACTCATACAGAAATAAACACAAACATAATATATGATAATCGACAAGGTTGCAAAGACCGTTTACAAGGGAAATTCAGTCTTTTTAACAAACAATGCTGAATAAACTTCACATCTATATTCAAAATAAAGAAGTTACCCATTAACTTATATCACACACAAAACCACACACACACACACACACACACCAAAATGCATCAAAGACCTAAGCATACAAGACACAAATATGAAACTCCTGGGAGAAAAACTAGAGGGAAGGCTTCAGGATATTAGATTTGATGTTTCATAATAAGCACAGGCAGAAAAGTAGATAAATAAATTTTGTCAAAATTCAGAATGTTTTTGTATCAAAGAAATTATCAAAAGACTAAAAAGACAATCCACAGAAAGGGGAAAAAAACTTTGCAAATTGCATTTCCAATAAAATTGAATAGCATGGAACTTCCTGGAAACACCCTAAAAATCTTATTTTCAAATTGCTTGATTCACCAAGGTCTCTTGGTGATCTTTACTTTTTATTCCTTAATATGTCCATAATTAAACTTTTGATTATCCCTTCCTAGTGATGCAAAATGTAAAGTGTTTTTATTTCCTCACTCTTTCTGAGTTTGTCTTGGCTACCGCCATTTCTCTTCCCTACTGAATTCAAATCATTTTCTAAGAGCATTTGGATTTACACCTTGAACTAGTCCTCCTGCTGCTGCTGCTGCTAAGTCGCTTCAGTCGTGTCAGACTTTGCAACCCCATAGACGACAGCCCACCAGGCTTTGCTGTCCCTGGGATTCTCCAGGTAAGCACACTGGAGTGGGTTGCCATTTCCTTCTCCAATGCATGAAAGTGAAAAGTGAAAGTTAAGTCGCTCAGTCGTGTCCGACTCTGTGCGACCCCATGGACTGCAGCCTACCAGGCTCCTCAATCTATGGGATTTTCCAGGCAAGAGTACTGGAGTGGGGTGCCATTGCCTTCTCCTGAACTAGTCCTAGTGTTTCCCAACCAGCACACGAGGCTTCCCTAGTGGCTCAGACGGTAAAGCGTCTGCCTGCAATGCGGGAGTTCCGGGTTAGATCCCTGGGTGGGGAAGATCCTCTGGAGAAGGAAATGGCACCCCACTCCAGTACTGTTGCCTGGAAAATCCCATGGATGGAGAAGCCTGGTATGCTGCAGTCCATGGGGTGGCAAAGAGTCGGACACGACTGAGTGACTTCACTCACTCACTCAGACATGGATATGGTAGAAACTGTTGCAGTCTCTGTGTGAGCAGCCAACACACAGGAAAGGAAACACATTCTTTCACAAATATCGTACCAAGCACTCTCGTGTATTTTCTCCACACCCTCCAATACCAACTTCTGCTTCTCTTTGACTTCAGTTTTCTACACAATATATCCCAAACCATAGTAACTGTGGGGACAGGATGATGGTAAGCTCCAGATGACGGTGGCCCTGGTGCTTTGGTCATGTTCCCCGGTTCCTGCTTCTGTTCCCTCCCCTCCATGTCTCAGAACCACCACCTGTTCTTCTTCATCTTTGTATTCTTACACCTACTGGATCTCAGAGTTTGAGGGAACTTGAAGGCCAGTAACAATCAGAGGACAAGTGTGATCAGATCACAATAGGAATAAAGTGCTATATCAATAAACATCATCTTTTTATAGAAGCAGTTGATAATAATGTATAAGAAATGCTCAGATTCTCAAACAAGCATTCAAGGAGCTCTTTTTAGGTAACGTGCATTTCAATATCTGCTGGGTGTTCATCCAATCCATCTTCAATAAAAACACAGTCTTCATGTCCTGAAGCAAGTACATCTATTGTTCTTGATCCGGTAACTAGAAAAGTCTTCTCACTATAGTGTTCATGATTTGCACCCACAAATTCAGATGAGTGGGAAGGAAGCACAGTTTTTCATTTCAAACATGATCTTTCAAGGAAATGGTAGCTGAAGAACATACTCTATTCTAGATACAGAACCAAGACTTGGGAGTATCCCCATCATCAGGGACTAGCTCCACAGAGACACCCATTGTTTCAAGTCCCTTGTGCATTCAAGTCCAGCTGCCTGAATTGTGGTCAGCTCAGCTCCAGAGGAAAAAGAGGGTTACTGCTTTGAGGTCTCAGCATCCAATTGTTGATATAAAAGAGAAACAAGTGCAAAAGTTTTAACATAATGGCATATACAAGCATGTGAATGGAGGACAGCTTAGGACCATGCTGGGAGAAAAGACCTCCACATCAGAAGACCCTTTGCTTATTCTCCAGACCAAAAAGAGTCTCTCTTAGACAGTATCTGGAAGGTTTCATGTGAATTTTGGCATTCACAGTAGAAACAGATATCAAGGACTATTGTTCTAATATACAGAAATTCAAATAATTTATCTTATTATTTGTTCAAAAACTCTTTTTGAACAAGGAAGAACCCTGACTTTGTGGATATATGACATGTCTAATGTACACAACAGGTCTGGTGGATCAATGGAAGACAATTCATTCATTACTCACCATCCAGCAAACCCCAGATTTACTGTCACATGTATGTAACAATAAAAAGGTATGGCATTTTCTGTACCTCAGCATTTATTTGCCACAGAAACTGTATGTCCTGCAGAAAATAAAGTAAAAAAAAGAGTCTGTGATCTCCTGGTTTTCAGAAATTAATTAAAACAATAACTGCTGTCCCTTTCCAAAGCATGGAAAACTGCCCATGGCTGAGATCTGCGAAAGAGTAGAGGTAAAAATAAAAATGATCTTAATCACAGACATACTCAAGGTGAAATGCCATGCTGATGGAGCAATAGCATCAATTATACTCCTCAACATCCTGGTGCATATATGTTAACCAACGTTATATTCTCTTTCTGCATTGACCCCTTCAACACTCTGTACTGCTCTTCTCTGTCCTTTGTTATAGACTGTATTTTAGAGTTTATTTTGTCTGATATGAGTATTGCCATCCCCCACTGTCTCATCATTTTCATTTTCATGAAATGTCTTTTTCATCCCTTTGCTGACAGTCTCTGTGTCTAAAGACACAGCTCTGCAGTGAGTCTCTTGTAAGCAGCATATAGATGGATTTGTGTTTTATTATTATTAAATCAATCAGCCAATCCATCTTTTGACCAGATAGTTTATTCCGCTGGCTTTTAAAGTGATTATTGATAGGATTGTACTAATTGCCATTTTGTTACTTGTTTTCTGTTTTCTTTCCCCTAGTTTTGTGCTGTTCTTTTATTCTTCTTTGCCTGGCCTCTTGATGAAGGTAAAAGAGGAGAATGAAAAATATGGCTTAAAACTCAACATTCAAAAACAGTTTATGGCATCCGGTCCCATCAGTTCATGGCAAATAGATGGGGAAAAATGAAAATAATGACAAAAGTCACTTGGATTTTTCTTGGGCTCCAAAATCACTGTGGACAATGACTCTAGCCACAAAATCAAAAGACGCTTGCTCCTTGGAAGAAAAGCTATAACAAAACTAGACAGTGGATTAAAAAGCAGAGACATCACTTTGTCAGCAAAGGTCCATCCGTATAGTCAAAGCTTTGGTTTTTCCAGTAGTCAAGTACAGATGTGAGAGTTGGACCACAAAGAAGGCTGAGCACTGAAGAATTGATGTTTTCCAACTGTGGTGCTGGAGAAGGCTCTTGAGAGTCCCTTGGACTGCAAGGAGATCCAACCAGTCAATCCTAAAGGAAATCAACCCTGAATATTCTTTGGAAGGACTGATGCTGAAGCTGAAGCTCCAATACTTTGACCACTTAATGTGAAGAGCCAACTCATTGGAAAAGACCCCGGTGCTGGGAAAGATTGAAGGCAGGAGGAGAAAGGACCGACAGAGGATGAGACAGTTGGGTGACATCACCGATTCAATGGACTTGAGTTTGAGCAAACTCCAGGAGAGGGTGAAGGTCAAGGAAGCCTGGCACGCTTCAGTCCATCATGTCACAGAGTCAGACGTGACTGAGTAACTGAACAACAGCAACTTGTGGTTTAAAGATTTTCTTTAGTTGTATGCTTGTGTTCCTTTCTCTCTCGTTTTTGCGTATTGATTGTAGATTTTTAACTGGTGATTCCTGTGGGGTCCATATGTGTTAAATTCAAGCTGTATTTCCTCATTTTAATTTGATAACCATATAAGTTCAAACACATTTTAAAGGATCTGCTTTTTTTACTCTCCTCTCACACATATTGTGTTCTTGATGTCATATTCTTCCTTTCCTATAAACTCTTACGTCTTGGTGGCATCTCTTTTTCCACTTAGAGAAGATCCTTTAACATTTTTTTTCTGACTATTTTATTATTGATGAATTCTTTTAGTTTTTGCTTGTCTGAGAAGTTTTTTTAGGTCTCCTTCAATTCTGAATGATAATCTTGTGGGTTATCTTGCATTTTTTTCCTTTTGGTATTTCAGAAAGATCACGGCATAGTCTTCTGCCTACATAATTTCTGCAGGAAAATCAACCAATAATCTGATGTGGTTTTCCTTGTCTGTGACATGTTGTTTTTCTCTTGCTGCCTTGAGAATTCTCTCTTTGTAACATTTGCCGTTGTGACTGTGATACATCTTGGTGTGGGCAGCTTTGGTTTTATGTTGTTTGAGACTGTGCTTCCTGCACCTGGATAATTTTCCCTTCTTTGGGTTCTGGTTATTTGGGGTCAGAATTTCATCAAATGTCTTTTCTGCCCCTTTCTCTCTCTCCTCCTTCTGGGACTCCTAGAATGTGGATGTTAGTATACCTGATGTTGTCCCAGTGGTCCTTTAAAGTATTCTCTTTTTTTAATTGGAGGATAATTGCTTTACAATGCTGTGTTAGTTTCTGCTGTACCACAAAACTAATCAGCCACACGTATACATAGGTCCCCTCCCGTTGGAGCCTCCCTCCCATTATACTATTATCTTCTTTAAAATTTGCTTTTCTTTTTGCTATTTTTATTGCATGATTTCAATAATGGTATCTTTCAGATTACTTCTGAATTCTGTATCACCTGCTGCTGCTGCTGCTAAGTCACTTCAGTCGTGTCCAATTCTGTGTGACCCCATAGACGGCAGCCCACCAGGCTCCCCCATCCCTGGGATTCTCCAGGCAAGAACACTGGAGTGGGTTGCCATTTCCTTCTCCAAGGCATGAAAGTGAAAAGTCAAAGTGAAGTCGCTCAGTCACGTCCAACTCTTCACTACCCCATGGACTGCAGCCCACCAGGCTCCTCCATCCATGGGATTTTCCAGGCAAAAGTACTGGAGTGGGGTGCCATCGCCTTCTCCACTGTATCACCTAGCCTGCTGTTATTTCCTCCTAGTGTGTTTTTTCTCTGAGTTATCATATTCTTCAGTTCTGACTGGTTATTGTTTTTAAAATTTTCTAGTTATACTTTTTAATGGGAGAAGGCAATGGCACCCCACTCCAGTCCTCTTGCCTGGAAAATCCCATAGACTGAGGAGCCTGGTAAGCTGCAGTCCATGGGGTCGCTAAGAGTTGGACACAACTGAGCGACTTCACTTTCACTTTTCACTTCCATGCATTGGAGAAGGAAATGGCAACCCACTCCAATGTTCTTGCCTGGAGAATCCCATGGACGGAGAAGCCTGGTAGGCTGCAGTCCATGGGGTCGCACAGAGTCGGACATGACTGAAGCGACTTAGCAGCAGCATACTTCTTAATACTCTCATTGTGTTCATCTATTCTTTTCCCTTGTGAAGTTAGAATTCTTATTACTAATTCTTTGAAATATGGTAAATTATTTTGGTGAGTTATCTGTCTTATTAGCTATTTTTGCAGGGCTTTTTTTTTTTTTCTTGTTCTTTAACTTGAAACAAATTTCTCTGTCTTCTCAATTTGCTTAACTTCCTCCAACTGTATGAAAGAAGTTACCTGTACCAGTCTTGCAGGGGTGTCCTTGTGTGGACATGTCCCTGTGCAGTCTGTGTGCTTAGAGGCTTTGGGACAGAGTTGGAGCAGAGTGGGCCAAGGTCGTGGCTTCCCCAGGGTGTACTGGCAGCTGGCAGCACGGTGGGAAGTTGAGACGGAGGCTAGATCCAGAGCCAAGTATGAGCAGAGGCTTTTCTTGTGCTCTGTGGCTGTCCACACCCTACTGGACCAGGCGTGTCCCGAGGCACTTAAGCAGAAGCCCTGACTGTTGGTCTTAACTTGGTTCCACGTTGTAAGTATGCACCCCTCTCCCCTACTCTGGCACCTTTGCCCCAGAGGGTGGCAGAGCTGGAGGGAAGCATGCTGGACCAGCCCCTGGTGTGGGCGGCCGTGCCTGTGGTGCAGCTCTGACACACCGTCAGAGCCCCAGACCCTGTTCCTCCGGCCCCTCTTTGATGGCTGCCCTGCCCCGTCCAGACATCCTGCTGGTCTGAGCTGGCTCTGTACCCCCCACCCCACTTCCCACTCTGCCCAGCATGGGCAGCCCTCACCCCAGGGGGAGTGAACTGGATCCAGAGGCAATGAGGGGGCATCTGTGGGCCAGGGGGCACACGGGCTGCCCAGTAAACTGGCTGAGGCCTGGGCAGTGTTTGGCTGCCCCTCAGCCTGTTCCAGGAGCAGATCAGATCAGTCGTTCAGTCGTGTCTGACTCTTTGCGACCCCATGAATCGCAGCATGCCAGGCCTCCCTGTCCATCACCAACTCCCGGAGTTCACTCAGACTCACGTCCATCGAGTCAGTGATGCCATCCAGCCATCTCATCCTCTGTCGTCCCCTTCTCCTCCTGCCCCCAATCCCTCCCAGCATCAGAGTCTTTTCCAATGAGTCAACTCTTCGCATGAGGTGGCCAAAGTACTGGAGTTTCAGCTTCAGCATCAGTCCTTCCAATGAATATTCAGGACTGATTTCCTTTAGGATTGACTTGTTCAATCCCTTGCAGTCCAAGGGACTCTCAAGAGTCTTATCCAACACCACAGTCCAAAAGCATCAATTCTTCAGCGCTCAGCTTTCTTCACAGTCCAACTCTCACATCCATACATGACCACAGGAAAAACCATAGCCTTGACTTCCCCAAAACCACACCCCAGTTCTACCCAGGGTTTTATTAATACATGGTTTTGTCTATGTCTCCACCCTTAATCCTTTGTCCATGGCCCTACATATAGATATAGATATAGATATAGATATAGATATAGATATAGATATAGATATAGATATATAGTACATAGCCTTCCCTGAAGGGGACTTCCTTGTAACTCATACAGTAGAGAATCTGCCTGCAATGCAGGAGACCCTGGTTTGATCCCTGGGTCAGGCAGATCCTCTGGAGAAGGGAATGGCAACCCACTCCTGTATTCTTGCCTGGAGAATCCCATGGACAGAGGAGCCTGGC